>NW_024412441.1:26420747-26447327 GCF_014898765.1 Herpailurus yagouaroundi
TGAACATTGGGGTACAAGTGCCCCTATGCATCAGTACTCCTGTGTCCTCAAGGAAATAACTTTAAGCTTTGTTTATTCTGTTTATTGTATATTTATTATTTTATCAATTTATTTTCATATCTACAATTTTATTCCTTCTGCTTTTGTAATGTATTTTTAATTGTGATTTTTTTCTAACATGTTTGAAATGGATACTTATTTATTTTCGGCATTTATTTTTTAATACCTGTTTGAAAGTTATAATTTCCATCTGAGAATGGTTTGGATGCATTGTACGTGTTAATATATTTTATTTGAATTATTAATTAGTTCAGAATATTTACTATATTTTGTTATTTATTTTTTGAACTATAGGTTACTTAGAAGTTTATTATTTTCCAAACATATGTGATTTCCCAAATATATGAGATAAAAAGATTTTTCATTTTGTTGTTCATCTTTAACCTGGACTGAAGTCAGTTATATACTTTACTATTTCCACCCTTCATATATCTGAGATATTTACATATCTGTAAATTGTCAATGTATGTTTTCTGTGGGTGCTTAAAAAGTGTTGGAATAAACAACTGTTGTATTCTGTAAATGTCAATGAGGCCAAGTTTGTCAATCTTGAAGTTCAAATTCTGTATATAATTTTGCAAAATCTCTTAGTGACTTTTTTAGGTCTGCTTTTGTTCTATACACATTACTGAGACATTACTGAGTGCTTGTATATTTATCTATTTATCTTTTTATATTTGTTAATTTTTGGTTTTATATATTTGAGGCTATGTTATTGGATGCATAAAAACTTAGAATTGTTTTATCTTCTTATTAATAAAACTTTTATCATTGTGAAATACATGTGCTTAACTATTACACATTTTGCCTAAAAACCTGGCATTCTTATATCTACCTACATTCTTTTAGGCAGTATATCCTACCATCTTTTTATACTCAATGTTTGCATAACTTCATGTATATGTATCTATATATATGTGTATGTGTGTGGAGATATATATATATATATATATATATATATATATATCCGCATGGAATATTATTCAGGCATAAAAAAGGTGAAATCTTGCCCTTTGTGACAATATGGATGGACCCAGAAGGTATTATGCTAAGTGAAATAGGTCAGAAGAAAAAGAAAAATACCATATAATTTCACTTACATATGGAATCTAAAAAACAAAACAAAAGAACAAACAAGTAAAAAAAAAAGAAATAGATTCATAAGTACAGAGAAAAACTGGTGGTGCCAGGTGAGAGAATTAGGTGAAGAGGACTAGGAGGTACAAAGTTGCAGTCATAAAATAAATAAGTCACAGGGATGAAAAGTACAGCATGGGGAATATACTCAATAATGCTGTAATCACGTTGCATTGGTGACAGGTGGTAACTACACTTACATGGTGAGCCCTGCATAATATATAAGACTGTAGAATCACTATGTTGCACACCTGAAACTAATATTACATTGTATGTCAACTATGCTCGAATAAAAAAAAATCTGATAATTTTTTCTTTGAATTGCAACAGTTAATCTATTTTCAATTAATTGACATGTGACATGTCAGTTTCCCATTTTGCTATTTGTTTTTCATTTGTCCTGTTAGTTTTACATTTCTCTTTTTCTTTTTCTTTGCTTATTCATGCTTTGGTACTTAAGTCAATTTCTTTATTATTATTATTAGTATTATTATTATTATTCTTTTAGTTGTTACTCAATAGAATGCATCCTTGAATTATGAAATCTAATGCAACCGTGTACTCTTACCTTTCTTGAAAAAGTGAGTAATTTAGAAGTCTTTAATTTTGTGTATATTCGTATGAGGCTTTATGCTATACTTGCAGTCTATTTTAATTCCATATCTGTTCTAAGCCCTCCATATATTATTATTATAGATAATTAGTATTCTAAGATGCATACTCACAAGTTTATCTCTTTGAAGATTTTACTTATGTCTCTATCAATGAGTAAGGTGTAGCAGTTTTTACTCTAGCTTAAAAAGAGTGACATCTTCAAAGATCTCTAATTTGTTATTCTTTTTATTGTTTTTCTAATTTTATTATTATCTGAGCTTTTTACATTAGACCTAAAGGATAATTGCAAGAAGACTACAAATAATCTCCATATAGTCTGTAAGATTCCTCAAATATTTACATTTTATCACATTTGCTTTATTCTGCTCTGTCTCTCTCTCCTTCCCACTCATGACACAGACACAAATAATCTATAAAAATTCTTTTGACAGTCAGTTTATTATTGGCATATTGTCCATTTTTCTCTGAATATATCAGTGTGACTTTCAAGCAAAGACATCCTCTTACAAATGGAAGTACAATTACTAAAAACTAGGAAAATGGCATTGATGCAATCCTATTCTCTTCTCTCAAAATTATTTAAACTTCACCACGTATCCTAGTAATGTGCTTTATGGTGAAGAAAGTTCTCGACCACATGTTCACCTGACCATCATGTCTCCTCATCTTCTTAAATCTCTTTTGATGTGGACAAGTTATTCCATTTCCCGTACATTTCATGCCACTATCTTAAAGAAGAGGGCAGTTATTTGGAGTATTTTCAGTTTATGTCTGTTGGCTGTTTCTTCATGATTCGATCCACGTTTTGCCTTTTAGGTTAGAATACCACAGAGGGGATGCTGTATCATTTACTCGACATCATGTCAGGAGATTCAGAATACCAATTTGCCCTCTTCTAGAGATAGTAATCTCAATCTCTTGACTATCATGGTGTCTGAAATGTCCCCACTGTGAAGTTACTATTCTCCCCTTGGCAACTAGAAAGTACCTTGGATGAGATTAACTAGGACTGTAAATATCTGCTTACCCCTCAGAACCAGACAGAGCATTGTCTTCTCCACAGAAATAATAAAAAGCCAGAGGCAGTGAAATAATCTTTCCTGCTGAAAGAAATGGCTGCCAACCTAGAATTCTTTAAAGGGAAAATACCCCTGAAGAATGAAAATGGAATAATCTCCTTTTATTTATTTATTTTAATTTTTAATTTTTATTTTTAACTGAAGCATAGTTCACTGAAAACTCATTTTAAGGAAAAACAAAATCATCATTCACCTGAGATGCTCATGAAAAGAAAAACGATGCTTAATTAACTCTGGTCTACATGTTTAGAGAATCCCAAGTATCACCATCTCTCCGCAGCTTTTATTTCCTTACACTGACACACTGGCCAGCCTGGTTTGCAACACATTGTCCCACCCCAGTGTCTGGAACTTGCATGTTGCCTAACTTCAGGGTGACATCTTGGGTTTTGGGTGCCTTGGAATCCTTGACCTAATGGTCTGCTCATTCCTTGTTTTCCATCCCTGGCTTGTCTTCGTCTTCCCAGCGGTGTCTTCTTGCCCTGAGTCAGTAATCCACAGCTGTTATGCTGAGACACAACAATTTGTAATTTGAAATTTGATATTCAGATCTTTATAAGTAAGCAGAGAATCTCAGAGTACTTTTTATCTCCAGACTCTGCTAACAAATGAACTGTTACATGCATAACTTTGGTCTTCAGACCTCATTTCCAAAAAGCTGTCCCAATCTTTCTGTAATAAATGTGTTATTGCTGGAGGATCCAGATGGTTGCTGATTTAATTCAATTGCTAAGCAAGGGAGGAAAAAAAAAAACCTAATCTACTCCTATCTGAAACAAAGAAATCTCAATTTAGGAAACAGGTTTACCCCACTTAAAATATTGCAAACATTTTGACGGGTTGAATGAGATCAGTGCATCTTGAAATCACCTAAGAGGAGCAGTTTTGCAGGGCATATGGCTAATGTGGTGCATTAGAAGCCTCTCGGTTCCTCTTGGCAGTAATTTCATACCTACTAACGTGGTACTTGAGGACAACTTTCATGCATGGTAGAGGCCATTAGCCTGGGTCTGGATCCAGGAGGCCTGGAGGCAGGTGCTGAATACTTCTGTGACGACCTCCGTAGCCAAGGGATGGTTCCTACAACCCCTTCCCGATTCTAAAATGCTGTGGCTTTAATATTCTCACCATTCAATTAATAATGCACCAGCATCTCATTCATATGGTTTACCCCAAATTTTTATAAATGTAGCAATTTCCTTTTTGAAATGAGGAAGGGAAGCACAGCTACTTCATCAGTGCCTTGATTATTAAAATAACTTGCTCTCTCTTGCACACACACACACACACACACACACACACACACATCAACGCTTTACAAGCGAGAGGCGTATATGTTGGGAGCAAAAAATGACAATCCTTAAGCCAAAATGTAATATCATTTCAGTTCATTATTTGCCACGAAAACTCATTCCTCCGAATTCGGAGTCATGAGAGATATTAAAAATGTCAAGTGAGGAATGACAGCATAAAATGCAGATTGATTTAGGTTTTCAAAATTGATTAGCAATTTGGGGCCAGGAGAGCAATTTGTGTGGTGTTTTCACTCTACCAGTTGCTAAAATTGATTAGCGCTTTTTGAGGAAGGTATAGCAAATTGCTATGCTAATCAAGGTACATTAAATCATGAAGCGCCTTGATTACCAGTGAGCAGTGCTGCCACAAAACCGGTTTGGAAACAGACTTCATCACAGCAGCAGGTAACCTGACTACTTCCCATTCTTTCCTTTTGATTTTGGGGGTTTAGGGTGGTGGCAAAAAATCATCCATGCTCTTCACCTTTATGATTTCTTAGTCTTCCAGAAAAAATAAGCTGTCATTTAAGAAGGCACGAGGATCTGTACTACTTTGCATTGCAAAAAAATCAATATCTGCATTTTACCGTTTTGGTATTAAATTGTTTTCATTGGGTAAATGGTCTTGCCTGTGAACTCGTCTGCCTGGGGCAGCAATATAATTTGTAGGTTACAGTTTGGAACACCGAGGGTACAGCTTCCCCATCAGACTGGAATGTCGGCATGTCAAAAATGCTCACGATCTTTTGCTGTCAGGATCTGGACAAGATTTTGTGTTGGAAAGAGTGCTTTTTTCCTCATGTCTATACATTGTCTTTTATTTTAATGTCCTTAGGACATTTTGAGTAGTTAAGGTAATATTACAAGAAAATATCCAATTTAAATCAACTCCATACAACCAAGCAATTATAACAGTGTTGGATCTAGTTCTGTCAATAATTCCAATCAAGTTAATAATAATAATAATAATAATAATAATAATACCAGCATGTTTAGGTTTGAGTTTATCTTAGGCCTCTCATATTTTTCCAAATGTTGTAGGACAGGCTGTGTAAGAATAAATAATTTATTACGTGTGAGGCTTCTCATGTCTTATTTCCCTTTCTTCCCTTGTATTCCTCGAAGAATTTGGGTTCATTAGGAGTCGGGAGGGATTAGAAATTTGTACTATCAATGAACTCTTCACATCCAACTGATTTGTCACCAACTTTCAGAACTAGTGACTTAGTCCAATCTCTTCATTTAACAGAAAGAAAAGAAAAGAAAAGAAAAAAGCTAATGTTCAAAGCGGTAAATTACATTGCATAAGGAAACTTGATGGTGGTAGATCATTATGGAAAACCTCAGATACAGAGGAAAAGATCTCAGAAGACATCATGGAGAAAGTAGCATTTAGAGGTAGGCTTTGGAAGTTGAATCGAGTCTCATGCTGTATGTGTGAATTTAGGAATAATTGTAGTGAGAAAAAGAACACTCACAGGCCAGAGCATAGCTGATGGAGGGTACAAGAGGACTTAGTGACTCAGTGGATAACAGTCAGGGGATGGGGACTTCCTGGTAGACCTTCAGCAGCCAAGAGTCAGAAGGACACACAGGGGGTGTTCAGTGGAAGATGACGCTGGAAAGGGAACCCAGAAAGCCTTAAAGAGCACAGGAAGAAGGTCATGCTTTAAACCTTTGCCAGAGATGTTAGGGTTTACACTGGGACCTAAGAGTATGAGATAAAATGATTTGTTTTGGTTAACAATGTTTCAGATCTTGGAAAACAGATGGAGAAGTTAGTTTTGGCTCAAGATGTTCTGGTAATACCCTGATGGACATTAGCACTGGGTCAAATTACACTGTTTTATGAGAGTATTACTTGAGACTGCATGAAGTGTTTTTACTCACCTGCCAACAATAGCACCAGGCTAGAAGTGGTCAGGATGGGACATGAGGAAATAAAGCATGTGATCTGGAAGGGGGGAATTTCTGACCATTGTCTATACATATTTAACTGTGTGCCTGCTACCAAAAAGATTCAGATAAGGGGAACATTCAGGGGCGCCCGGGTGGCTCAGTTGGTTAAGCGTCTAACTCTTGATCTCGGCTCAGGTCATGAACTTATGGTTTGTGAGTTTGAGCCCCATGTCAGGCTGTGTGCTGAGAGTGTGGAGCCTGCTTGGGATTCTCTCTCTCCCTCTCTGTCTGTCCCTCCCCGACCCGTGCTTTCTCTTGCTCTCTCTCTCTCTCTCTCTCTCTCTCTCTCAAAATAAATAAATAAATTTTAAAAAAGGAGAACATTTGTTTCAACATGTGAGGGTCTCTTTAGGCTTTAAAATTCTGTGAACTTAACTGTTTACTTATTTGTATAACATTGAAAATTCATAGGGTTTCAAAATATAGGCTGGATTTTTTATTTTAGATCATACTACAGGCATGTCTGTGGTTTGCTTACAAAGCTGAAGAAGAGATTTTGTATTACTCGATGCTAACTTTCTCTGGGAATATTTCTATCACAGAAGAGAGCACCGTTGTTAGAGTCAGGTGGTCTGGGATCACGTTCTTGCCCTGGCACTCATGCAGCACGGTGAGTAAGTCATTCTGAGCCCATTTCCTCCTTTATTAGATACAGACAATAATATCTCTATTCCTGTCGCTGGCTTCTTGGATCATGATGTTAGGTAAAAATACATCATAAACCACTGCTTCTATTAAAATGATTATTAACTGGGGGTGTCTGGGGGGCTCATTTGGCTGAACATCTGACTCTGGATTTTGGCTCAGTTCATAATCTCACAGTTCCTGAGATCGAGCCTCACATCAGCCTCTGCACTGACAGCACGGAGACTGCTTGAAATTCTCTTTTCTCCCTTTCTCTTCCCCTCCCCCACTCATACATGCTCACTCTCTCTGTCTCTCTCTCCCTCTCTCAAAATAAATAAACTTAAAAAATGACTACTAATTGGTTGAATATTTCCAACTCAGCTTTAAAAAGTCATGAGAACAGTTATGGGGCAGATGTAGTAGACCAATAAAATGAGTATCAAAAAGTTATTTGTAACTTGCTTAGAACACACAGCTGTTGGGGAGTTCCATGATAGCACAATGAGAAGATACTGAGTCAGAGTCTCCATCCACAGCAGAGAAGAAGTGGAATTCCCATGGCTCTTGGACCCATGGCTGGCATTATATCTCCTAGTGAGGCATCAACATACCTCTTCCTGTTGCAAGGTAATTAAGTACACAGTTGAAGCCCCAGAGAAAGTAACTCTGAATGCAGAAGCTCCACTTCCTTGGTTTGTTTTCCTTCTATATCACCATGTCCCCTTGGCACAAATTTTAGCCCACCATCACCCATGTCAAATTTCAGTATAATCTGCATCATAAATCCTGAATTTGCTATTGAAAAAAATGTGTGTTAGAGGTATGGTTTTTTCCACCATTCATTTTCCACCAATCATTCCATAATTGGGAAAATCATTGAACCTGTCTATACTTGATTTCTTCAACTGTAAAATGATAAAAATAGTGTCTACTTTCCATACTTCAAATAATAATTAGAAGGATAAAATCATAATATATGTAAATGTACCTTGTAGAGAATAAAACTCCATAGATGTGTGATCCTATTGTAAAAGTTATCTTGTAGAATTTCTGTCTGGCTGTTTCAGATATTGTGCTAGGTTATCTGGGTTATAGTTTATAATGTCCCTAGGTGTATGAACTTTCAGTGTGCATCACTCAAGTGCGCATCACTTTTCAAGCAGAAAAAGAAAGAAGAAACTTCTTTATGTATTTTATTTTATTTAAAGTTCATTTATTTATTTTGAGAGAGAGAAAGACAGAGAGAGAATGTGCAGGGGAAGGGCAGTGAGAGAAAATCCAAAGCAGGCACCATGCTGTCAACCATTAAGCTTGATGCAGGGCTTAATCCCATGAACCTGTGAGATCATGACCTGAGCAGAGACCAAGAGTCCAGTGTTCAACTGACTGAGCCACCCAGGTGCCCCTCTCTACGTACTTTAAATGGATGGAATTTAAGGTGTGGAATTGGTCACAAGTACTGGAAGTGCTGAGGTGCCAGAAAGAGCTGCCACTAGAAGTTGGCAACAGCCGAACATTGCTATGACCTAATGCTGGAAGGACAAAGGCAAAGATGGAATCACTAGAATATAAGAGCTTTCATCACCCAGCAGAAGGTAAAGCCATGGTGAACTACCACACCTTTGTTTGGCCAAGCCTCCTGGACACTGGTAGAGCAATGAAAATTTGCTATTGGGAAGTGTTTATTGAAAGTATGAGTTAGCGGCACCTGGGTGGCTCAGCTGGTTTATTGACTCTTGATTAGAGCTCAGGTCATGATCCCAGGGTCATGAGATCGAGTCCCACGTCAGGCTCTATGCTGAGTGTGGAGCCTGCTTAGGATGCTTTCTCTCTCTCCTTCTGCACTTCTCTCCCACTCACCCTGTCTCTCTCTCTAAAATAAAAATAAGTAAAAATTTTTTAAAAGTATGAGTCAGCATTTTTGTGATATGATCAAAAGAGGAAAAGGGAAAGAGATGTTTCTAAGTAAAATCAGGCTAAAATTTGGACCAAGCAAGGTTCAAAAGGTAGGCTTGCCACCTGGGCCTTACAGATTTTACACAATGAGGTTTTTGCTGTGAAATATGCCCTCTGTTAATCGATTTCTTCCTTTCCGGTGAAGATGAAATGTAAAAGAAGGAAATGATGATGAGGATAGCAGTGATCAATTACTGAGCCCATTAATGCCTTCAGGTATGGTTGTCACCTCTTCACGTGCCAGTAACACCTTGCTCATTGACATGGGTATTGAAACACATCTCCCTAATTTCCATATCTTTGGTTTGAAAAATACAGTTTTATATATTTGAAAATCTCTTAGTTTTGTGTATTTAATATAACCCCTTGTTTCCACAGTTACTTTGTAGAAAATACAAGACTTTACTAATCTTGTGTTCAGAAATTATTAATAAATTTTTGCCATTACAAACGGCAAAGTCCCCTTGGTATTTGACCTGGACTATGAGATGGCCACAGTCATAAAACATATAAGCCATTCAAGCTATAGATTATCTAGCCCTGGTGTCCTTCATTGCACACTCTAGAATACAGTAGAATGCTCTTAAGACACTCTAACTGTCCAACCATGCAAACTGCTCTTCAGTGTAGTCCCATGAGACATTGGGAAACATTATGCAAATAAAGCACACTTCATTGAATTTTACTGAGCCCCATCCTTGTTTTCCTCTTCTTTATGGCTACTATGCAATGACCCTGAATAATCAGAATGTGACAATTTATTTTGATCAGTTCACTCTTCCAGGAGGAAAATACCTGCCACATAGTAGTAACCAAGTTGGCCAAAATAGGAGTGTGACAAGTAAGGTTTTTTTCTTTTCTGAAATTTCACCCGGTGTGTGTTCCATGTCAGACCTGAGCTTCATTTGCAGGTCATCTCTGTTTGTCCCCTTGGGAATTATTTTATAAACTCCCATGCTCAACTACAAGTAGGTCAAGTCTTCACCAGCAGCAGCTTCCTGTCTTTATTCTGATGAGTTTAACAAAGGCCAAATCTGTGGCCTCTCTGAAAAAAGACACCTCCAACTTTGGCTGACTCAATCATAATAAGTAAGATAAATTAAAAATTGATTATTTGCATATAAAATAATATTTTTTGCTTAGTAAGGAAGCTCCTTGAGCATTCTTTAGTTCTTTTAAATGTTGATGGTTTACCTTATACTAGGTACTCTTCTAGGCTATGAGAATGCAGTAGTGAACCAAATTGACAAAGCCTGTGTTTTCTTAAAGTTTATATTCTAGTGGACAAAACCACAATGATCAAGAAAACACATACATATTGGGTTTCCAAGTCATGAAAAGTGCTCAGAGAAAAGGAGAGCAGGGGTAAGGACTGGGAAGGGACAGGATATGGGGAGCTGTAGCAGTTGTGACCTTTAAGCAAGGTAATGAATGGAGTCAGATCGCAACAGTCAGGTGAAGAACCAAGGCAATTGACAGGCCCGCAGGTAAGAGAGGGCCAGTACTGGTCCCACATGCAGGTCTATAGAGCACTAGAAGAGGGGGCACCTGGACCACGTCTTAGAAGGCACTGCCCAATGAAGATCAACATAGGGTAAAATCAGTTAATTACTGGAAAATAATTAATTAAAACAGATTTTGATACATTAGAGAATAAAAATTGAAAACCAAGAGACCTTAGCACTCTAGTTGCCTATTTATACATGGAAAGGGCAAGATTGATGTAGTGAAATAATTTGTCAGTAAATATTTACTGAATATTCAATATAGAAACTTTCACTTGGGAACAAAAGGTGTAGTTCAAAGTCATTCTGCACAAGTGACGACTATTACCATCTGTTGGTGGTGAACAAAGTTGATGCTTATTTTTTGCATATATATGTATATACAAATATATATTGCATATATTTATGTATATGTATATATTTATGTATATATGTATACATATATTTATGTATATATGTATATACAAATATATATTGCATATATTTGTGTATATATGTATATACATATATGTATATGTATATGTATATGTATATGTATACATATAATGAAACCTCTCTCTACCTATAATTGTTTCATTCATTCATTCAGTGGAAGTTCATAGTTTATAGGTGAAAGGCTCCTGACCAGGAGGCTGGAGTTTAAGTGACATCCTGGAGGTGACTGCCATCACAAAAATACAAACCAAACAACATAACGACATGGTAGGTCCATGTCCTACTGCCCCATGAAGCATCTATAAACTAGCAGCAGAGACTGCCTATGGTTTTATTTTTGAAAGGAGAAGCAGCCTGTACAATTAAAGAGTCAGTGGGAAACTTTCCTGCTGGGGACCATAGCCCCTGGTCTTTAGCTCATGGATTACCACCGAAATGATGAAATAAGCTGCTGTTTTGGTTATGTTGGCTGCTCTTTTGTATGTAATTTCCAACAAAAAAGATATCACTAGTGGTTTCTCATGACATCCAGGAGGACTCTGAGCACAGCATCACACACAAGTTCCCATGCTTCCTTCCGCCATCCTGCAGCTCCTGTCCCCTCACCTGAGTTTCTCCTGACCTTGTACTTTCCTCAACACTCCCAACTGCAGGAAGTGGCTGTCCCTGTTTCTCACGTGGCGTGAGAGAGGGTGCACTTGATGTGGCTCAGCACACCTCTCTGTCCTGACCATTCACCTTCAATGGAATCACTGTCTTTAGGTGGATGCTCTCGGTTGAAAGGCAGGATAACATAGGATTCAGGATCAAGGTCAGACTCTACCTTCTCCAAAATCCTTAACCGCATATCTCAGGCTAGAGTGTTATTGCCACCTCCGAGTTGGATATATTTATTGGCTGAGATTCATCTGGCAATTGATCACACTGAGGGTGATGTGCCCAGTTTTCCCAGGCAAGCCACATCTGCCCCAGGAAGCACCATGTGTCCGAATGCCCCACTGCTCCAGCAGTTACAGACAGTGAAACCAGAATTCAGGCTTCATCCCTCCACACTCCCTTTTTCTCATCAGCCACGCCCACTCTCCATAGTCCATCATCCAAGATGGTTAGTCTCTAATAAGATTCCAATCAGCTAGGATGCGGTAAGATAATTTCCCTGAGGACAAGCTCTGTGAAACGGAGCTGAGTGCTCTGGGTAGGTTTCAGAAAAATTACTTTTCCCTTCCTACATCCGGAAGCAGGAGAGGGTTTTCTCCTGATTTTCAGATCTTCACCCTTCGAAACTGTTGGGGCTCCTGGAGGTAAAATTCTCAACATCCAGCAACACCCCCTCCTCAGATTGGGCCCCCCAGGGTTTTAATCTGCCAGGCTGACTGGAGCTGAGTCTCAGCAATTAGTCACTCACCCCTGAAGGCACCAGTGATTTTTTTGTTCCCAGTGGGTTGTGACTCTGTGTCCATCTTCAGTTTGGGGTGGCGCTTTGCCCTGTGACCTTAATTCTCTGATGAATCTAAGAAGAATTCTTTTCAATTTCCTCAGCATTTTTCTTGGGAGGATGGGAATAATGATTTCCAAGGTTTTAAGAAGGACTGGAAACCATAAGTCCTTGACTTGCCTCTTTCTATAAATGTCTGTAGAGGTTTTTTTCATGTCAGTTTCTATAGGTAGCCCTTCTCAACTTCAGCTGCATGTTCTAATCATCTAAGGAGTTTGAAAAAAAGGCTGATGCCTGAGTCCCACCCAGAGCGTCTGATGTGAATGGGCTTGGCTTGGGTATGGCTTAGGTGGGGGGTACTCAAAAGCTCTGGTTTGATACTGATGTACAAGATGAGTTGAGAAACTCTACTATAGAATGACTTAACTCGGAGCGCCTGGGTAGCTCAGTCAGTTGAGCATCTAACTCTTGATTTCAGCTCAGGTCATGTCTCATGGACGTGAGATTGAGCCATGCTTCAAGCTCTGTGCTGACAGTGTGGAGACTGTTTAGGATTCTCTCTCTTCCCTCTCCCTCTGCCCCTCCTCCACTCATGTGAGTACATACTCTCTCTCTCTCAAAATTAAATAAATAAACATTTATAAAAAGAGAATGATTGAACCCACACCTTGTAATAACTGTTTGCCATTCAATGCACAGATTTCTAACTTTAACGATAAAGGGTGTACACTATGTGCTTGAGAGATCTTAGCCAGATCTCTGCTCAGGGCTGTCTTGACCCTCTGGATCTTCTTCAGTTAGTTGTGAGCTACTCAATCTCTTATCATATATGGTAGAATGACTGATTTGTGGTTCAGGCCTCAGGCTCTTTCTTCCAGATCTTGCTTCTTACCTGCTTTGAGTACTGAGTCTTATTGATTAGTTACTAGGGAAGGCTTTGCTTCCTTCCATGCTGACTTTTCTATGTGGGATTGCAGCCTCCTGACAGGAAACGTTTTGCAGGATAAATTTCTGTTTCATTTGTGTCAAGGCAGGGAGGTTTCTTTCCATGCTGCACTCTCAAAATGATTTTGCCATTGCTTAGCAATATAGACTCCTCCCCATAATTATTTTAGTGTGAGACCATGAAGCAATGTCCCAGAGTCTCAACCAATACTTCCTCATCCATCTCCCACCTACGAAACTACCAAGAGAAATGTGCACAGTAGGTGCTCATTGTATATATATATATATATATATATATATATATGTGTACACATATTACACATATATGAATATGTTAGTTTTGGAATAGAGTCCAATGCAGTTCATGATCTGTGTTCATTATTTCTACAATGAAGGAAATAGTCTATATCTGCACTGTCTACTGTAAAAGCCAGTAGCCAGTATGGTTATTGAGCACTTGAAATGGGGCAAATGTGACTAAGGAAATGAATTTTCAATTCAATTTATTTTTAATTAATTTAAATTTTAGTAGGAACATATGGCTAGTGATTATTGTACAGGCAAATACTTGAAGTGGCTATGTTTTTCAGTTTTTCCCTCTCTTTATTTCTCTCCAATTCTGTCTGTTTAGGGATGTATTTTTTTTTCCTTTGTATATCATTATCTGGGGCCTGGTTACCTGATGGCTGTCTTTGACATTGCTATATATTGCCTCTTATCCATTTGTGTTTCTCAAGCCAGTTTCTTTCCGTACAGACATAAATGTTCCCTTCTCTCATCTCCAGCCTACAGCTTCTCTGGGTGTGGTGATTGAAGTGTAGGTGATTTGTCCATATCTAAAGCTGTCAGATAGTTTGAACAAAAATACTGAAAATCGTTGCCAAAATGTGTCAACCAATTAGACTAAGACCTGGGAGGAAAAGTTTATGGTAACTTGTACCACATCCTATATTTTATATTAGATGGCATGGCTTTAAAAAATTAATTCTGTATTTAAAATTAACTGTTTATATCTTACCCCAAACGAAAAAGAATATTTAAAAATATATAGGAGCGATATAACCATATGGCAGAGGAGGAGACCCCAGCCTCCAACTCCCCACAAAGATAAAACACTGGACAGCTATTCATCAACAAAAACAGCTCTCGGAGAGCTCTGGAGTCTAATAAGGAACCTTCAGCAGCCAAATGGAATAAAAATTGAGAGTAACTGCACAAAAAGGAAGGAAGAACAACCTCTTTTCGCCTTTGTCATCTTGTCCCCCAAGCCGACACTGCTCAGTGCCTCACCAGCTAGAAAGAGTCCCGTCTCTGGGGAAGAGAAGACAGAGTGAGCAGTCAGCTTCCCCAGACTTAGGGGGGGCATCTCATGAAGAACCTGCTTCAGTTTCACCCCTCCCAGAGACCCACAAAGCTGAGACATAGGCAGTTGGGAACAAGGAAGAAAAGCAGGGACTACCAGGATCAGCCATACAACAGAAGTGACCACGATTCCTGGTGACCTGCTTCACAGCCAGTACCAGCAGCTTTTGTCACTAACGTAATCAAAGACGAGTACAGCCTAGGCACACTCCTTGCAGATTTCGCCAGTTTTATCCCCATGCCTACTCTCATTTGCATGTATCAATTACCTGTGTCCCTCCCTACTTCCTTTCACAACCCTCCTCTTTAGACCAAGGATGCACACTAGCAGCAAGCCTGGATCCCTGTGGCTGACCCCCACTACTTTGAGTGTGTTTTGGTTTAACACCTACAGTTGCACACTTTCATGCTATTGGCTTGATACACTAAACTCCACTGCCATGTGCACGCATCTGGCAAGATTCTGAGCCATGGAAGTGCACACCAATAGACCAAGCTCCCTTGGTTGTTTGGGGCCCAGATTTAGCCTTATTGCCTGTCACTAACCTGTAACATTGGGCTCACCTGTAGCTACTCCTCGAGTTGTGCACTTGCATGTCCATGTGAGACCCTGTCACTGGCCTCCACTGCTGTGCACATGCCCCTGGGGAGACTGCACAGACACAGGAGGGCATGCTGACAGTTGTAGCCGCCACAGCAGTTTGTGGGCCTGGATCCGACCCTATCTCCTGTCACTAGCTTGCACCACTGAGTTCATCTTGAGCTGCTCCCTCCAGCTGTGTACCTGCATGCCCCTGACTTGTCTCCCAACACCATCCAGGGCTTCTGTACACACATGGCAAGAACTAGCAGCCACGGTATTGCAAACTGACGGCCAAGGGCCTCACAACTGCCAGTGTGCCTCCAGTTCATTCCTACACTGGCTGCTTGCTCTGGTCTCTACCACTCTATGTGTGTGTGAAACCAGCCTCTGCCATTATAAGAGCACTTACGCTGTTCTTTCTAGTCCAGTGTGTGCATATCACTAGCTCCAGTCACTACCACTGTCTGCCTTGGTCCCTGACCACTAAGCCTGGAGGTGCGGCTGAGGATACCACCAACCTTTTGTGGCCTCCATGGATCTGCTGCAGCGTTCTTCAAGGACCACGCAGTTGCTGATGCTGTGGATTCTGCTGGCCTGAGCCAACAAGTCACCATGCCCTCTGGACCTGGAGCAGCCATATATCACTGCACTTGATGATGAACACCACTGGACACAGAGTCATGGTGTGCTCTGGCCTGCCCCCAAACTCAGGGGCAGGTCTGTCCTTACCGAAGTCAGTCAGTAAAGTCTGAAAGAGGCAATTCCCTCTTCCAATGTGCAGACAACCTAGCAGAATTACAAGGATCAATGAGAATCAAGAAAATAGGATTCTATCCAAGGGACATAGGAAGCTTCTAGTACTTAATCCCAAAGAAATAGAGATACAGCAATTGCCACACAAAAAAATTTATATTTTCCAAAAAAAATTTCCCCCCAAATTAAGATTCTCAGATATATATATATATATATATATATATATATATATATGAGATTGGATTAAATTCAATGGAATCATGGGACACCCAGCTGGCTCAGTCAGTGAAGCATGTGACTCTTAATCTCAGAGTTGGGAGTTCAAGCCCCCAGTGGGTGTGGAGATTACCTAAAAGTAAAAATAATTAAAAAATAATGGAATCAGGAAAACTATAAGAGAACAAAATTAGAAGCTTGAAAAAGATGGAAATATAAAAAATAACTGAACAGGAATTTAGGAGCAGTGGAATACAATGACTGAAGGATGCAACAGAACTTCAACAACCAACTAGATTGAGGAGAAGAAAGAACCAGTGAGCCCGAAGATAGATTACTTAAAATTATTCAGTCAGAAAAGCAAAAAGAAAAAATACAAAGGGATGAAGAAAGCTTACAGGACTTCAGGTATACTATTAACCTACACATCACTGGAGTCCTAGAAGGAGAAGTGTAGAAAATTTATTTTAAAAAATAATGGCTGAGAACTTACCAAATCTAGAAAGAGATAAGACATTCAAGTTCACAAAGCTAATAGTTACCCCAAAATGTCAAACTGAAACAATATTCGACAAGACACATCATATAATAAAGCTGTCTAAAATCAAAAATGAAGAGAGAATCTTAGAAACACTAAGAGAAAAAAATTATCTCATACAAGGAAACCTCGATGAGGTCAGCATATTTCTCAGCAAAAACCTCCCAGGCCAGGAGAGAATGGGTGGTATATACAATGTACTGAAGGGAAAAGCTGTCAGCCAAGAGCACTTTCTCCAGCAAAACTGTACTTCAGAAGTAACAGTAAGGTAAAGACTTCACCTCACAAAGAAAAACTGAGGGAATTTAGCCCCACTAGACCTGCCTTAAGAAAAGCTAAAACGAATTATTCAAATTGAAATAACAGATGCTACTATAGCTTTAAAGCATGAAAGTATACAACACAGTGGTAAAAGTATATAGTATATTGTCAGATTCAGAACACTCTAATACTGTAATGTGGTAGTGTGTTAAGCACTTAACTCTGGTGTAAGGGTTAAAAGACAACAAGTCCCCCATGGACTTGAACTTCACTTTGGAGCATATACAGAACACTCTATTAGACAGCTACAGGATATACATTCTTCCAAATCACACATGGAACATTCTCCAAGATACGTCATATATTAGAGCACAAAACATATATATCCTTTCATGATTAGAACTTTCAACAAATACAACCCAATTTTTAAAAGGTTGAAATCACTCTCAAAAATAAATAAACATTAAAAAAATTAAGGGCACCTGGGTGGCTCAGTCAGTTAAGCACTCGATTTCAGCTCAAGTCATGATTTCACACTTTGTGTATTTGAACCTCATGTTGGCTCTGAGCTGACAGCTCAGAGCCTGGAGCCTGCTTCAGATCTTTGTCTCTTTCTCTCTGTCTGCCCTTCTTCCACTCATTCTCTCTCTCTCTCTCTCTCTCTCTCTCTCTCTCTGTCTCTCTCTCTCTCTCTCAAAAAATAAATAAGCATTAAAAAAATAATTAAAAAAAGATTGAAATCATACCAAGTATCTTTCCTGACCACAGTGGTATGAAACTAGAAATCAGTAACAGGAGGAAAACTGGAATATTAACAAATATGTGAAAATTCAACAACATATTCCTGAACAACCAATGGGCCAACAATAAAACCAAGAGGAAAGATAAAGTATCTTGACACAAATGGAAGCACAACATACTAAAACTTTGGAGATGTTACAAAAGCAGTGCTAAGAAGGAATTTTTTAGTAATAAATTCCTATATTAAAAATAAGGAAGTTCTCAAATAAACAACCTCACCTATACTCCAAAGAAAGAGAAAAACAAGAAAAACCAGCCCAAAATTAGTAGAAGGATCCTTCTATAACAATTATCTGTGCACATAAATGAAATAAAGAATAGATAACAAGGAGAAAAGAGCCCAAACGATTACAGCGATTGTAATACTAGATATTTGTCCAAAGAATACCAAAATGCTGATTTGAAGGGGAACATGCATCCCAATGTTATAGCAGTGTTATCAAAAATAGCCAAATTATGGAAGAGTCTGAATGTCTATCGACTGATGAATGGACAAAGATGTGGTATATATATGTATATATACACACACACACACACACACACACACAATCGAATACTACTCAGCAATCAAAAAGAACAGAGTCTTGCCATTTGAAACAATGTGGATGGAACTGGAATGTATTATGCTAAGTTGAATAAGCCAGTCAGAGAAAGAAAAATATTAAATGATTTCATTCATATGTGGAATTTAAAAAACATAACAGGTGAACATGGGGGAAGGGAAGGAAAATAAGGTAAAAACAGAGAGGGAGGCAAACTGTAAGAGACTTTTAAATACAGAGAACAAATTGAGGGTTGATTGAGGGGTTTTGGGTGTGGGAATGGGCTAAATGGTCAAGGGGCATTAAGGAGAGCACTTGTTGGGATGAGCACTGGGCATCATATGTAAGAGATGAACTACTGGGTTCTATCCTGAAATGAATAGTACACTGTATGTTAACTAACTTGGGTTTAAATAAATAAATTTAAAATTAAAAAGAAAAGATTAACAAAGATAAAGTGGGCTTTTTTGAAAAGAAACAAAGTTGGAAAACTTTTGGGTATAGTACAAGAAAAAAATAAAGAGGACAAAAAATCTGAAATAAGTGAGGAGACATAACAGCTGATACCACAGAAATACAAAAATTCATAAAAGAATACTAAAGCAATTGTATGCCAACAAATTAGATAATCTTGAAAAAGCTGATAAATTCTTAGGAATATATGATCTGCTATATCCGAATTACAAAGAAATGGAAAATCTGAATTAACAAGAAAGAAAACTAAATTAGTAATCAAAGTCTCCCAACAAAGAAAAGCCTAGGACCAGATGGCTTTATGGGTGAATTCTACCAAACTTATAAAAAAAAGAACTAACATCTGGTCTCACACAGAAATTAAAGTCCAGAAATACAGACACTACCATCCTCCACCCCTTCTGATTCATTAGCCCCATTCATATTCCCAGATGAAGTCTAGTCCCTTCTTCAGCTTCTTTAGCAGTTGCTGCATGAAGTAATATTTTAGAAGTAACACAGCTTCTTTAGCACATCTAGAAGTGGAAAACTCCAACTCTGAGTCTCATGTATCACTCAAAGTTCCAGGGAGCTATCAAGTCACACAACAAAGAGCAAAGCACCTGAGAATTTAGAAATAACCAAAGCCCAGGAACAATTGTGGTTGCTCCAAGAGCTTACCTTCTAGGCCCTAATTCTCATGTGAGAGCATTTTCCAAATACAAGTTACTTTTCCAAACCAAAACATTTAACAGTCAAAAATTATACTGAGGTCATCAACCAAACACAGAGAAGTGCATAAATGTGGTGTAGGTGAGGGCAGAGTGTAGACAGAGGAAAGAGAGAGAGAGAGAGAGAGAGAGAGAGAGAGGGAGAGAGAGAAAACAAAAGCCCTCTGGTTTCAGCTTTTGGGCTGTCCAAACTCAGCTGGACCAATATCCATTGGCTGGCCAGAACCCATTGGCTGTAAACCACCGGCCTTCCTTCAGGAGGATTCACCTCTCTCTATGCACTGGACCAGCTCCACCAACATCTCTGCCATCTTCATGGGCTCCTTGGCCTTCTCCTCGGCCTTATTCCTTTTGGTCACTCTGCCCTTGATTCCATCATTTGGATTCTGAAGATGATTCACGGTGCTCTCCTCTGAGGCCTCCCCTCCACCTGTGTTTTTATTTGGATGAACATATTGTCCATCTGCCATAGTTTGCTTCTTCTGCGTTTATGCTCTCCCCCACTCCTGGGTGAGAGCCACATTGTCCTCCAACATCTCATTGATGACTGGCAGCAGGAGCTGTTGGAAATCTTCCTCAGGCTCCAGCACTTTCACCTCCTCCAGCTCTGCCAGCTCGAGGACATCTAAGGGCCATATTCTCTCCCACTTCTCCAGAATTTTGCTATCAATGTTTGCAACAAAGAAGGAGAGATGTAATTTGTTGAAAATTTAAATTTTATGTGACACACTATCTGATGTAACCTGTCTGGTCATTTTTTTTGGACAGCCCAACTTAGCCCAACTCCTAGAATAGGAGACTTGATCTTGGTATTCTGTACAAATTGATGTAGTACCATGATGCATTTCAGGGGATTCTGGGCATAGGAAGAGATATTTGCAAAGGCTCTTGAGGGGCTGGAGAATGACAGGAGGACTGTCTGCATTGGACCCTAATGTGTACAGGGACTGGGTATTTTTGAAGTTCATAAGTTGTCTTGCTATAAATTCATTTCAGTAGCTGACCTGACAAGTGTATGAGGTCAAAACCCTTCCAGGTGTAATAAAAAATTACCATGCTAATAAAAGTATTTATTTTCTTGAAAAGACAAAAATATTAATATAATTTTTTCCAAACCATTACAAAAATTTGAAGAAGACAGAATACTTCCAAACTCATTTTAAGAGGCCAGTATTACTCTGATAACAAATCCAGATGAGGATACTACAAAAAAGAACTACAGGTCAGTATCCATGATGAATATAGACATAAAAAACTCAACAAAATTAAATTCAAACAGCAAATCAATTTCAATGGCACATTAAAAGGGCCATACACCAAGATCAACATATATATATATATATATATATATATATATATATATATATATGTGAAGTATATATATTTCCCATATGTATTTCATATTACATGTAATGAAATATACATACATATCTCATAAGAATATTATTCACCCATTAAAAAGAAGGAAATCCTGCCATTTGTGAGAACATGGTTGGACCTTGAATACATTTCACTAAGTGAAATAAGCCTCTAGAGAAAGATAAATACTGCCTACTATCTTTCTACATGGAATCAAAAATAAATTTAAATACATAAAAACATAGAGTAGAATGGTGGTTGCCAGGGGCTGGAGAGTGGGGGGAATGGGGAAATGGTGGTCAAAGTGTATAGACTTTCACGTGTAAGTTGAGCAAATTCCAGAGATCTAATATACAGCATGTGAGTTAAGAATACTGTATTGTATACTTGAAAGTTTATAAGGTTCTCACCATAACAACAACACCATGGTAACTACGCAAGGTGAAGGATATATTAACTAACTTTATTGTGGTAAACATTTTGCAGAGTATGCGTATTGTTATCACACTGTATACCTTAAACTTACACAATTATGATGTTAATTACAGTTTAATAAAATTGGAGAAAAACATGTATAATAACGATGTTTGCAAGAGAAAAAAACATATATGTATACACACAGTTCAATTCTATAGCTTTGTATTTATGATGTGATAATCATTAGCCTAAAATTACCCATGACATTAAAATTGTGTACAAGGTTTTGACACAGAAATTAAGATAGAATGCCAATTTAAAAATGTTTGGAATGCTGTATCCCATGTTGAAAAGTATAAAAAAGATATTTTTCTTTTAAGAGTATGGAACATTATGCCAAAGGCATTGACTTCCCATAAGAACTTCGATCTCCAAGGCATTCCTGTTTCTAGAATAACAGTCTTTACATTTCTGTTACTTTGTCAAATGAAAGGCATTTCTCAGATTTAACAAAACACCGTACACTCAAAATGCCATTTGCGTATTTTAAGATGCAAACATCTTTAGGATGTGAACTCTTAAACGGCACTTCAGTGATTCAGTGTCTTGACCAAATGAACAGGGAACCCTTCTATAATATGCATCCTGAAATGGATCCTCATGGCTGCTTCCAAGCAATTAGAACCAAGTTCTGTTCATCACTCTTCATCTAATTTGGCTGGTCCTTGTTAAAATCAACACAAGAACTTTTTGTTGCATTGATGTACAAGTAAACTCATGCAGTTGTACCCAAGTGACAAATTGGCAAAGCAATAGTATAGGCTGAGAGTGATTTGCAATACTTACCAGGAGCCAAGTTGTAACATGCTAATGAGATTCCACTCTCAGGTTCAAATTGGACTGGATATCAGTCCTTGGAAAAGAGCTCAAAGAAACCCAAGAAACTCAAAGATCTGGAGATCTTCCAGACTGTCTAAGAAAACACATGTGAATATTAACCATCTCTTTTCAGAAGAGTTGCCCCAAACATTAGTTTATGCCCCTAAAGAAAACTGTGAGAAATCCAACTAGGTTGGGATTCTAGCAGGATGGGACATATTTGAAAACAGGCAGCTAAAGTTTCATATCTGAAGTCTTTGAACTTCTAACCAACTTGAGAACTGAAAGGAGGGAGCTCTATTGTTCCTTTCCATCCCACCCCACCAAATAATAACAAACACCAACTAAACATTTATTGTTGAAAGAGATCAGACTTGAGCAACCTGCTCCTTATAAGCAATTACCTTTTCCTGCCCTCTCCTGCTTCTGCTTTCTCTCCTCTTCCTTCCACCATGGTTGTTGAGTGCATCTCAAATGCCAAGCAAGTACTGAGTTCTAAAGATAGCCCTTTATTAGTTACACTTTTTCAGAAGAAAGAGTGATTAAGTCAATGTCAAACCTGGCTAGTATGTAAAAAATCTAAAAGTCACATCCAGCTATGATCTTAACCATAGTCTTCATGTTTGGGAAAAAATTGAGAAAAGTGTTATCTCTGATCTTGCATTTGTTGTGTTTCCTGCAAAGAATGTCTTTTTTCCCTTTTCTCTGTCTGAACTATCATCCTGTCCACCCCTTAAAGACTACCTGTAATGTCCTTCTCAGAGCCCCCCTGTTAGGGTGGGTCCTTGCCAGGTACTATGTGTATGTCCCTAGTCTATCTATGGCACTTATCCAAATCTTCCCTGGCACTGCCTGTCCTCTCCTCTACAACTTTTTAAAAAAATTTTTTTAATGTTTGTTTATTTTTGAGAGAGAGAGAGAAAGAGAGAAACACACACACACACACAGAGAGAGAGATAGAGAGAGAGAGAGAGAGAGAGAGAGAGAGAGAACAAGCAGGAGAGGGGCAGAGAGAGAGGGAGACACAGAATCTGAAGCAGGCTCCAGGCTCCGAGCTGTCAGCACAGAGCCTGATGTAAGGCTTGAACTCATGAACCGTGAGATCATGGACCTGAGCCAAAGTTGGATGATTGACCAACTGAGCCACCCAGACAACCCTAGATATTTTTATTTAAAATTTATTTACTTATCTTGAGAGAGAGAGAGAGAAAGAGAGAGAGAGAGAGAGAGAGAGAGAGAGAGAGAGAGAATCCCAATCCGGCTCCACGCTGTCAGTGCAGATCCCAACATGGGGCTGAGAACCCACAAACTGTGAGATCACGACCTGAACCAAAATCAAGAGCCAGCTGCTTAACTGATGGAGTCTCCCAGGCCTCTCCTGTCCTCTATATCTTGAGCTTCCTGAGGCCAGAAGCCATTTCTCACCCATCTTTGTATCTCCCAACAACTAAATGCAATTGTCAAGGGTGGAGGCTTGATAGAACTTCTCAAGTAATAAGTTCAAGTATATATTTTGTTTGTTTTCTACACACATTCTGCAATTAGCGGTGTCTACAGCCAGCTCTTAGTGGATCATGAGAGGGCTTATAAAATGTTCAGAAATTTTGTGAGCCCAGTGTTAAACACAGCCATTATTAAAATTTAAATTACATAAGCCTACAATGAAATGGATTTTATTAAAAAGTAATAAATGCTAAAAAAACATGACTTCCTCATGATTTTACATTGTGCTAATATCTCGCCTCTTGAGATTATTCCTATTTATTGCATATACATGGTGGAAACGCTATGGAGGGATGGTTGTCTACACATCTCTTCTTGTCTCCGCATGCAGTGATACCAGCCTAGCAGCTTGAAATCTGCCACGGGTGGAACATTTGCTCCTCAGACATTGGCGAAACTTCAGGTCAGGGGTCACCTACTTCCACTGCAGAGACTAGCTAATGCACTATGTACCTATTCTGAAATCAATTCTCCCCTAACCACATTTAGTACTCTCATAATCCCATTTTCTTTTTTTTAATGTTTATTTATTTTTGAGACAGAGACAGAGCATGAACAGGGGAGGGGCAGAGAGAGAGGGAGACACAGAATATGAAACAGGCTTCAGGCTCTGAGCTGTCAGCACAGAGCCTGACGTGGGGCTCGAACCCACCAGCTGTGAGATTATGACCTGAGCTGAAGTCAGACTCTTAACCGACTGAGCCACCCAGGCGCCCCATCATAATCCCATTTTCTAATTCACTAAACATGACACCAGAATTCTTTCTACATAAAGACTGGTAATAGTCAAAGATTTATAATATAGAAAAATGCATTTTAGCCCTAAAGAGGCACCAAACACATTATGTTCTTTTACTGACAAAAGTCAGTATAGACTCTTGCAACGCCACAAGGTTATGATAATGGATTCAATTTTTATTATACAATCATGAAAAAATTATCTCTGTCATTTGAGCTCTAAGTTTCTTGAAAGCTAAGAAAGACAGGGGTCCTCCCTATAATTTTTCACCAGAGTATAAAATGAATAAAATAGAAAGCATTTTCCTGTCAGTTGAATCACTATGCTGAATTCTTTTTTAAGAGAAAAAAAAGGTTTAAATACTGCATTTAGAGATTTAATATAGAATAGAGTGAAGCAATAAAAAAGCCAGTGTGCTACTTTATAGGATTACTTCTGAATCTGATTAATTCTCCCTCCCTTCCTCTCCTCTCCTTCCTGTGCCTTCTCTGCTCTCCCTTTTCAAGAAAGACTTTCTCTGAAGTTGGAGGAGCTGAGCAATAAAACAGATCAGGTTTAAGAGAAGCAATAACCCACCTTCAGATTAGCTGTTGTAATTCACTTGAAATGTTTGTATGGGGTTATTTGGGGTGAAACAATTCAGGATCCACTTTGTATACAGTCAAGTGCCGCCTTTGAATATGAAGCCGTTGTCTTCAGCAAGAAAAACAAAATGAGAACAAAAAGAAGCCTTGTCTTCTACCTGAAAGTTGAGAGAAATTCAAGATCCCAAGAGTTGCTGTTGCCTGTGGTCATTTTCCATTGTTCATTCTATTTTTTTCCCTAATTAATTCCTTTTTCACCTTATCTTGCTCTCTTCAACAATAACGCTTTCCTTTTTAAAATCTGCTTACCTAAGAGTGGTGTGAACCAACTTGGAGTGGTATCTTGATGGAAGTTTTATGAACATTGCTTACTGTAAGTAAAAGACATGGGAGAAGTATGGAGATTATATGTATATAAATATATCCTGCTTTTAAAAAATGAAGTGAAGATTAACACATTCTCTCAAAGATACATCTACTCAACCAGCGGGGAACTTTTTAATTTTTAACAACTTTATTGATCAAATACCTTTCTTCATACTGGAACAGTGAAAGGAACTTTAGGAAACAAAATGGTTTTATTTTTCTGTCTCCACACTTCTGCTGCCATGAGGAAACCTGGTATATTGGAAATAAAAATACCTGAGTTACAATAGAAGTCTGGGTTGGAGTTTTGCTCTTCCATGTGACTTTCAACAGATCAACCCTTCGTAAGCCTCAATTTTAACATCTGCAAAGTAGGGATAATGGTTTTGTTACCTGCACTGGAAGATGAAGAGAGGAAGGAAGTACCTGAAAAATCTTTGTAAATAGCAAAGTGCTCTCACATCGCAAGGTTGCTGTCGATAGTCTGGAATTCGTCGTCTAGAGGTACATCACTGGGAAAAAGATGACATTGACTTTTGAGGGTCTGGAGAAAGATTGCCTCTCGTACTTTCTTCCATGTGACTCGATAGCCTGAGTACCCTTGGTAGTGGCCATTGTAATGAAACAAGACCAACTGGAAAGCTTAATTAGCTCAATAGATGCCAAAATAAATTTCTGAGTCTAGAGAACTCTTTCACCATAAAATTAAGATGTTGCAATGTGTATAAAATGTCGATTACATGAGCGTCTCCTTTTGGTCCACACTGTGAATTGGACAGTAGAGAGGGTCACCAACTGTGCCGCTGAGAGTGGGCACTTGCAGGGTGATCATTTTCCTCACCTACAGGGTGAACAGGCACCCTGCATCTGAAGAGATGTGCAAGCCTCTCCATTTCACACACCTGTGAACAGAACCAGTCTCTCCTGCAGGGGGAATGAATGACAGTGACCAGCCATTGTGGGGAGAAGCATTTGGAGGCTTCTCTTTCCAAGATTTAGTTCCAACTGTCTCAGCCCAGATGGGATCTTGGGAAACTGAGAGGCAATTGCCTTTGTATTATCTTGAGTGGATTTTTATTACCCCCTTTCTCAGAGAACTTTCAAAAATAAAAAAAATAAAAAAAAAAAAAGAAAGAAAGAAAAGAAAAAAAGAAAAAGAAAGCCCCTTGCTATTAAAAATAAAACATGCACATACATTAGGGTGTGTTTTTTGACAGGGAGATATTTAGTTGAAAAATATCCAGGGGCGCCTGGGTGGCGCAGTCGGTTAAGCGTCCGACTTCAGCCAGGTCACGATCTCGCGGTCCATGAGTTCGAGCCCCGCGTCGGGCTCTGGGCTGATGGCTCAGAGCCTGGAGCCTGTTTCCGATTCTGTGTCTCCCTCTCTCTCTGCCCCTCCCCCGTTCATGCTCTGTCTCTCTCTGTCCCAAAAATAAATAAATGTT
>NW_024412441.1:26447427-26535992 GCF_014898765.1 Herpailurus yagouaroundi
AAAAAAAAAAAAAAAAAAAAGAAAGAAAGAAAAGAAAAGAAAAAAAGAAAAAGAAAGCCCCTTGCTGTTAAAAATAAAACATGCACATACATTAGGGTGTGTTTTTTGACAGGTAGATATTTAGTTGAAAAATATCCAGTGCAGTCCAGGGACTGTTTAGAGGGACTGAGTGGCCTCTTTGGGCTGAGCTGTGTGTGCCAAGTGTCTGGAGGGACTGCAGGATGGAAGTTTCAGTGAGGAAAGCACAAGTGAGCAAGCCCACTCTGGCAGCACGGGTGCGGGGAGGACGCAGAGGGGTAAGCATTTTTTAAGCTGGTGTTGCTCTCGGTTTCTGCTAGGACGGCTCCCACCAGGGCAGCTTCCAACCTGCAGCAGACCCTCTCCCTCCTCATTCATTGCAGCACTGCTCAGGATTCTGGGAAAATTGATTTTCCATTTTTCATTCTTAAACATCACACCACATCTATTTTCTTGCTCCAAAGCTAAGCTTTCTAAAGTCCTGATGTGCATGACGATTCTGACAAACTTCACTTCTACAAATGTGGGGAATGGCTACGGGCAATTCAGCCATGAACATGTTCTATCTGCCTCTCCTGATGAAGGCTTTCAATACTGAATGGCTGTGCTACATGATACAGACCTGGCCGACTGTGCCCTATCGAACGAGAATACCCGTGCCAGCAAGACGTTGTAAAGAAACATCCAGGGGCGCCTGGGTGGCGCAGCCGGTTAAGCGTCCGACTTCAGCCAGGTCACGATCTCGCGGTCCGTGAGTTCGAGCCCCGCGTCAGGCTCTGGGCTGATGGCTCGGAGCCTGGAGCCTGTCTCCGATTCTGTGTCTCCCTCTCTCTCTGCCCCTCGCCCGTTCATGCTCTGTCTCTCTCTCTGTCCCAAAAATAAATACACGTTGAAAAAAAAAGTTTAAAAAAAAAAAAAAAAAAAAAAAAAGAAACATCCACTCAAAATTTATACAAAATGCCAGCAACAGAAAACTCATCCATCCCCGGTGGGTCATCTAAACAAAAATGAAAAAGAGAAAATGGAGGCATTTTGATCCCAGTGTCTTCAAAGAAAAATTTCACACAAAGGTACATGCACACACATAGGCACACATGCACACACAGTTACACACGCTGGGACCGTGCACATACACAGACACACATATGCACACACACAGGCACATGCACACACACAGAAACATATATGCACATACAGACACACATATGCACACACAGGCACATGCACACATAGTTATACATATGTGCACACACTGGCACAGGCACACACACACCGGCACGTGCATGCACACGGAGACACATGTATACACATAGGCACAGGAGCACACAGACACACATATGCACACACAGGCACGCGCATACACAGACACACATAGACACACGTGCACACAAATAGGCACACATATGCACACACAGAGGCACATGCATGCACACAGACACACATGTATACGCGTAGGCACAGGCACACATGTGTACATACACAGGGACACATATGCACACACACACAGGCACAGGCACACACACAGGCACACATATGCACACACGGGCACAAGCACACATATGCACAGGCACAGGCACATACACACAGGCACATGCATGTACACACACACACACAGGTATACACACAGGCACAGGCACACACACAGGCACACTATGCACACACAAAAACATAAGCATATGTGCACATTCTTCAAACACAGGTTCCTGAAGCTCAAACTTGCATTTGCTAGGAAAAAAAAAAAGGAAATCTTAACAGACATGAAGCATTCTTTTTTTCAACGTTTATTTATTTTTGGGACAGAGAGACAGAGCATGAACGGGCGAGGGGCAGAGAGAGAGGGAGACACAGAATCGGAAACAGGCTCCAGGCTCTGAGCCATCAGCCCAGAGCCCGACGCGGGGCTCGAACTCACGGACCGCGAGATCCTGACCTGGCTGAAGTCGGACGCTTAACCGACTGCGCCACCCAGGCGCCCCAGACATGAAGCATTTAGTGTGGTATTTAGGTCATTTCGTATTGTGTATAATACATTAATTTTCTCTATTTTTTAAAATTATAATATTTGTAGTTTTTTGTGCAAACTAAAGCAGATAAGCCTGCCTGGCTTGTACCAGGCTTTCTCTGTGAAACTGTACTTCTGACATTTGTCCTTCAATGACCTTTCAAACTACACACAAAGAAAGCCATTGTTGGGAGCAGTGAAGAAGAGGGGAGGGCAAGTGCTGATCTCAGTCAACCTCCCACCCTCCCTCGTCCAGTCCTTCCTTCTTTCTTGATCTAATACCACCTAAATTACTGGAACATCTCATCCTAAATGAGTTTTGCAGAAATCAAATTCTAATAATTTATGGGCCATTGCATTCTTAACCTTTTACTGAAGTATACAGTATGCAGAAAATTGCACATATTGTAAAGAAATACTCACAAATATAATGTCCCCATGTAAACAGCACCTCAAGAAACAGAACATCCCCAGCAATTCCAGAAACACTCCTTGGGCCCCTTTTAATCACTACTTCCCACCAAGAGGACCACAATTCTGACATCCAACAGCTTATATTAGCTTTATTTATCTTTGTAATTTTTATGAACTACAGATGCTTGTATTTTATTAATGTTTATATTCTAGTCTGTCTGGCTTATTTCACTTACTGCTATGTTTATGAGATTGACCCATATTGGTTTTATTCACATAGTATTATGGTATTCTATTGTATGAATATGCCACAATCTCTTCACCCAACCCACCGTTGATGGATATTCACGTAATTTCCAGTTTCTGGCTATTACCATTAGTTACACTATGACATGTCTTTTGATGAAAACATGTACACAACCTTAGGGGTATTAACATAAGAGTAGAATTTTGAGTCACGGAGTATGAAAGAGTTCAGCCTTAGTAGACACTGACAAAGTGTTTCCATTTTGTTGGACAAAATGATCCAACAGTGACCAATTTATGCTGGATCTAGAAGTGTCTGAGAGTTACATTCTTAACAATAATTAGTACTTTTTGTCTTTCTAAATTTTTTTTGCTATTATATAGTGGTTTTAATTCCCATTTCACTAATCACTAATGTAATTGAGCATTTTTTCATACGCTTAGTGGCTACTTGGATAACCTTATCTTGGGTTCCTATTTCTTATTGATTTGTAGGAGCTGTTTGTATTTTGTGGGTAGGAGTCCTTGGTCAAATATGTATGGCTTACTCTATCATTCTATGATGACTTTTGGTGAATCCAAGTTATTTATGTTAATGTGATCTAATATATTGTATTTTTTTCTTTTATGATTAGTACATTTCGTGCTCTCTAGTTAAGCAGTTTTTTTTTTTGTCTTTCCCAAAGTCATGAAGAAGTCCTTTTATGATTTTTTCAAAAAGCTGTATTTTTTTCTTTCATATTTGGATCTTTAATCCATCTGGCATTAATCTTTGTGTACGCTGAGAGGTAGGAGTCAGTCACACCTATTAGATATTCCATATAAATATCCATTTAACCTAGTATCCTTTGGAAATCATTATCCTTTTTAAAGCTATACTAGAGTGATACCCTGCACATCTTTCATAAAATATTTTCTGACAAGAATGTAAACAAAGAATATCACACAGTCCCTTACTTTTTCAAACATAAATGAATCATTTCTTTATATCTCAGACTCATTTATTATCAATAAAGAGTTCCTTAGAGACTATTGGATTCTATAGATCTATTTGTAACTGCACAAGATGGCATCAATAATTTAAATATTGTATGTACATTTTTCATCGCTTTTATTAATTATTGTTCTGCTCTTACCCATCAGGATTCTAGGTGACCTCTCCTGCTTCCAGAAGTACCAGTGTAGCCATTCTAATATGCTACTTCTAATTTCACATGGAGTAGGAATCAGATGCCATGGGTCAGGTGTCCCAGGCTAGGACAGCTCCATGGCAGGGAGTTTATTGAGGAGCACAGTTGAATCAAAGTGTGCGGGAGAGTGAAGGCATTGATGGAGCAGAGCCAGAAGCGGAGAGTGAGCACAGTCACATCAAGGGTCTCAGAGGGAGCAGCATGGATCTCAGTTAACGCCATTTGGGTGGAGGGCACTGGGCATCTATACTTTTTCATCAACCACACATTGGATGCTGCCTGACCCTGAGCAAGGCCCTCCAGCTATGGGCAGAGGGCTACCTGAGCTCTGTCCGCATCCGGCAGAGTGGGGGCATCCAACCTGCAGGGCTCTGCCAGCACACAGCAGCATCCACCTCACCAGAATCCCGATTCTTCTGACGGAGCATAGCATGGGAGTTGGGGATAAAGTGCATCAACATCCATGCATGACTTTGGAATTTTGTGGAAACCTTTTTGTCCTGCTCGGAGTTTGTATGCGTCCATATCCTAGGTCTTTGCTGTGTGTTTGGATAATTGATGTTCTGCATATAGGATCACATAATAAATGAGATATTATTCCACTATGTGGGCTTTAAATTAACGAAACACTGCTTTTTATCTATATGCTAGCGTAACTTGTATTTTAGGTCATGTGACTGAAAATGCTGATTAATTGGGCTGCTTCATTCATTCATGGAGAAATCTACTGTTTTAGGGTGTTCCTAAAGCTAGCCTGTGATCCCACAAGTTCCTAGGTGCCTGTAAAATCTCACCTCTAAGTTTTGTGCTGTTTGGTGCTGTGTGGCTTGTCTGGCTCCTACTACAATCACTGGAACTGGGGAGGACCTTTCCTTTAGGAATTGCCCATGGGGCTTGTCCTGGCCACCATATCTTCTTCCACACCAACCCAGCCCAACAGGTTCAGCTCAACCACAGCTTGTCCCTGGAGAAAGTCAAGCAGGAGGAAAAGAGAGTGCTATGAGAACACTATCAATATATTGGTGACTGGAGGAGGTGGTGCCTGTACTGACACCTACCTGGTCATGTCCCTCGTGATGAGGAGTTGGGCACTAGATAGGCCCTGGCCTCTCCTAATCAGAGTGATGGTCTCAACAGCTGCAAAGTTACCTTGAACTGGGCGTTCTACTAAAGACCTCACATGGCAGTTACAAAATCTTAAAAACTGAGATTATCCCAAGTTTACAAATGAGAACTTGTCTGGAATCACGGAGATAACAAGCAATAGAATGAGAATTGGCCGCCAGGTCAGGTTGCTTTCAAAGCTTAGGGTCACCAGCCTTTTGTTCTGCTGTCTCTTGGCCCTCTCCTTTCTCTCTATCACCCACGTACCTATCATACACACACACACACACACACACACACGCACACACACACACACACAGCAGATTCTATCCAGTACCGTGTTACAGTAAGTTTTGAAATACAAATGTAGGATTTATGCATCAAAAAACTAAATTTTACTTTAGATTTAATGCCTACTTTTAAGTATATGGCAGTAATTTGTGTTATCTATACATGGAACTGTTTTTTAAAGTAATGATTTTATAAGAAAAATAACAATGCTCTCCATGTAAGTTTGGGAAGTGATAGGAAAAAAAGAAAGATCATAATCACTATAAGTCCATTACCTAGAAAGTTTTGCCAGTTTATTACATTTCACTTAGTGTATTGTCATTTTGCCTTGTGCAGATGTGTTTTGCCATAATTGGGATCATTAGGTCCACAGAGTTTTGATTACTAATTTGTTTCACTTTATATTATACCAGCAGCCTTTTCCATGTCATTAAATATTTCTTGAAGGCTCTTTTTAACGGCTATAAACTGCTTCTTTGTATGAATGCACTATAACTTATTTGTTATTCACCTATTGGTGAATATTTTAGCTGTTCATATTTTTTGCTAGCACATAAGTACCTATGTTGGCTTACAAGTCTTTAATCACATTTCTGATTCTCTCCTAATGATACGTTTGTAGAGTAGGCTGGTGGGGTTCATGTGCATGGCAATTTTTAAGGGTCTTTCTATGCCTTGTCAATGACAGTATTCACACAGATGACATGTAAACCTGTGCCTCATACAAGCTTCCAATAACTTGCACTGTCCATGCGAACATGGGGAATACATAATACGCGCTATGAAAAGGTATTAGAGAATCAGGTATAATCTTCAGTTAATGAAACAAAGATAAAATACATTTTTTAAGCTGCTGAAAAGAAAAGAAGTTTTACTGTTGTTTTAACCAATTCTCTTGACACCACACTCAGGAAATTTCTATCTTTCTAGAAAATAAAACAAAGAAATAAGACTCTTGAAAAAATTATTTTCTGGTTTTGAAGCTAAAGAAGTAGTATGTAAAATCTTTCAGAAGGGATAAGAGCCATACTTCCCATGCATAACATTTTTTAATTAACTTCTTATTTTGAAACAAGAAAGCGCATAATTATAGCTCGCATCTTTACAGCATTGCGATGCAGAATCCAATTCACAATTGATTACAAGTAAGATGATAAACATCAAGTAAGTAAATCTTTTCAGAATATCTAGTGGTTTTTTTTTTCTTACTTACCAAACAAAAAAAAAAAAACCACATGGGAGTGTTTGTATTAATTCCAACAGCAGAGTGTAAGTGACAATTCTTGAAGTTTGCTTGAATGTTTCAATCACTTTGGCTACTTTGAATACACAAGAAGAGGCGAAGTTACTGCATCGTATCTTGGAAACATCGCCAAGTTGAGCTTTAGACACAACCAAGAACCTTATTTTGGGTGTCCTCACTTCTTGAGGCCAGCCATTCTATTAACACCCAAATGCTTCCATCAGTATTCTCACCTTTGTTTTGTTAACTATGCCTTTGTGAAGTACTGCCTTTGAGTCAGCCCCTCTGACTCAGGGGATCAATTTCCAAATTGTAAAAGGTTAATAGCACAATCCCTTCCTTTTCTGATCCTTCTTCAAAGATAATCATCTTGGATTTTAAAATTATTACTCCTTTTCTTTCTAACTTTGTCTCCTTTATAATACATACTTCACTTGTGAATGTTTTTGAACTTTGCATAATTAAATTTAATCTTGTTTTGTTTGCTATTAAGTATTCTTCATAATTCTCATATTAATCCTTTATCAGGTATGTGCGCTGTAAAAATGTCCCTTCTGTCTCTCTTTTCATTGATGTAAGTTACTGCTTCCTTAAAGGGCTGGCTCATACTCTATTTCTTCCAGGAACTCTACCTTGACTATCTGGTATGAACGAAAATATCTTTGGTAGTGAGTAAGAGTGGTCGAGGGTTGGGGGCCAGATACCAGGTTCTACATTAGGAATGCAGAGCAAATGCTGTAGATGTTTTCAACATATGTATGTTTTAACGTATGTGTGTGTGTGTGTGTGTGTGTGTGTGTGTATAAATGTATATATGCATATGTGTATACGTGAGGTCTGTATGTGCATGTTTGTATATATGTAAATATATATATATAGTATACATACATATGGGCTTTAGGTCAGCCTCTTTGATTATATATATAGTACATATTATATATATGATTCCATATATAATATGATATATGATGATATTGCACATATGATATATATGATACATATGTAAATCTGTATATATATACACACACACACACCAAGATACAGATTTGTATAGTGTGTATATATATATATATATATATATATACACGCACACATACACAGATTGACTGCATATATATGTAAATGTGTATCTATGTGTATGTTTGTGCATATATATCTACCTCTCTATATATACATATATATCATGATGAGTGAGAGAAAGAGTAATAAAGTTTGGAATATTTGCTCACTCAGCAATTCAGGAACACTAGAAATTATTCGCTCCACATTTCAAAGGAAAGAGAAATATACAGGCTTGTCTTAAGGCCCTTTTCTGGCACAGGCTGCCATTCCCTGAGGTAGGTCACAGGATCTAGACTTGGACGTGTGTATGGAACTGTTTAGTCTTTGGTCTTACTCCTGACTTATCCCAGAATTCTGGGGAACACAATGAAAGAAAAAAAGCAATGAAATCCTTGCTTTGTTCCATGGGATGTTGGTTTGCTCACTAATGTGAGGGAATCTCCATGTTGAGGGATGTACATGACTCATCCCAGAGCTCTGTGAAAAAAATATTCAAGGCTTCAAGTACAGCTGTGGTCTTCAGTCACCCAGGCAGGTAGGATTTTCTAGATTTGAGAGTTTATGTTTGAGATGTATTCATTACTTTGTATACACTAATGTTTTATTTTGAGAAAAGTACATGAATGTATGGACTGTAATCGTTTCATGAATTCAGCCTTGGTTGATAAATTCATTCAGTTCAGAATATGTAAAGCTAGTATGTGTTAGAAGGAAATATTTCGAAAACTGCTTGATATTTATTCCACACTTGCCTAACTCCCACCAATAATTTGGTTAAGAATTATAACATAGCTTGAAAACTCCCAACAATAAAATGCTTTCAAAATGTAGGCTAGTAACATGAGTTATTACAGCACTGAGGGCAGTGAATTAAAATGTACTTTATTCTCGTCAGCAAGGGTTTGGCACTATGAAGGACATGTTACAAAGGGTTAAACAAATTAGAAATACAGTTAAAAGTATCTGATAGATCACTTGCTGTGTAATGGATCTGAATTTTGACAAGGCTCAAAAATAACCAGGTGGTTTTCACACAGGTTGCAGGTTGGACAGCTTTGCATTGCCCTTGTCAAGGGAGGAAGCCCGTAAGCTTCTGCATTGCAAATGGACTTAGAGCGAGCCTTTAAGAGGACATCATGTGCTAGTATTGGATTCCATGGATCTTCTCAGGGCACCCCGTCCCAGGAGGCGTGCTTGTCACTGACACTCAGATCTAGAACTGAGAAGGAGAGCATTTCAATTACTTGTATCCTGGGTTGAGAAACCTAAAACTACGTAGATCTCCATGAGAAGTGCTCACAAGTACCACGTTCAGTCCTACAAGGATGCCTGGCAAGTGGCCATGATGGCAAGGAATGTCAGTCAATGGGGTGATTCATCTGAATGAACTCAGGCAGAAACTCAGTCACCCCAGCTGCTGGGTTCTTCTTTCTTTTCTATTCTTTTGTTCCAAACTGCTCAGCCAAAACACAGCATTACTCTTTCATGCATGACATCTCAAAAGCTCTGCATTTATTCAGGAGTTCACTGGCAACAAATATAAATGATTGGAAAAATAGCCTCTGATGGTATTTTCCCCCTGTAAATTCCATCTGTTACTTTTCAAATACTCTGGAGGCTAAAATGTGATTTGAGCCATTTCTCTTTCACTCTCTTTTTCTTTGAAGTTGACAAAGCTATGCTGTTCTTGTGAGCTCACTGGCTAATCACGTTTCTTTTGACTTGATTGCTTCCCAACCAAAAATTACAGAACTTTGTAAACTAGAAAAGAAAAATTTATAAGAACAAAATTATGTTCAGGTCAAGCTACATAAAAAAGCTTATTATCAATACAGAAGAGATAGTTTGCCACAAAACAAACAAACAAACAAACAAACAAAAATAAAGCAAAAGCAAAGCCCCCCTCTCAAAAAAAAAAAAAACAGAAATATTTTCCAAACTAGGGTATAAATTCTAACTGAACTAAACAGACACCCAACTTGGCCAACTTAAAAACACATCCATCATATTTAGTGTCTTTGGCAGGATGATGATATGTAGGACTACAAATATTCCTTAAATCATCAGTATACAATCATCTAAATATTAGGAACAGTCGACCCACTCCCTGGGACAGTTATGGGTGTGGCACTGTCAGCTGTGGCCTCTTATACAGGTGGTGGCCCAGAGCTAAGCACACTGACAGTAAATGACAACCCAGTTCAAGGGGTTCCTGGAGGATGGCCACAGTCTTGGTTCACGGGAGAGGCTGATGACTCCAGTCGTTATTCTCCACAATGTGCTTATCCATCAGCAACCTTTCTTGGGATCCTCCCTGGCACACAGCTCCAAGCTGACAGAGTGCTAGATAAAGGGCAACTTGATAGACACACCCTCAGCTCTGTTCTAAAAATAAACTTCTAGGGGCGCCTGGGTGGCTCAGTTTGTTCAACTTCAGACTTTTGATTTCGGCTCAGATCATGACCTCACTGTTCATGAATTTGAGCCCAAAATAGGGCTCTGCCGTTGACAGCACAGAGCCTGCTTGGTATGCTCTTTCCCTCTTTCTCTCTCTGCTCTTCCCCTGTGCTCTCTCTCTCAAAATAAATAAATTAAAAAACATTTAAAAAATTAAAATAAAAGAAAAAGAAACTGCTAGAAGCCATGGCCAATCTTTGAACTGGGGACAGGTCTTACAGCAGCCGTACCCACCCATGAGCCCTGGGTGGATGTAGAGGAGGCTGAGGACACAAATGTGTGTCTGCAGGGTTTCCTTCTGCACCCTGCCGCCAAGCATGCCTGAGGAGCTGGCCATCATTGTGCTCCTACAGCACAGATTTCTCAGAGGAAAGCGTCCTCTGGGAGGGAGAGAGGACCGCCGACCCATTAAAATAGCCTGAGGGGCAAGGCATGCTCAGTGGCGCTTGCGCGGTCCCCGGCCGAAATCCGCTAAATCCGCTGGGATTTTTCTTCCCTCATTCTCTCAAAGCCATGGACACATTTCAGAGTATGCAGAAGAAATACACTTGCCAGTCTCGACTCAGATTTATCTGGGGGCAAGAACTTCCAATTTCCAAAAGCAGCTACTCGGGACTGGAGTCACTGTTTTTTCGAATGTGTTGGCATAGGCAGTACAATGAGCAGTGAGACTGAAGGAAAGCGTGGAGGTGTGCGGGGGCACAGATGTTTGCAGGCCGGAAACGCTGATACACTGTAAGCCAGCTAGGTTGACTGTATTTCCATGTGAGTGCTTTCTTCAGTGTTGCTCCAGAGAATGCAAAACAAGTCAGGTGAGCTTCTCATTGCAACAAGTTCAGAAAACAGCGAATACGTTTAATTAGTTGATATTCAACATGTGATTGGCTAAAAGCAGCAATTGGCATCTTCCATCTCTGTTCTTGGGCTTAACCCTCAGCAGCTCAGCCAAGAGGCTGCAGAAGCAAAGGCTCTGGACGGGGGAGTACAGGGGAGGCGCACACAGACTCACTGGCCGCTGCGGGGGGGGGGGGGGGGCCTGTTGAGAGGAGCAAGGACTATGCATTGTCTCAGGGACTATGCAGGTCGTTCTGGGGGCTTCTGGGTTTGCGTGCCCCCCCACTCAGACCCCAGTTACACTCAAAGATGTAGCCTGAGCACACACCATGAAGTAGCGCAATTCAGGGAACAAGAACAGATTGCTGTCTAAATCGATACTTTGTTGCAATAACCCCTGTCTGTCTGCTAAGACTGTTAAAAGCACTGTGCAAACAAACCTGTACCCTTTTAAGAAACCAAACCAACCAACCAACCAACAACAAAAGAGAATACTGTATCCTTTTTTTTTTTTTTCTAAAAGAAAGGAATAAACAACAGCATTTTCTCTAGGGAATGAAGTCACTGAAGTGTTCATAAAGGAATTGTTTCTGTTTCTACTGGGGTTTTATGAGCAGAACTCTCTCTGTTATGACCTCAGAGCTGACAGTCTAATGAGAAGCATTTTTAACTGGAATAGAATTTTAACTGGAGTAGCCATTTGGCCAACAACCTTAGGTTAGTAATGACATGCACTTATTCTTATATTTATAATAAAAAGAAATACATAGTTATATTTATCAATTAAGGAGGCAATGATTTCATAAATATATGTATGCTCTTTAAAAATATGGTTAAATGGAGTACGCAGTTAAACCTTTTTTATGAGAAATTAGGCAATAACCATTTGACTAAAACATAATAAGAGTTAAAAGTGCCTTTATAGATACATAGGCTGCAGACTCAAGTACCAAGAAACAATCACATCTGAGCTGTTTCAAATGAAATAAGAGTATTAGAAAATGTCACAACATCTTTTCATTTGACAGATATTCAGAGATTTTAACAATATTAAATCTACTAGAGAGATCCTTTATTTATTAAAAGATCCTTCATCTGACAGCCTTTAAAAATCCCAATAATAAATGTCATTGAAATGTTTAGCCTGTATCTAAAATAAATGCATGACTGTTTGAGACTATATCTTCAAGAGCTAGCTAGGAAGCAAACCCTCTGAGCATAGAAACACAAACACACATATCACAGCGTGCACCTGTGGGGACGTGTGACTCATAGAAAGCTCCCTTTAAGATGGCCGTGTATATAACCATGCCTGAAATTATAAGCAGAGGTTTGTGTTTATGTGTATTCTGCAAAGAGGAAGTTCATAGCTTTACCTGGACTGTCAAAAGGGTTCAACACCTGCCACCAAAGTTCAGACAAAATGCAATTTAACATTTGAGGATATGAACTCATCAGAGAAAGAGACTGTTTTATTCATTCACTTACATTTGGCAAAAGTCGGGTCTCTGTGATGGTTAGTTTTATGTCTCAACTTGGCTGGACCTTAGTGCCCAGATATTTGGTTAAACTTTATTCTGGATGTTTCTGTGAGAGGGGATCTGGATGAGATCCATGAGTAAATTGGTGGACTTTTAGTAAAGCAGGTTGTCTTCCATAATGTGGGTGGGCCTTATTTAAGCAGTTGAAGGCCTGAGTAGAACAAAAGGCTGACATCCCCCAGTGAGAAAGAATTCTGCCAGCAGATAGCACTCAGACTTGAACTATACCCTAGGCTCTTCCCTGGGTCTCTAGTCTGCCTGTGCACTGTGTGCAGATTTTGGACTTGCCAGCCTCCATAACCATATAAACCAATGCTTTAAAATAAACGTCTGCCTGTAAGATAAATGCTCTGTTTCTCTGGAGAACGCTAATGAAGTGTTTGCTAAATGAAGGCATGAGTGAATGAGAGAATGGTGTCCCTCTCTCTCTCTTGCAATCACAGCAGTCTTTCCTGAGACATCATAGTGGGACACCAGGCACAGTGCTAGTCAGCTGTCATTGCCTGAAACATTTTTAAAAATGTTTTAGGAGTTGCCTGGTTTTCTAGATGTTATCTCACATTTCCTAATGTGATCTTCCCTTATCTTCTTCATGTGATATTTGGAAACAAACTTGGTTTTAAGCAATTCCTATGTTTTAAATATGATAATGACTCCACGTTCAGAAAAGAGAGACATGCCATCATGGAGGATATTTCAAAGACTGTCCCAAGGCTCTGAGGACAATTCCAAAGAGCTGGAAGGGCTTTTCCTAATGTGGGATGATAAAATTGTTTTGAAGTGGAAACATCATTTTTGATATGTAAAAACACATATTTTTACTCCCTAATCCAAATAGTTAAAGGGACAGTAATGAAGTCACCTCAGTTCCTCGTCTATTATTACTCCTACCGTTGTTATTGTTATCATTATGATTATTACCAGATCAGTGTTTACCCCTTCCATAGGCTGCCTTTATGAACTGTGTAAGTGAGCAGGAAATATTCCACTTTGGGCTACATGGGAAAAACAGACTTAAGTAAAAGGGGATTCAATGCAATGACAACAAACATTCATCATTGATAATGAGTTGATGGTAATATTATGGATGCCTCTATATTCTTTATGAGCTGTAACTCAGGAGGCAATGATTTCTTTTTCCAAATCCCAAGTAGTAAATATTTTTGGCCTGTAGCCTCATGCAGTCTCTGTTGCTGCTGCTGCTGCTTCCCTCCTCCCTCCCCCCTCCCCTCCCCTCCCCCTCCCCCCTCCATCCTCCCCTCTCCCTCTCCTCTCCCTCCCTTCTCCCTCCTCCTCTCACTCCTCCTGTCGCCTCCTCCACTCTTTTCTTCCCTGTCCTCCCTTCCCTCCTTTCCCCCTCCCCTTCCACCCCTTCTCCTTCTTCCCCTTCCTTCCTCTCCCCTTCCTATCCCCCTCTTCCCCTCTTCCCCCTTCACTTCCTCCTTCCCCTCTTCTTTCTCTTCTTATAAGCAGCCCGTCAAAACTATAGAAACCATTGTTAGCTCACACTGGCACCAAAATAGGCAATGGGCCAGATGTGGACCGTGGTTGGCAGATTCCTAGCTGATCACTAGATCCTCATATCAACCCTAATAGATTAGATCCTATCATGTTCCCTATTTTACAATAGAGAAATTAAGATTTATAATTGTGACATAATGTACCTGAAGTTGCATGATTTATAGTCTGCTTAAGATTTTGAAGCAGTTGTTCTGGAAGTGTTCCTCCTGGACCAGCATCACCTGGAAACATGTCAGAAGTACAGACTGTTGGGCTCTGCCCCTAGTTCTACAGGGTCAAAAATTGCAAGGGTGGGACTATTTAAGTGAGATCGGCGCCCTGATGGACTGCTACTGCAACACATCGTGTGGGGGGAGGAAGACTTAGAAATGCAGTTTGGGCCCTCCAGTGACCGTCGGAACCAAACAGACACTCTGGTGCCCCACGTGATTCCCAGGCACAGTCAGGGTGGGAAGCAGTGCTCTGTTCTAGAAACTGAGCACCAGACCACTAAGTCTGTCCCTGGAGAGGGCTGGCTCCTTCTCCAGCCTCCTCCTTGCACCTGTGAAGTAACTGTGCCCTGCTCTCACGTAGAACTACCATTATGTTCCCCCCTTTTCATCACTGACTCATATCGTCTCAATTTTCACATTGTACTAAATTTCAGTCAGTTACAAAACTTTATTTTTTCCTGTTGGATATAGGAGACGTCATGTTGAAAGTTTAGGGACATTATAACTTACAAAAATGATTCTTTATCTGTCCCTTGGACTGAATCAACAATATTCACTTTGGATTTATATACTCTTCTCTGCTTACTGAAAATCATTTCATTACCTCATTACCTATGGATATGTGTGTATACATATATAAGTATTTGTTTCAACTTATTCTAATTCAGATTTCTCCTTCACTTAATGGTCTTTGATCTAATTCCTCCATAAGATGATATAAATTTCAAGGAAAAAGCCTAAAAATACTTTCTCTTGAACATCTACACAACATTGTCCCTGAGTCACAATGTCAGGAATGATACCCCCCAAGGTGCTCATTCTTTGCAATTCTATAACCCAGCTTCATGGCCTGGTACAGTAAGCCCTGCCTTTAAGGCCATCTCAGTGATGAATTTGGGGGAAAATCCAAATGAAAAAAAAGAATTTAAAGCTATGGGCAGAAAAATCAGGTTAAACGCCCCAGGAGATGAAAGAAACAACTGTAACACATGGACAAACTCAGTCATGAACTTGGAGAAGATTTAGGTCTGTTTCACTTACATTTCATTTAACAAGCTAAGCACTAGTCTAACTCATCTCACATTGCTATCTAGTGGCCTTAATCACTTTTAAAGAAGACATATTTCTGAGTCATTTTACTTTACAGGAATTCAGTAAACCTTAGAACAGGAGCCAAAGAGAGTGAAACCACAATTTCTTGCACATTTCAAAGTATTTCTTTAAGAAGCTTCTAGGAATAAACTATACGATTCAAAACTGTTTCTGAGCTCTTCTTCCTTAAACCCTTGCTAATTTTTCAAGATTTGTCAAGGAATCAAACTGAACTCATTACCTTAACCCCTTAAGGAAGCAATCCATCCCATTTTTTTTTCACATTTCTGACATAATTTGCTTTGAATGAGGAAGTCAATGACTATACAAATTGGAGAATGTTATGAACATTCTGCTAGTTACTCAGGCTTACAGTATATTTTATACGTAAATATATATATGTCTTCTGCCATCCGTATTTCCATCACTAGCCTCCAAGTCACTGTGATCTCCACTTGAGTTATGCATTGCCATCTGTCAGATCTGCCTCGACCTCTCCCTTCATGCTTGTCCTGTATCCTAGCAACCTCCCGATATCTTCCACCTTGTCTCACTCTACACCCAATGCCCATCTTCTAGATTTTTTTCTAAACACAGCTCCTTGCTGCTGCTTCTCTGTTCAAGACCAATACTATTTCTAGACTGCTAAATTGTATCAGATCTAGACTGTTTCACCCCTTTCAACTTGTTTGCATAATGTCTCACATTTTCTTTCCTGCTTCTTGAACAAGGAAAGACCATACTTATTTTCTTGCTTATTTTCAAGCAATGTAAAGGGACAGTCTCCTTTTCTCCATTTTTCAGTTTTTGTTAAGTTTATTTATTTATTTTGAGAGAAAGAGAGGGAGTGCACACGTGCATGTGCTCACACAAAAGAGGGGCAGAAAGAAGGAGAAAGAGAGAATCCCAAGCAGGGTCCACACAATCAGTGCACAGATGGAGCTTGATCTCACAAACCCTGAGATCATGACCTGAGCTGAAATCAAGAGTCTAGGACGCTCAGATGAGACACCCAGATGCCCCCCAAGTTTTTGTTTATTTTGAGAGAGAGAGAAAGAGTGAGAGAAAGCAGGGGAGGGGCATAAAGAGAGAGAGAGAATCCCAAGCAGGCTCAGCACTGTCAGAGCATGGAGCCTGACCCGGAGCTCAATCTCAAGACCATGAGATCATGACCTGAGTTTAAATCAAGAATCAAATGCTCAGGGCACCCCTGGGTGGCACAGTCAGTTAAGTGTCTGACTTTGGCTCAGGTCATGATTTCGTGGCTCAAGAGTTTGAGCCCCGGGTCAGGCTGTGTGCGGACAACTCAGAGTCCGGAGCCTGCTTCAGGTTCCGTGTCCCCTCTCTCTCTGCCCCTCCCCCGCTTGCTCTCTGTCTCTTTCTCTCTCTCCCTCAAAAATAAATAATAAAAAGAGAAGGAAAACTGGTTGATTTTCTTAAAAAAAAGTCGGATGCTCAACCATCTGAGCTGCCCAGCTGCCTCTCAAATTTTTTAATCTCTCAATATCTATGTCTTGTTATATCTCCTTGACTAATACTTGCCCTACAAACTTGGTCAACATTAATATCTTCCTCTCAACATAATCAACACTTATGTTAAAAATAGCATTTAAAAAGTTGCTTAAATGCAATGCAAAACACTTCTCCATATTGTATGCAATTTTATGACATGAGCTTGATTTTATGACTTGCTTCTTATTTTGTGGACCTATCAACCTTAATAAGGTGAATTGCATGTGGGACAAGTCCTCAAACCAGATACTCATGAAATTAACTAATTCAACAAATATTTTTCCTCTGTTACAATCTCGTTATATTTGTTTTTTTTAACATATTTTTATTTTTTTTTTATAAACTTTTTTTTTTTTCATCGTTTATTTATTTTTGGGACAGAGAGAGACAGAGCATGAACGGGGGAGGGGCAGAGAGAGAGAGGGAGACACAGAATCGGAAGCCAGCTCCAGGCTCTGAGCCATCAGCCCAGAGCCCGACGCGGGGCTCGAACTCACGGACCACGAGATCGTGACCTGGCTGAAGTCGGACGCTTAACCGACTGCGCCACCCAGGTGCCCCGAAAAATTTTGGTTTTAGGACACTGCTTACATTTAGTATCATGTCTCCTGAGACTTTTATAGATTGTTATAGGTGCTTAGACATTCCTTGTTTTTGACGACCTTGCTGGTGTTGAAAACTACTGATCAGTTGTTTAGTTTTTTTTTTCTTTTTTTAAAATTTAATTTTTTTTTTTAAATTTACATCCAAGTTAGTTATCATATACTGCAACAATGATTTCAGGAGTAGATTCCTTAATGCCCCTTATCCATTTAGCCCATCCCCTATCCCACAACCTCTCCAGTAACCCTCTGTTTGTTCTTCATATTTAAGTCTTTTATGTTTTTGTCCCCTTCCTTGTTTTTATATTCTTTTTGCTTCCCTTCCCTTATGTTCATCAGTTTTTTATCTTAAAGTTCTCATATGAGTGAAGTCATATATTTGTCTTTCTTTACTGACTAATTTCGCTTAGCATAATACCCTCTACTTCCATCCACATAGCTGTAAATGGCAAGATTCTTTTTGATTGCTGAGTAATACTCCATTGTATAAATATACCACATCTTCTTTATCCATTCTTCCATCAATGGACATTTGAGCTCTTTCCATACTTTGGCTATTGTTGATAGTGCTGCTATAATCATGGGGGTGCCTGTGTCTCTTAGAAACAGGATACCTGTATCCCTTGGATAAATATCTAGCAGTGCAATTGCTGGGCCGTGGGGTAGTTCTATTTTTAATTTTTTGAGGAACCTCCATACTGTTTTCCAGAGTGGCTGCACCAGCTTGCATTCCCACCAGCAGTGCAAAAGAGATCCTCTTTCTCCGCATCCTCGCCAACATCTATTGTTTCCTGAGTTGTTAATGTTAGCCATTCTGACAGGGGTGAGGTGGTATCTTATTGTGGTTTTGATTTGTATTTCCCTGATGTTGAGTGATGTTGAGCATTTTTTCATGTGTCAGTTGGCCATCTGGATGTCTTCTTTGGAGAAGTGTCTACTCATGTCTTTTGCCCATTTCTTCACTGGATTATTTGTTTTTTGGGTGTGGAGTTTGATAAGTTCTTTATAGATTTTGGATACTAACCCTTTATCTGATATGTCATTTGCAAATATCTTCTCCCATTCCATCGTTTGCCTTTTAGTTTTGCTGATTGCTTCCTTTGCTGTGCAGATGCTTTTTATTTTGATTAAGTCCCAGTACTTCATTTTTGCTTTTGCTTCCCTTGCTTCCTGAGACGTGTGGAGTAAAAAGTTGCTGTGGCTGTGGTCAGAGAGGTTTTTGCCTGCTTTCTCCTCAAGAATTTGATGACTTCCATCCTTACATTGGTCTTTCATCCATTTTGACTTTATTTTTGTGTATAGTGTAAGAAAGTGGTCCAGGTTCATTTTTCTGCATGCCACTGTCCAGTTTTCCCAGCACCACTTGTTGAAGAGACTGTCTTTATTCCATTGAATATTCTTTCCTGTTTTGTCAAAGATTAATTGCCCATACAATTGTGGGTCCATTTCTGGGTTCTCTATTCTGTTTCATTGATCTGAGTGTCTGTTCTTCTGCCAATACCATACTGTCTTGATGATTACAGCTTTGTAGTATAGCTTGAAGTCTGGGATTGTGATGCCTCCTGCTTTGGTTTCCTTTTTCAAGATTGCTTTGGCTATTCAGGGTCTTTTCTGGTTCCATACACATTTTAGGATTATTTGTTCTAGCTCTGTGAAGAATGCTGGTGTTATTTTGATAAGGATTGCATTGAATATGTAGATAGCTTTGGGTAGTATCGACATTTTAACAATATTTGTTCTTCCTATCAATGAGCGTGGTATATTTTCCCATTTTTTTGTGTGTCTTCTTCAATTTCTTTCATAAGGTTTCTATAGTTTTCATTGTATAGATTTCTCACCTCTTTGGTTAAATTTATTCCTAGGTATTTTATGGTTTTTGGTGCAATTGTAAATGGGATCAATTCCTTGATTTCTCTTTCTGTTGCTTCATTGTTGGCAAATAGGAATGCAACCAATTTCTGTGCATTGATTTTATATCCTGAGACTTGCTGAATTCATGGATCAGTTCTAGCAGTTTTTTTGGTGTAATCTTTTGGGTTTTCCAAATATAGTATCATGTCATGTGTGAAGAGTGAAAGTTTAACCTCCTCCTGGCTGATATGGATGCCTTTTATTTCTTTGTGTTGTCTGATTGCAGAGCCTAAGACTTCCAATACTATGTTGAATAACGGTGGCAAGGGTGGACATCCCTGTCTTGTTCCTGACCTTAGGGGGAAAGCTCTCAGTTTTTTCCCATTGAAGAAGATATTAGCATTGGATCTTTCACATATGGCTTTTATGATCTCGAGGTATGATCCTTCTATCCCTACTTTCTTGATGGTTTTTATCAAGAAAGGATGCTGTATTTGGTCAAATGCTTTCTCTGCATCTATTGAGACGATCATATGGTTCTTGTCCTTTCTTTTAATGATGTGATGAATCACGTTGATTGTTTTGTGGGTATTGAACCAGACCTGCATCCCAGGTAAAACCTGCTTGGTCATGGTGAATAATGTTTTTAATGTATTGTTGGATCCAATTGGCTAATATGTTGTTGAGGATTTTTGTGTCCATGTTCATCAGGGATATTGGTCTATAGTTCTCCTTTTTAGTGGGGTCTCTGGTTTAGGAATCAAGGCTTCATAGAAAGAGCTTGGAAATTTTCCTTCCATTTCTATTTTTGGAACAGCTTCAAGAGAATAGGTGTTAACTCTTCCTTAAATGATTGGTAGAATTCCCCTGGAAAGCCATCTGGTCCTGGACTCGTTCTTCAGGAGATTTTGGATTAGTAATTCGATTTTTTTTTACTGGTTGTTTATCTGTTTACATTTTTTGTTCTTCCTGTTTCAGTTTTGGTAATTTACATGTTTCTAGGAATTTGTCTATTTCTTCCAAATTGCCCATTTTATTGGCATATAATTGCTCATAATATTCTCTTATTATTGTTTGTATTTCTTCTGTGTTGGTTGTGATCTCTCCTCTTTCATTCTTGATTTTATTTATTTGGGTCCTTTCCTTTTTCTTCTTGATCAAACTGGCTAGTGGTTTATCAATTTTGTTAATTCTTTCAAAGAACAACCTTCTGATTTCATTGATCTGTTCTACTGTTTTTGTTTTTGTTTTTTTATGGTTTCAATAGCATTGATTTCTAATCTTTATTATTTCCTGTCTTCTGCTGGTTTTGGGTCTTATTTGCTGTTCTTTTTCCAGCTCTTCAAGGTGTAAGATTAAGTTGTGTATCTGAGACCTTTCTTCCTTCTTCTGGAAGGCTTAGATTGGTATATACTTCCCTCTTATAACCACCTTTGCTGTGTCCCAGAGATTTTGGGCTGTGATGTTACCATTTTCATTGGTTTTCATGTACTTTCTAATTTCCTCTTTAACTTCTTGGTTAGCCCATTCATTCTTTACTTATCCAAGTTCTTTAGTCTCTAGGTATTTGTTATCTTTCCAAATATTTTCTTATGGTTGATTTCATGTTTCACAGGGTTTTGGCCTGAAACTATGCACGGTATGATCTCGATCTTTTTGTACTTGTTGAGGGATTATTTGTGTTCCAGTATGTGATCTATTCTGGAGAACATTCCATGTGCACTGGAGAAGAATGTATATTCCACTGCTTTAGGATGAAATGTTCTGAATATATTTGTTAAGTCCATCTGGTCAGTGTGTCATTCAATGCCATTGTTTCCTTGTTGATTTTCTGTTTAGATGATCTGTCCATCATTGTAAGTGGGGTGTTGAAGTCCCCTACTCTTATGGTATTATTATCAATGAGTTTCTTTATGTTTGTGATTAATTGATTTATATATTTGGGTTATTTCACATTTGGAGCATAAATGTTTACAACTGTTAGTTCTTCTTGGTGGATAGACCCCTTAATTATGATATAATGCCCTTCTTCATCTCTTGTGACAGTCTTTATTTTAAAGTCTAGATTGTCTGATATAAGATGGCTACTCTGGCTTTCTTTTGTCAACCATCAGCATGCTAGATGGTTCTCCATCCCCTTACTTTCAATCTGAAGGTGTCTTTAGGTCTAATGTGGGTCTCTTGTAAACAGCATAGAGATAGATCTTGTTTTCTTATCCATTCTGTTACCTTATGTCTTTTGATTGGAGGAATTAGTCCATTGACATCTAGAGTAAGTACTGAAAGACATGAATTTATTGCCATTATGTTTTTTGTAGAGTTGGAGTTTCTGGTGGTGTTCTCTGGTCCTTTACAGTTTTTGTTGCTTTTGGTTTTCTTTTCTGTCTTTTCTCCCTTAAGAGAGTCCCCCTTAAAATTCCTTGAAGGGCTGATTTAGTGGTCACAGATGACTCTAATTTTTGTTTGTCTTTGAAACTTTTAATCTCTCCTATTCTGAATGACAGGCTTGCTGGATAAAGAATTCTTGGCTTCATATTTTTCTGCTTCAGCACATTGAATATATCCTGCCACTCCTTTCTGGCCTGCCAAGTTTCTGTGTGTAGGTCTGCTGCAAACCTGATCTGTCTTCCCTTGTAGGTTAAGGACTGTTTTTCTCTTCCTGCTTTCATGATACTTTCCTTTTCTGAGTATTTTGTGAATTTGACTATGATAAGCCTTGTTAATGGTCGGTTTATGTTGAATCTAATGGGAGTCCTCTGTGCTTCCTGGATTTTGATGCCTGTGTCTTTCCCCAGGCTAGGAAAGTTTTCCACTATGATTTGCTCACATAACCCTTCTACCCCTTTTTCTCTTTCTTCAACTTCTGGGACCCTTATGATTCTGATGTTGTTCCTTTTTAATGAGTCACTAATTTCTCTAATTCTTAAATCTTCCTCTTTTGCCTTAGTCTTCCTCTTTTTCTGCTTCATTATTCTCCATAAGTTTGTCTTCTATATCGCTGATTCTCTATTCTGCCTCAACCATCCTTGCTGCCATGGCATCCATTCAAGATTGCAGCTCAGTTATAGCATTGTTTATTTCATCCTAACTAGTTTTTACTTCTTTTATCTCCTCAGAGAACGATTCTAAACTATTTTTGACCCCAGCTAGTATTCTTATTATCGTGATTCTGAATTATGGGTCAGACATCTTTCTTGTATCTGTGTTGATTAAGTCCCTGGCTGTCATTTATTCCTGCTTTTTCTTTTGGGGTGAATTCATTTGTTTCATCATTTTGAAGGAAGAAAAGGAACTAATAAGGTAAAAAAATAAAATTAAAAACAACACACACACAAAAGAATAAAATAAATCATGCTAGATCTTAAGTGAGTTCTGGTCTGCTTGTTGAAAGGAGATTGATAGATTAGAGAAAAAAGGGGAGGAGGAAGGAAAACATTTGAAAATTTGAAAAAAATGAATCCAATGAAATAGAATGAAATGATGGAAGTAAAATAGAATTTTAAAAATTTACAAAAAAGTTAAAAATACAGTAGAAAAATGAAGAAAATATTTTTAATAAAAATTGAAAATAAAAATAAATTTTTTATCTTTCTGTATTCAAGAAAAAGAAAACAAATGAAAAAGAGAAAAAAGAAAGAAGAAAATTGAATAGATGGACCAGTGAACAGACTGAAATATGATTTAAATTACAATGTTTTCCCCTACAAGTCAAACTATGAAGCAATGTATACTCCATAAACTAAGCAGGCAGACAGACTTGTGGTGTTTTTGAAGAGCAAGGTTGGCCTAGTTGGTAGGGCTTAGTGTAATGGCTCTGTTGTCCACTAGATGGCGCTGCTTTGCTTACTGGGGTGGATAGTTGTGGTGCTTGTAGTTGTGTGTGTGCATGCGCGAGAGGGGTGAAAATGGCGTCACCCAGCTACCCAGTCTCTAGTATCAGAACTCTGTTCTGGATGAGCAATCATGCACTCATCCTTTGTCTTCGGCTTCTGTCCACTACCTGCTTTTACACTGACCATGACCAAGCCATCAGTTTGCCAGGCAGCACCTCCCTCCTGAGTTTCATCTCAGATATGGCTGTGTTTCCCAACTCCTCACTGCTGAGGGACTGTGGTTTTGTCCTGCTCAGACTTTCTGGGGGAGGGTCTCACAAGCAATGGCCAGATGCTGGCTGCACCCAGGAATGTTTGTGGGACTGTGCTGCTGCTGATGCACAGAGGCTGCAGCTGGGTGCCAGCCCATCTCAGAAAATGCTCACGTGACTGTGTAGCAGCAGCATTTCAGGGATTATGGAAAATCTCAGCACACATCTGGCACTAGGCTTCACCCTTAGTGACCTTTTCCAGCACCAGTGAATGTGGTTGTTCTCCAGGGTCTGCTGGCACTTTTGCCTGTGGTGTGGCTGCCCATCCTCTACCAAATGTCCTCCCAGTAGGGGAACCACCTCTCCCCTGTGACCGGAGAACCCCTGGACCTCACTCTGCTCCTGGGGACTCATCCTTCCCACCAGAGCCCCACCAGGTATTGAGCTGCAGAGTTTCAGACTCTGCACTCCTCCTGTTTATAGAGTCTTAGTGGAATTGAAACCCTTTCTCCTTTCTCCCTTTTCAGTTCAGTCCCTGCAATTCTATTCACTTTTTCACTTTCTCTCCAGCTGCTTTTGGCGGGGGGTGCTTTTCCTGTACTCTCCCATCTCTGTCCTCTATACAATCAAAACAGCTCCCTGCCCTCCATGGCTTCTCTCTCCCCCAGTTCACCTGTCCGGGCCACATACCTGCTGATTTCTGTGGTTCAGATTGTGCAGATTGTTGTGTTGATCCTCAAATCAGTTTTCTAAGTGTGCAGGATAGTTTAGTATTGATCTGGCTGTATTTCATGGACACAAGATGCAAAAAAACTTCCATGTTGTTCCACCATCTTGACTCCTCCCCCCTGATCAGTTGTTTAGTAAAATGTCCCCCAGTTAGGATTTGTCTGATGTTTTCCTCACCATTAAAGGGTGATCATGGGGTTTTTGAGGGAAGACTACAAGGGTAAAGTTCCATTTTCATTGCATGATAGTAAAGGTACATGTTATCAATATGAGTTATCACTGTTTGTGTGAATTTTCATCACTTGGCTTAGGCAGTGCTAGTCAGGTTTCTTCACTGTAAAGTTTTTACTTTTCTTTCCTTTTCTATATTTTACTCTTTGGAAAGAAATAACAGTGCAGCCTACAATTAACAGTATGATGTTAATGGGGCACCTGGGTGGCTCAGTAGGTTGAGTATCTGACTTTGGCTCAGGTCACAATCTCATGGGTTCATGAGTTTGAACCCTACATCCCTGCACTGAGCTTGCTGCTGTCAGCATGGAGCCTGCTTCAGATCCTCTGTTCCCCTCTCTTTTGCCCCTCTTCTCCTTGGGCTCTCTCTTGCTTTCAAAATTAATAAATATTGTTTTTAAAAAAGAGCATGAAGTGAATGCTACACCTTCTGGAGGGGAGACTGTTTACATAAATTATTTAGCATTTTTTTACATGGAAGATGTACTTTTTCCCACCTATGTATTTATTCAACTTATTCAATCACTTGTTTATATCAATATGAGTTCATAAATACTTATTTCATACTTTTGAATATAATCCAATAATACTTTATTTTCTTGCTCAAATTATTGCAGATTTGAGTATTGGGAACTGTTTATGTTGGCTTTTATGCCCCTTTGGTACATCTCAATCACTGTGTGTGTGTTTGCACGTGTGTATTGAACACTTCCTTACCTTCTGACACTACAAGATGCTTCAGGCTTGTCTTGTATATTTCTTTTCCAATCTTAGAATCAGCCATTTCTCTAAGAAAACTTGGTTCTTTTTATTGGATAATGGTTATTAGAAATCAAGATCTTGGCAGTGGATATGATCCTTCCTTATTTTTGGCTCCCCTCTGTGGGGATCAGGATAAGGATTAGCATAAGAAAGCATACATAATTATTTACTTGCAGGCCTTGGGTAAATGAAAACATACATCCATAAAAAGACTTGTATGTGAATGTTCATAGTGGTTTTATTCATTAAAAACAAAACAAAACAAAACAAAACAAAACAAAAACCTGGCAAAAATCAAATGTCCCTTCTGGAAAAAATCCACCATTGAGAACATTTCTGATTCATGGGAGGAGGTCAAAATAACAACATTAGCAAGTTTGGACGTCAATTCCCATCCTTGTGGATGACTTTGAGGGGCTTTGAGACTGCAGTGGAGGAAGTGACTGCAGTGGAGGAATTAACTGCAGAAGTGGAAATAGAACTAGAATTAGAAGTGGGGCTTAAAGATGGGACTGCATTGCTGCACTCTCATGATCAAACATGAATAGATGAGGCATTGCTTCTTAGGGATGAGCAAAGAATGTGGTTTCCTGAGATGAAATCTCCTCCTGGTAAAGATGCTGTGAAGATTACTTAAATGATAAGAAAAGATTTAGAATGTTTCATGCACTTAATTGATAAAGCAGCGGCTGGGTCTGAGAGGATTGACTCCAATTTTGATAGAACTACTGTAGTCAAAATACTATCATATAGCATCACATGCTACAGAGGAGTTGTTCATGAAAGGAAGAGTCAACTGATGTGACAAACTTCATTTTTGTCTTAAGAAATTACTGTGGCCACTCCAACCTTCAGAAACCACCACCCTGATCAGTCAGCAGCCATCAACATGGGGGCAAGACCCCACGCCAGCAAAAGGATTACAACCTGGTGAAAACTCAGATGATGGTTAACACTTTTAGCAATAAGGTGTTTTTAAATTAAGACACACACACACACACACACACACACACACACACACACACACATAATGCTATTGCACATTTAATAGACCAAAGTTTAGTGTCAATATAACTTTATTTATATTTTTGTTTTCTAAAATATTTTGCTTTTTTGGGAAACCAAAAAGGCCTCTTGATTCACTTTATCATGGTATTTGATTTTATATGGGTGGTCTCGAACCAAACCTACATTGTCTCTGAGGTATGCCTGCATATCACATATTTATTATTACATAACAAATAAAAATGAAAGCATAACATGTATATAGTCCACATAATAAAAATACAATTAAATACAAATATGTAAGTTCTGAACTTTACTTACTAATATTTTGTTGAAGATTTTCAAATTTGTTTTCATGAGGTACATTGGTTTATAAAGTGCCCTTCCTCAAAATGTCCTTATCAGGCTTTTGTATCGGGGTTATCTATCTTCATAAAACAAGCTAAGTACTTTTACTCATTCTTTTATTATTTTTTTATTCTTTCCAAAGAAACAAACTTGGGCTGTGTTTATTTTGCTATTGTTTGTCTCTCATTTTATTTTGATTTCATTGATTTCTTTTCCTACTCATATTATTCCCTGTCATCTACTTACTTTGTGCATAATTTACAATTTTTTTTCTAGCCTTTAGAAGCAAAATCTTAGATCATTGAGTTTAAATATTCCTTTTGTTTGTTTTATTTTGTTTTTGGAGGAGCCAGACTAGACCTGATTAGGACTAGGAAGGAAGTCTTGTCACCATAGGAGGGATTCACTGTAAAACTAACATGTTGTTCCATTTGTCTGTCAAGTACTAGAGCGTTTAGGTAATAATGTAAAAATGTAATTGGGAGCATATAAATATAACCAGTAAAAGTTACCTCAATACTATCCAGTATTAGCCGCTATTATAACTATTATTTATCTTTAAAAACATGAAAAGTTATTGTTAGTGTACATTGATAGAAACTGCTAAATCCAATTTTTTTAAATGTATTTATTTTTTAATTTACATAATTTAATTTACATTTACGTTAGTTGGCATATAGCGCAACAGTGATTTCAGGAGTAAATTTCTTAATGCCCCTTACCCATTTAGTCCATCTCCTACCCCCCACAACCCCTCCAGCAACCCTTTGTTCTCTATATTTAAGAGTCTGTTATGATTTGTCTCCCTTCCTGTTTTTATATTATTTTTGCTTCCCTTTCCTTGTGTTCATCTGTTTTTTATCTTAAATTCCTCATATCAGTGAAGTAATATGACATTTGTCTTTCTCTGACTAATTTCACTTAGCATAATACCCTCTAGTTCCATTCATGTACTTGCAAATGGCAAGATTTCATTCATTTTGATTGCCGAGTAATACTCCATTGCATATATATACCACATCTTCTCTATCCATTCATCCACTGATGGACATTTGGGCTCTTTCCATAGTTTGGCTATTGTTGACAGTGCTGCTATAAACATTGGGGTGCATGTACCCCTTCGAAATAGCACACATGTATCCCTTGGATAGATACCTAAGAGTGCAATTGCTGGGTCATAGGGTAGTTCTATTTTTAACTTTCTAAGGAATCTCCATACTATTTTCAAGAGTGGCTGCACCAATTTGCATTCCCACCAGCAGTGCAAACTTCTAAATACAATTTTAAAGGATAATTATAAATTATTTCAAGAAAGTCTTTAAAAATAAGATGTTTGCTTTTAGATTTATAATAGAATAAATGAAGCTCTGGTTCAAGAAGGCAATGTAGGAATATTGCCTCCCCCATGGACCCATGGACACCCATGGACCCAATAAGTCTATAGGTACATATGGAAGAATTTCCTGTGGACAAACCCTAAAGGCTGGCTGAGTAATGATATACAGCAGGAAAATGAGAAGGAAAAAAAAAAAACACATTGAACTAATTAGGAGAGGCTGGGACACAATCTGGCCATAAACTTCCCATGGTGACCCACAACTGGAAGGAATTCAAAACCTGGAGCTTCTCCCTGAGGAGTGAAGGGTGTGAACCCATCATGCACCCCAACTTTTAAGATCAGAACCTGAGAAATGAATGCCCCAAACATCTAGCTTTGAAAACCAATGAAGGCTGCACCCATGAGACCCACAGGACTATATAGCAATCTGAGGAAAGACTTTATAAGGGCTCCTGTGCTCAGGCTCACACAGGCTCAGCTCAGAGGCAGCCAATTACACTCAGACTTTATGTGAAAGAGATTCACTTACTGGTATTAAAATTGGCCTGAGGGACAGTTTATTTAAGATACATATTTAAAACCTGCTGGAAGATCTGTCTCTGAGACAGAAACAGGTGGGTGCCATCTTGCTGCTTCCCTGCGGCTGCACGTCTGAGCACCACAATCTCATGGAAGAAAGGTTTTATGGGTTTCCGGTACCCTGAGTTTTGCAGCTACCACCCAGCTGTCCCTCTCCTAATCAAGGGACACCCCTTGATTGCTTGACTTTGGTGGCAGCAAAACTTGTGCTCCAGGATCCTGTGGGATTGTAACAATCAGAAAGTTCTTGGCAGTTACCATCATCGAGGCATTGTACAAAAACAGAAACACACTGCTAGTCCTTCTGTGAAAGAGGTCTTTTTACTTGTTCCAGAGTTTCAGTTAGAGGGATAAGCTTCAGGTTTGGTTCACACCAGAAACCACAAAACTCCTAGAAGAAAACATAAGTGGGAAGCTCCTTGATGTAGGTCTTGGTGATGAGTTTTTAAAAATCTGACACTAAAAGCAAAAGCAACAAAAGCAAAAATAAAAATGTGGGACTACATCAAACTACAAACAACAACAACAAAACAACAACAACAACAAAAAAAGCCTGCACAGCAAATAAAATCAACCAAATTAAAAGGCAACCTATAAAATGTGAGGACATATTTGAAAATCATATATGTCTGAAGGTATTAATATCCAAAATATATAAGGAACTCATATAACTCAATAGCAAAATGTAAAATAAAATAAAGAATAAAAATATGATTAAAAATGGGAAGAAGATCTGAAAAGACATTTTTCCAAGGAAGGCATAGAGATGACCAACAGGTACAGGAAAACATGGTCAACATCATTAAACATCAGGGAAACACAAATCAAAACCACGAGGTATCACCTCATACTTGTCAGAATGGCTATTATCAAAAAGACAAGAAATAACAAGTGTTGGTGAAGATGTGGAGACAAGGGAACCCTCATGCACTGTTGGTGGGAATGCCAACTGGTGCAGCCACTGTGGATAACAGTATGGAAGTTCTTCGAAAATTAAAAGTAGAACCACTATATGATCCAGAAATTCCTCTTCAGGTGTTTATCTGAAGAAAATGAAAACACTAGCTCAAAAGGGCATATACACCCCCATGTATATTGCATCATTATTTGCAATAGCCAAGATATGGAAACAGCTCAAGTGTCCACTGATGGATGAATGGAAAAAGGAAATGTGAGACACACACACACACACACACACACACACACACACACACACAAATACAACAGAATATTTTCCAGCTATAAAAAAAAATGAAATCTTGCCATTTGTGACAATGTGGATAGATTTCGAAGGCATTATGCTAAGTGAAATAAGTCGGACACAAAAAGACAAATACGGTATAATCTCACATATGGAATCTAAAAAAAAATAAAACAAAATCAAAAACAAGCTCATAGATACAGAGAATAGGTTAGTGTTGCCAGAGGGAGCAATAGCGGGTGGGAGAAATGGATGAAGGTGATCAAAAGGTACAACTTCCAGTTATAAAATAAGTAAGTCATGGGGATGCAACTTTCAGCATGGTAACTATAGTTAATAATACCATGTTGCATATTTGAAAATTACTAAGAAAATAGATCTTACATGTTCTCCTCACAAGAAAACAAATCTGTAACTGTCAGGTGATGGATGTTAACTCTATTTATTGTGGTGATCATTTAGCAATGCTCACAAATATCAAATCATCATGTTGCTCACCTTAAACTAATAGAATAGTATATGTCAGTTATACCTCAATTTTAAAAGCTTTAAGAGAAATGAATGCAAATAGGGCAGAAATTAGTTATCTAAAAGCAAACTATAGACCTTTCACTTTTTTCCCCTTGTGACATAGAAAAAGGAAGCTCTTTCCTAACCCCCCATAAGTATAGGAATGGGAGATGCTGTTGGGCACCAGATAGACCCTCCTCTTCCTCCTCACATGGGGAGCACTTATTTCCCCAACAAGGGGGTCGTTACAACTGGCAGTTTGACATTGAGCCTTCTCTGACAGCAATTAAGAGCTGCTTTGCCCAGGTTATGACTAATTTTGGTGGGCAGCCTGCACTTGATGTCTCCTTCATGGGAGGGTTTAAGGCCTGAGCCCTCCGCTCCAACATGGGGCAACTCTGCAGGCTCATTCCAGCTCCAGAGCTCCCCGTGGGACCAGTAGGCCTTTGGTATGAAGGCATCTGGCACCATAGCTCAATGCTGTTCCATACACATTGCCCTCCAGAGTTCTTACTGTAAACTTCTTACCTGCAAACTTCAGTCTGGACATCTGTTCCTGTAGCTGATTCAGGACACCATACCACTGAGAAATCAACTCATATTGCTTTTCTGCTGTGTTTATTTGTCGTGTTAATTTGGGATCACATGTGAAAAATGGCAAGAAAGAGCCACCCTTTCTCAAAATTATTACTACATAACACTGAAAATGCTTACATATATCTTAGGAAAAGTAATCACCTGTAGGTAGTGAATCTTATTTTATTGTGCAAAGACATTTTCTTGTGGGGCCCCATTCGCATACTTTGTTCCATATGGTGTGCTTACTGAGTGTACACAAACATTAAAGGGCAAACATTATAATTCGGAGCTTAAACATTAGTAGAGGTGTTGCTTACAAATATGGTATGTTTTAAGGAATGATTTTCTTCCTATGATTTATCTTATGAATTTTTTTATTCACTTAAACACATACACGATTAAGAGAGCCTTGTCGTGAATGTCTGATTTTGGAATTCATTTCTCTGAAGTGTTTACACAGGGCTATAAGTCAGAGTGTTCATGCTAAATTGCCAAATCCGTTAAGTACACTGAGTCAAACTACCAGTTTGCTTCTGGCCTGAATCAACTTCATAGGCTTGATGTTATGGCCAAAGCCTTGTTCTTTCTTTTTAATGTGGACAGTGGTACCTCCTTGCCTAACATTCTTTGGAGGAATAGAATGAGAAGGGATGCAAAGAGTGTCTTCAGGGTCAAGCTCTAGGCCAGAGGAGGGTGCCATGAACCTGATCATTAGTGGAGAGTTTTTGCCTGCTATGGGTTAGTATGGATGTTGTGACTTCCTCTGACTGGTGGTTCACCTACCAGCAGGAGCACAGAAAACAGGACAGCTGTCCCAGGGTTTTCCGGGAATTATACTCAGCTGCACAAGTTAGAGGAGGTAATTTGCATGTAATTTGCATAAGAGTTGGTATTTATTCATAAAATGATATTGGCTACTTGCAAGTAATGTTCAGGTTCATTTGTTATTGTTGCACTGAGAGCTATGGCACTTTGATTTCCTTCTCTTTCTTTTCCCCCATGACTGTAATTAACATAAAAAACTGAATTGAGCTATTGAGAGAGGAGAGAAAGCATAGGCCACAGGGGATGGCCCAGGATTGTAAACCTAGCTCCCCTACCCCTCTGATAATACCCTATGGCCCATTAACAACACACAATAGCTGAGACAACAGGCTACTGTTTCTTAATATTCCATGAATTCACCAACAATGGACCCATCTCCTCAGGTCTCTGTAATTGGTATTTGCTCTGCTTGGAATGTTCTTCCTCCAGATATTCATTCATATTGTTCATGCCTTCCAATTAGGGATGCCAGATTTTGCAAATAACAAATACAGGACATCCAGTTAGACTTGCATTTCAGTTAAACAATAATATTTTGATATAAATATGTCCCATGCCATGTTTGGGACATACTAAAACTGAAAACTTATTTGTCATTTATCTGAAATTCAAAGTACCTGGCACTCCATAATTTTTCTGACAACCCTACCTTAAGTCATTCATGTTTTTGGCAATTGTAACCTGCTATGGTAAGTCTTTGCTGACCATTCTTAATGTAAAAGAGCACTTCCTAGCACTATGTCTACCATGTTCTGCTTCATTTTTGAATTCACAATACATGCCACAGCTTGACACAATAGTATATATTTCTTTTTTAATGTTTATTTATTTTGAGAGCGTGAGAGACAGTGAGTGGGGGAGAGTCAGAGAGAGAGAGGGAGAGAGAGAATCCCAAGCCCCTGACACAGGGCTTCTTCTTAGGACTGTGAGATCATGACCTGAGCCAAAATCAAGAGTTGGACGCTCAACCAACTGAGCTACCCAGGCACTCTCATAGTATATATTTCTTCATCTGGTGTAGTAGTCAGGGTTACAGCAGTAAACAAATGGCACATTCAAATGGGTAAATATAAAAGAGTTCAATAGGGAACTATTTAAAGTATGTGGGCGGCATTAAAGGTGGCCATTGCATGACCAAGCACCTAAGGCAGCAAGTAAAGAACCACCACTAGAGTAGTCCCCAGAGCTCAGTATCTGGGGTCATGGACTGGGTGGGGGGAGAGAGAAGATTTGATAGAGCTAATGGAACATACACAACATACTTGGCCATTGTCAGCTTCACTAGAATGGAAACACCTTAATGGAAGCAGTTTTATTTTGCTCACTGTTCTCTCTGTGGCCTCTGAATAATACCTGTCATATAGTAAATGCTTCAGAAACATTTGATGAAGAATTAAATGTGTTTAGGGGCACCTGAGTGGCTGAATCAGTTGAGTGTCCAACTTTGGTTTAGGTTATGATCTCATAGTTCATAGGTTCGAGCCCTGCATCAGGCTCTGTGCTGACAGTTCAGAGCCTAGAGCCTGCCTTGGATTCTGTGCCTCACTCTCTGCTCCTCCCCCTTTCACATTCTGTCTGTCTCTCAAAAATAAATAAACATTAAAAAAATAAAAAAAATAAAAATAATTAAACTTGTTTGACTGGCATGGTAAAACTAGGGAAGCAAGGCAGTCTAGGGAAGCAATCACTTAAGAGACAAAAGTGGTGTTAGTTTCTAGGAATACAACAATCTATTCCTTAGAACCTGCATAACAAAAAGTGAGAGCACAGGTTTGTGAGTTTGAGCCCCACATCAGGGTCTGTGCTGACTGTGAAGAACCTGCTTGGGATTCATTCTCTCTCTCTCTCTCTCTCTCTCTCTCTCTCTCTCTCTCTCTCTCTCAAAATAAATAATAAATAATTTTTTTTTTAAAGTGAGAGCACAGATAGCAGCTACAGACTAGACAGTTGACACCAGGTCATATAACAGACATAATGGAGTTGTCTTCATAGAAGGGCCCAATGCTGCCGACAAGCACACAGGAACATTCATGGTTAGAAAGCCAGGCAGGTGCTCTGTATGGAGGAGGTGTGATAGCACCTAGCACCACCCTGCTCCTGAGTAATTCTCAGAGCCAGGGCGCTAGGATGGATGTATGAAGGTGAAATGGGTAAGATGATGTAGGGATGGAGGGCTGGTGTCCAAAGAGATGGATGCTATCACTTGTGGGACAGCATCCCAATCAGGAATCTGGTTATCAGATTTCAGTTAGAAAGGGGAGACAGAATCTGAATAACAAGGTGGAAATCAGGTTGTTAGTCTTGAAATTTGAAATCAGGAGTGGCCTTGCAATGAGGGAGACTGCTGAACCTCAGTTTTGGCCTCTTATCACATCATACTCTCTCCCTAAGGATTAGAAGACGGCTGAGCCGCACCCCTCCCTGGTGGGGTGGCCATCGTCTTACAAATGTAAAAGTAAGAAATTAAGGGGGATAACAAACATTTATTGAATATTTGCATTGTTATATATACAGTCCTGAATTATTGGTATCTTTCCTCATTAAATCCTTAAAACTATTTCGTAAGCTACTTGCTATTTTCCCTTTTACCAATGAAGAAACCCATTGATAGACCCAAGTTCAAAGGCATGCACAAAATCAATGGAATGGCTCTCTTCATATTTCTTTCTGAAGAAAGAAGTACCCAGGTTTCTAAAGATGAATATTTCTTGGCACTTCTATCCATTTCTGCTGAAATGAAGCTCTTCTTTTTATTATGACATCAGGCCAGTTATCAAAACATTCTTTCCAGAATATAGTAAACAATGGCAGAGTGAAAGTACATGTATGTAAAAGATTGTTTAAAATGTTTTCCGCTACTGATCATAGGTGACTTATGGCAAAGAATTTTTTATCTGTGTTGCATTAAGGTGATAATGATAATAAAAAATAACCTGATCAAGTGATTTGTCAGAAAAGAAGTCTTGTGTGTTTGGAATGGATCGGGGATGTGTCTGAAACAGGGGGATCCTGGTGTCTGTAAATATTGAATTGATGGTGGATTTTGGAACTTAAATCCTGGGAACTACCATGTGAGTGGTTTTAAATTCAGTTCAGAAAATAATCTTCCAAATACATCAACATGGTCTTTGAGGTCTCCAGATCATGTTTTAGAAAGTGTCCATTTTACAACTGCCTCTAAAACAGAATGATGACTTTCCTCCCTGATGTGGACATTTTACAACTTTATTTCCCCTTCAAAAAAAAGGAAAGTAAACTGAAAGGAAACTGTTTATTAAAATACCTACTCAAGGTATCAGTAGCTCAAAGTAGCCACCCTGAACTCACCAGTCCCCTGTGGCTTGCAAATAATTAGAATAAACACATCATTAGCATTGGCAATGAAGGAAACAATGACTATTTGGTCTTATAGAGAACCATTCATGTAAGCTCTTTTACATTAATCAAGATAGATTTAAAAAAAAAAACCTCTAATTACTTTCCTGTTAATTATTTATATTCACCAAATATTTTATGTTTGACTGTTAGTTCATAGCCTTGTGAAGTATGTCAGGGTATAACATATTTATTTACAAGTCTGGCAGTTGTGAACCAGACTTGCCCTACTCCATCTTTGGCTGAAGCCACTCATCTCCAACACAGTCTTTCCTCTACAGTGGCTCATCATTAACAATATACTATGAATAATACCTTGTATTTCTATGGTACCTTCCAGATATAAATTCTTGTTTTTGTCATTGACACCAAAAATGCACACTCCTAAGAGGTCATTTAATATACTCCTACCACATGCTACATAAAGTATGTACTTAGCATCACCAGCCGTAGGTAAGATGATTTGATTTGATGACACCCTAGTCCCCACTCTTACGCTCAAAGCAGACGTTACTAATCCATACTGGAATTGTCCAGCTAGTCCTTGATCCAATTATAATGCTTCTTAACACAGTGTCCCAAGTAATTTCCTCCAATCGATTGGTTTTTATCTTCACTGTCAACTCATATTTATCATCCACTATCCACACTTGGAACACCTTAGGGAGGATGAGCTTATTACCTCTCAGAGAGCTTATTAACTCTGGTTGTGAGAACAGTTCTTTCTAAATACTCTTCAATAATTTAATGTATCAAGTGCTATTCTCAAATTTCTATCTCTTATCCCTTTATCTACCTTGTCCTTATCTCCTTTATTTGTTTTACCTCTATTTGTCCTTTATCTCAAAAGTGTCAACTCCAATCATGGCAGAAATAAAAATATAACACAACTCCTCCATATTTTTAAGTTCTGTTTTATTTCAAATCTATTCAGGTTTTAAAATAAGCAATCTACATTGTAGGTTTTGGAGATACTGAGGACCACCCAGGAAGGAAAACAAAAGATCTCAAACTGTCCTTAAAAACAATGCTAGAAGGTTCACCAAAGATGGAGAATCTTCTGGGAAGGTAATAGGGGAGTACATTCCAAACAGATGAGTGGGTCAGAGATGTTGTACTGGCTATGAGACATCTTTCAGACTAGAGATTCTGGAACTTAAGCTGGAGGGCTTACTAAAACATAGGTTGCTGGTCTCCTCCTCTGTGCAGCTGATTCCACAGATCCAGAGTGAGGCCTGAGAATCTGCCCTTCTAACAAGATTCTGTGCAGTGTCGATGCCATTGGTCCAGGGACCACATTTTGAGAATCACTGTTTCTAACATGAGCATATTTATGTGTGCCTGCTCCCAGGTCCACAAGGCTATCCCTTCTCTTCTGTCAGTCTTTACTTTCTGAGCAGGGAACATGGAAACAAGTCAGGATGAATGCATTGTTCAAGCAACATCTTGAAGCAACATCTTGAAGTTGTCAATTTGGCAAGGTGATGTATCTACTTGGCCAGTGTGTATTCATAGTCTGTCACACCAGGGATTGTCAGTCATGCACCTGTGGTGACAGCGAGGCAAGCACAGCTAGGAAAGGAGGTGGGGAGGAAACCCCAAGGGGAAGCATGGGGACAGGATGGGGAGGAACCTTCTATCTGAAGTTCTAAAGTAGGGTCTACAGCCATTGTCAGTAGTGACTAGGATTGAGGTATGACTCCAATGGATTCTTTTAGGGCATGTAATATGGTGACCTCCTCATACAAATCATCATTGCCATGCCTGGTAAAAGTGGTCTGTGTACTGCCGTCTCTCCTTCTTTTGAAGGATGGCACTTGCCTTTACTTGTATTACTGTTGACCATTAAAATAAAATTCCATTATGTTCTTTTCTCTATCTCTCAGCTACCCTCCTTGTTTAAATTCCCATTGTACCTGCCCTCTAATGGGATTCCAAATTAAATGATCCTAATATTTCAGTTCTATAAGCTATCACTGTTTTGCCAACACTACTGCAATGATAAATATTTTGCTTTGAACTAAGATGTTCTGTGTATCAGCATGGTGTTAGGTGTAATGAGCAATTCACAGGCAATTAGCTCAGCCTTGTGGGCCAGTCGGAGCGAATATGTAGGACAGGCTTCGTTTTTGATGACCCGCCTATCATGCCAGAAGCTCTAGAATTTCATTTGTTCAAATGGTTCTTTCCTTCCCCCTAATCTGATCCTTCCTTCTGAGACCACAGTATGCTGGTAAAGATGATGTCAGAGCCATGGGAGAAAGAGAGATTTAAAAAGGGGAGAGAGAGGCACCTGCCTGGCTTAGTTAAGTGTCCAACTTGGTTTTGGCTCAGGTCATGATCTCATGGTTCATGGGTTTGAGCCCTGCATGGGGCACTGTGCTGTCAGCACAGGGTCTGCTTGGGATTCTCTTTCTCCCTCTCTCTTCCCCTCCCCCACATTTTTCAAAGTAAATAAATAAAAATAAAAAAAAAATAAAAAGGGGAGACAGGTAAAGAGAGAAGCAGAAAGGAGGAGGTTGAAGTAGTTGCTGACTGTATTTTATTACATTTGCTTTGGGAACACTTTCTAAGAACACACTTGGGAGGGTGGGTGATGGGTGTTGAGATGAGCACTGGGTGTTGTATGGAAACCAATTTGACAATAAATTTCATATATTAAAAAAACACACTTGGCATATTCCTAATAGACTATTTTGCAAAACCTTATTTTTGCCATGGTCTTCCCCAGAAGGAACTGCTGGGAGCACATTTCCTCTGACTGAAGGGAGCTTGAGAAGGTATCTTACTTCCCATCCCAGGTTTGGAGCTGGGAACAAGGGGGAGCCTTTGTCTTCCTGGTCCATGTTGATGGGCCTTCCTTTGGGAACCTTAGGGGGGTTGCCATATTATCTCCTAGGCTTTTTCCATCCAGCGTTGATTTGATCAAATGTTGTCAAGACTGTGCCTGTCTGACCTAAAGGCACCCACACCCTTAAACAGAAGTCTCATGTATTTACAAACCAAGAGGGTAAGCAACTATGAGGGAGTTGATCTAAGAGAAAACATTCTTCAAATTCTTCAGAAATGTTATTCTTTTCCCCTTCTCTTTCTCCTCCTCCTCCTCTTTCTGCTTCTACCTCTTCTGCTTCTTTTCCATCTCCTTCACCTTCCCTCTCCCCTTCTCCTTCCCCTTCTTATCCTTCTATTTCAACTTGTCCTTGTCTTTGTCCACTTCTGCCTCCTCCTCTTCCTCTTTCTCCTCCTTCTTCTGCTGCTGCTTTTTCCCCTTCCCCTTCTTCTCCTTTTCCTTCTCCGTCTCCTCCTCCTTGCCCTAGTCCTTCTCTTTCTCCACCTCCTCCTTCTTGTGCTTCTTCTCATTCTTTTCTCTCTCAAGAAACAGTCGACTTAGTTTGCTGCTCATACACAGCAGATGATATATTTGTTTCTCTCTATTCCTATGCCCTCCTTACAGTGATTTCTGTACATATAAATAAATTACCCCAATCCAAATGAATTTTAGATTATCTCACCATTTAGCACATGTGATATTTCACTGTTACTTGTTGATTCCACCAGACCTTCTCCCTTTCTCCAAGTATTCAAGTGACGCTAGACATATATTTCTCTTTAAAATCAAAGTGGATTTTCACTGGCTTTGCTCTCCATTAAGTGAACTGGGGAAACTCTTTGGAGATCACAGTCAGGACATGCTAAGCAATGTGGTTTGTTTTCTAAAGCTCTCCTTTTTATTCCCTTTGCCTGGCTAATGACAAATTGGTTCTTAATATATGGAAGGCCAAAGAAATTGGGAGAAGCCAAGACACAAGTGAACTCTGACAAGAAGCCACTATGTTTTTCCCTTTTCTTAGTCACTGGGCCTTTGTGGGAGGGGACAGCTGCTGCACAGAAAACAGGACATCTTGGGCCTCAGGGGAAATGCCAATTGGAATACTTTAATCTTTTTGTTTAAAATCCAAGCAGCTTACCGTTTCTGAAGGTTCCCTTGGGTCATAAGAAGTGTGCTTAATATTGCAAATTTTGCTTTGCAAATGCTGTTGTCTGGCGTGTCATCTTACACTGTGTGAATGTTCTTTCTCTTCCCTTCAGCACCCCCACACCAAGCAAACCCAGCACGTGTTTGGCTCATGGTCAGTTCTTCTTTGGGTGTAAACGTCTTGGCATTTCTATCTCAGTTTTGGCTGTAAGAAAGAACATTTTTCAATAATGCTGCTGAAATGCTGCTTTCTCTACTTCAGTGCTTTATCTGGCAAAGGGATTTGCTGGGACCAGACCCAAAGAAAAGGGGAACAACAACAACAAAAAAGGAAAAATGGCTGTGGGAGGCAAGATGCCAGCTCCTCTACTCATGATTCTGTAGCTTCTCACTTTCCTTTCCAAATCTCAAATCCTTCACCCCAGAGAGTCTTTGCATTTTGTACAAGAAGAGCTATTGTATGCCCTGACAAGCCCTTGAGACGCCCCCCCCCCCCGCGTGGCTATGCTGTCGCCTACATCAAACATTTGTGAATGGACAACCCTCATGCCAAGAAAAGGCAATCGAGAGTGCAGTGATGTGGCTAAGACTGAGGAGGATCCCTATAGGAATTGGACTCCCAGGGCCATGTACAAAATTATACATGTGAAGTTGCATGTTCCTCTCACTCCTCTCCAGGGGCATCACACAGTCTTTGTTTCGTGCTTCCGGCCCATGAATTTCTTCCTCCTTTTCTCAGTTTCTACTCAGTCCATGCAAGCTGTTGTCCCAAACATGCTGCTGCTTTCCAGGTGTCTTGGACTCCTTGCCATAGGCAGTGTTGGAGGGTGGGCAGGGTGGTGGAGGTGAGGTGCTGTAGTGGACAACTCTCCTCATCTTCTTGAGAAAGCCTGCTGGGCCCTGTTGCTGGGCATGAGCTGAGAACCCTCTGATAGCTCACCCCCTTTGTCTTTGAGCTCCAGACAGGAGCCCACTGCCGTTCTGTTCCCGCAGCCTGAGCTATTGCTTCCAGCTGGTTCTTACCTCCTTCCCATGTACCACTGATCAACTGCAATATGGGTACAAGTAGTCCCCAAAACTTTTGAGGCTTTCTAAGGAATTTGACTACCAGTTCACCAGGAAAAGAGAAAGGAGATAAAAACATGTGTGCTGGGGCACGTGGGTGCTTCAGTTAGTTAAACATCTGACTGCAGCTCAGATCATGATCTCTCAGTTGTGAGTTTGAGCCCTGCATTGGACTCTGCACTTACAGTGCAGAGCCTGCTTGGGATTTTCTCTTCCTCTGCCCTTGTCTCTCTCTCAAAACAAACAAACAAACAAACAAACAAGCAAAAAACAACCAAAAAAATGTGTGCTAAACTTTCAAATGGACTCATCTCAAAATAAAATTATTCTTGAGGCATGTAGCCAGGCCCTGATTTCCTTTTCTCCTGGAACCTCTGCTTTTTCTCCACAATTTCTAGATAAGGAGACATTTGCTATAATGTGTGGAAACATACATCATTCTATTCCAATTTCCAAAATATTATATTTCACTTCTTACCTAAAAACTATTTCTGTAGATTTATCCACATATTTCTAGTGGTGACTGTAGTCTGGGAAATCCTGTTTGTTGGCAGGAAGAGAAGTCAAAGCTTAGGAGTATGATTATGACTGTCCCTCTGAGTACAGATCTGTCTACATTCCACATCAATATTGAGAGCCTGCAGTTGCACATTTCCTCCTTAAACTTGGATATTTAAGAGAATTTTATGTGTTTTAAAGTTTCCAAGTGGTTGGAATTTGAGGAGTTTAAACATGTGCTATAAATTTCCACTTTTGTTGCCTTTTAATTAAATAATAGAACCTGTAACTCTAGAACTTGGGTAATTTATTAAAATCATTTTTTGTAGTCTGGTACATGCATTATGTGTGTAAATATTCCATAAAGCTTTGAAAAGAATGAGTATTCTCACTTCTAGGATACAAGTCTTAAATATGTTAATTAAATTAGCATTATTAATGACGGTATTCAGACCATATTCTTAGTTGTTTTCTGTCTTCTTGTGATATTAGATACATAGTAATGTTATAAAGATTCTCACTGTTACTGGTTTCAGCCAATGAATTGTTGTTCCATTTACAACTTTATTTGTGCATGTGACAATTTGTAATCATTGCTTCTAGATTTTTTTAAAAAAATTAAGGTTTATTCATTTTTGAGGGGGGGGAAGTGTCAGAGAGAGAAGGAGACACAGAATCTGAAGCAGGCTCCAGGCTTTGAGCTGTCAGCACAGAGCTCGATGTGGGGCTTGAATCCCAAGCCGTAAGCCTAAGCAGAGGTCAGACGCTTAACTGACTGAGCCATCCAGTCGCCTCACTTCTAGACTGTTTCAGTTAATAGACCTTATATTTTAAGCAGTTTTAGATTTACAGATAAATGAACAGAAAGTACAGAGTTCTCGTGTGACACCCCCTCACACCCCTGTTATTAACAACTTACTATACTTGTTACGTGTATGTTACATGTAATTGTCCCATGGATCTTGGATATGCTGTTTTGTCTTTTTTAATCTTTTTCTCTTTGCATTTCAGTTTTGTAGGTTTCTGTTGACATTTCTTCAGGCTTCTGGATTTTCATTTTTTATTTTTTGGCTGTGTCCAGTCTACTGATGTGCCCATCAAAAGCATTCTTATTTTTCTACAGTGATTTTCATTTCTAGAATTTTTGTATTCTTTCTTAGAGTTTCCATCTCTCTGCTTTACATTTTACATTTGCTTTTATATGTTGTCTGGCTTTTCCTTTATTACCATTACTATTATTTTTTAAGGTTATAATTCAAACAAGTAATTTTTTTTCCAAATTTTTATTTAAATTCTAGTTAGTTGACCTATAGTGTGATATTGATTTCAGGGGTAGAATTTGGTGATTCATCACTTATATATAATACACAGTACTCATCACAACAAATTTCCTCCTTAATACTCATCACCAATTTAGCCCATTCCCTGCCCAACTCTCCTCCATCAACCCTCATTTTGTTCTCTATCATTAAGAGTCTCATGATTTGCTTACCTCTCTCTTTTTTTCCCCTTCCCGTATGTTCATTTGTTTCCTAAATTCCACATATGAGTGAAATCATATGGTATTTGTCTTTCTCTGACTTATTTCACTTAGCATTATACTCTCTAGCTCCATCCATGCCATTGCAAATGGTAAGATTGCATTTTTTCTGATGGCTGGGTAATATTCCATTGTATATGTATACCACTTCTTTATCCATTCATCAGTCAATGGACACTTGGGTTCTTTCCATAGTATGGCTATTATTGATAATGCTTCTGTAAACATTGGGGTACAGGTACCCCTTTGAATCTGTATTTTTGTATCCTTTGGGTAAATACCTAGTAGTGCAATTCCTGGATCATAGGGGAGTTTTATTTTTAACTTTTTAAGGAACCTTCTTTCCAGAATGGCTGCACCAGTTTTTATTCCCACCAGCAGTGCAAGAGGGTTGTCCTTTCTTCACATCCTCACCAACACCCGTTGTTTCCTGTGTTATTAGTTTTAGCCATTTTGACAGTTGCGAGTGACATCTAATCACAGTTTGGATTTGAATTTCCCTGATGATCAGCAGTGTTGAGCATCTTTTCAGGTGTCTGATAGCCATCTTAATGTCTTTGGGAAAATGTCTATTCATGTATTCTGCCCATTTCTTAACTCGATTGTTTGGTTTTCAGTGTTGAGTTTGATAAGTTCTTTATAGATTTTTGTTATGAACTCTTTATCAGATACATCATTTGCAAATACCTTCTCCCATTCTGTAGGATGCTTTTTAGGTTTGTTTATTGTTTCCTTCACTGTTCAGAGCTTTCTATCTTGATGAAGTCCAGGTAGTTCATTTTTGCTTTTGTTTCCCTTGTCTCCAAAGACATGTCTAGTAAGAAGTTGCTATGACTGAGGTCAAAAAGGTTGCTGCCTGTGTTGTCCTCTAGATTTTGATCGTTTCCTGCCTCACAATTAGGTCTTTCATCCATTTTTAATTTATTTTTGTATATGGTGTAAGAAAGTGGTCCAGATTATTCTTCTGCATGTCACTGTCTGGTTTCCCAACACCATTTGCTGAAGAGACTGTCTTTTCTCCATTGGATATTCTTTCCTACTTCGTTGAAAATTAGTTGTGAGTCCTTGTCTGAGTTTTCTATTCAGTTCCATTGGTCTATGTGCCTGTTTTGTGCCAGTGCCATACTGTCTTGATCACGACAGCTTTGTAATTTAGCTTGAGTTTGGAATCATGATGCCTCCAGCTTTGCTTTTCTTTTCTTCTTCAGGATTGCTTTGGCTATGTGAGTCCTTTATTACCTTTAGCATGTGGTCATTGGTGTTTTAATTTTGGGTTTGAGTATTCCATTATCTCTGCCATATCTGAGTCTGAATCTGATTTTGATGCTTGCTTGGTTCTTCAGACTGTGGGGGAGTCATTTTTTTTTCTTTGTCTTTTGGTGTGCCTTGTAATTTTTTTTAAAACCAGATATATCCTGGGTAAACAGAATTTAGATAAATAAGAACTTAGTGTGATGGTTTATGTTTTTTGTCTTGTTAGGCTGAATTTATTGTTTACTATAGCTATAGATTTCAGAAGCTAAAAATTTTCCTTGATGTCCTTGTTCTGTCTGTTTCCTTCGGGTTTCTCTAGAGCTTCTCAAATAAGCCTAAGATGTGTAGTTCTTTTGGTTGTATCACCCCATTACTACCCAGGATCCCTATTTACATGGGGATAGGATGTGGGAGAAGTGTTCTATGATTTTATAGAGCCAGTGCCCTGAACTGGCCCCCCACATCATCCATACACACACCTTACATATAACAAGAAGGCCAGACACAGCTGTGAAACCCCAGTTAGTTATGCTCTGCTAGAGTAATTTCCCTTGAAGGCAGGCCCTGTTAAGAATAGAATACTCTGAGTATATTTTAAAATGACTGCTTTTCCACTCTTCTTGCTGGATGTATGTCTTGTCTTCATTGTGAGAACTTAATAGGGCTCCTGGAGATAAACCTCTCTAACGTTTGGAAACCTCTCCAGGAGTTTGTAACTTGAGTAAAACTTGAGTTAAACCAAGCCTCTAGCAGCTCCACAATTACAGTTGAAGATTCCCATCCCCAGCCCAGTACCAGAGCCTATGGAAGTGAGTCATGATCCTCTGTACCTGCCTCTCTGCCTCTCCAATTTGGGGGGCAGCAGACTGGCCTATGACCTCAATTTTTGGCTGGCTCTACAACAAGGTGTTGATTTTCATTTTGTTCAGCATATTCTCTTGTGGGGATGGAAGTGACAATTTCTAAGCTCTTTATATGCCAGACTGGAACTAGAGAGTCCTCCTACAATTTTATTTTTTATTAACAAGTAAATTCATGTTAATTTTGTTAAAAAAGCAAACCCATCTTCAAAATACTTTTAAATATTTGAAACTTTGTATCTGTTATAGGAAGGGCCACTGCTTTACATGCATAAATAGCAGCTCCTTTCTGGTGATGTTTCAACAACAAGAAAGTGTCTCTTCTAAAATATTATTTATTTTTTTGGTCAAAGATTTTTTCTGGGTTGCAGAATGATACAACTAGAAAAAATTAACGCTTTTATTCATATTTGAGAGACAGAGAGAGAGTCAAAGCACTAGCAGTGGAGGGGCAGAGAAAGATGGAGACACAGAATCCGAAGCAGGCTTCAGACTCTGAGATGTCAGCATAGAGCCTGATGTGGGACTCAGACCCCTGAACCGTGAGATCATGACCTGGGCCAAAGTCAGACACTTAACCGACTAAGCCACCCAGGCACCCCAAGAATGATACATTTTTAAACAATTCTAAATATTGTGGATATACATATAGAGATATATGAATGCATATAAAAATAGATCTAAAAGGATACACAATAAATTTTAAACAATAGTAATCTCTGGGATAGTAATAGTGTTGATGATGGAATTGTGGAGACTTACACTTTTTTTAATCTGTATAAGTCTACATTTTTAAATTATTATTCAACTTATTTAAACTAAAACAATAACAACACTTTACCCATTTCTCTCACCCCCCAACCCATGCCTCTTTCAACAACCAACTTGTTATCTGTATCTACAAGCTTGTGTTTCTTTTCCTTGTTCCACATACAAGAGAGCTCATACAATTATTTGCCTTTATCTGCCTGACTTATGGAAGGTCCCCTACTTACAATTCTTCAACTTAGTTTTTTTTTTTTTTTTTTACTTTATGGTGCTGTTAAAGTAATACTGACTCATTCAGTAGAAACCATACTTCAACTTTTGCGTTTTCATCTTTTCCTGGGATAGTGGTATATATACATTAGAATATCCTCCTGATGCTGGGCAATGGCAGTGAGCCACAAATCCCCATCAGCAAAGCAATCATGAGGGTAAACAACTGCTGAACTTAACAATGATTTTGTACATATACAACTATTCTGTCTTTCACTTTGAGTACAGTTTTCAGTAAACTACATGAGATATTTAACACTTCACTGTCAGGCTTTGTGTTAGACAGTTTTGCTCAACTGTAGGTTAATGTAAGTGTTTTGAACGCATTTAAGGCTGTACTGAACTATGATGTTTGGTGGTTTGCGTATATGCAACACATTTTCAATGTATGATATTTTCAACTGATGATAAGTATTCAGAGATAATCTTGTTGTAAGATGAGAAAGATATCATTTCACATAGCATAATGCCTTAAATATACATCCGTGTTGTTATAAATGACAAGATTTTGATTTTTTATGGCTAAATAATATTCCTGTGTGTGAACCAAAATTTCTTCATGCATTTATCAATTTATCACTGGATATTTAGGTTATCTTGTTATCTTGATCATTGTGAATAATGCTGCAATGAACATGAGGAAGGAGATATATATATATATATATATATATATATATACACTCTATTTTTAACTTTTTGAGGAATCCCCATACTGTTTTCCACAATGACTGTGCTAATTACATTCTTACCAACAGTGCATAAGTATTTCCTTTTCTCTGCATCCTCAACAACACTTGTTATTTCTTGTCTTTTTGATATTAGTCGTTCTGACAGCTGGGAGAGGATATCTCCTTGTGGTTTGATTTACATATCCTTGATGATTAGTGATATTGACCGTCTTTCCATGTACCTGTTGGCCATTTGTATGTCTTCCTTGAAAAAATGTCTATTCAACTCTTCTGCCCATTTTTTTCTATTGTGTTGTATAAGTTCTTTATATATTTTGGATGCTAGCCCATCATTGGCCATATTATTTTCAAATATTTTCTCCCATTCAGTGATCTGCCTTTTAATTTTGTTGTTGTTTTTCCATTGCTGTGTTAAAGCTTCTTAGTTTGATGTAGTCCCATTTATTAATTTTTTATTTTGTTGCTTTTACTTTTTTGTGTCAGATTCAAACACTTACCACCAAGAGCTTATCACCTATGTTTTCTTCTAGAAATTTTATGGTTTCTGGTCTTACATTCAGGTTTTTTTTTTTTTAATTTTTTTTTCAACGTTTATTTATTTTTGGGACAGAGAGAGACAGAGCATGAACGGGGGAGGGGCAGAGAGAGAGGGAGACACAGAATTGGAAACAGGCTCCAGGCTCTGAGCCATCAGCCCAGAGCCCGACGCGGGGCTCGAACTCACGGACCGCGAGATCGTGACCTGGCTGAAGTCGGACGCTTAACCGACTGCGCCACCCAGGCGCCCCAAGGTTTTTACAATTTTGAGTTAATTTTTGTCTATAGGATAAGGTAGTGGTCCAATTTCATTCTTTTGCATGCAGCTATCTAGTTTTCCCAGAACCATTTATTGAAGAGATTCTTCTTTCCCCAGTGTATATTCTTGACTCCTTTGTTGTACAGTAATTGACCAAATATGTATGGGTTTATTTCTGGGTCCTCTATTCTGCTCCATTGATGTCTGTGTCTGTTTTTATGTTGATACTATAATTATTATAGTCTTGTAGTTCAGCTTGATATCAAGGAATGTAATGCCCTCAGTTTTGTTTTTCTTTCTCAAGATTACTTTGGCTATTCAGGGTCTTCTGTGTTTCCACACAAATTTTAAGACTATTCCATTTCTGTGAAAAATGTCATTGGAGTTTTGACATGGAGTGCACTGAGTTTTCGGATTGCTTTGGGTTTATGGACATTTTTAAAATATTAATTCACTCCATGAACACAGAATATCTTTTTATGTCTTTGTGTATTCTTCATTTTTTTAAATTAATATCTTGTTATTTTCAATAGTACAGATCTTTCACCTCTTTGGTTAAATTTATTCCTAGGTATTTCATTCTTTTTGATGCAATTGTTACTGGGAATATTTTATTCTATTCTCCTCCTGGGAGTACATTATTAGTGTAAAAAAACGCAACAGCTATTTGTGTATTGATTTTGTATCCCAAAACCTTCTGAATGTATTAGTTCTAACAGTTTTTTGATGAAGTCTCAGGGTTTTCTGTATATCACATCATATTATCTATAAATAATGGCAGTTTAACTCCTTACCTTCCGATTTGGATGACTTCTCTTCTCTTCTCTTCTCTTCTCTTCTCTTCTCTTCTTCTCTTCCCTTCCTTTCCCTTCCTTTCCCTTCCTTTCCCTTCTCTTCTCTTTCCTTTATTTTCCCTTCTTTTCTTTTCACCTAATTGTTCTGGCTAGGACTTCCATTACTCTGTTGAATAAAAGCAGCAAGAATAGGCATCTGTGTTTTGTTCCTGATATTAGAGGGAAAATTTCCAGTATGATGTTAGCTGTAGCCATGTCGTCTCTAGCTTTTATTACATTGAGCCATGCTTCCTTTATACCCATTTTGTTGAGAATTTTTATCATTAATGAAGTTAAATTTTTGTAAATGCTTTCCCTACATCTATTGAAATGATCATATGATTGTTTTATCCTTTATTTTGTCAGTGTGGGGTATCACAATGATTAATTTGCAAACGTTGAACCATGTTTGTATCCCTGGAATAAATCCCACTTTATCTTGATGTATGATCCTTTTAATGTATTACTGAACTTGGTTTGCTAATATTATGTTGAGAATTTTTGCATCTGTGTTCATCAGGGATATTAATCTCTAATTTTCTTTCCTTGTGGAATCCTTGTCTGGTTTTGGTGTCAGGGTCATGTTGGCCTTCTACAATGTGTTTGGAAGAATCCTCCCCATCCCACCTTTACTTTTTGGAAGAGTTTGGCAAGGATTGGTATTAATTCTTCTGTAAATGTTTGGTAGAATTCACCAGTGAAACCATCTGGTCTTGGGCTTTTGTTTGTTGGGAAGTTTTTGATTACTGATTCATCTCCTTGCTAGTAATCAGTCTTTTCAAATTTTTGTTTTTAATCATGATTTAGTTTTGGGAGGTTTCTAGAAATTTATCTACTTCTTCCAGGTTTTCCAATTTGTATGCATATAATTTTTCATAGTAGTCTTTCGTGATCCTTTGTATTTCTCTGTTATCAGTAGCAACATCTCTTTCATCTCTCATTTGCCTGTCTATTTATTTTATTTTGTTTTTTCTTGGTAAGTCTAGCTAAGGTCTCACCAATTTGTTTAAATCTTTAGAGAGCCAGCTCTTAGTTTCACTGATCTCTCTATTATCTTTTTATTCTCTGTTTAATTTATTTCTGCTCTAATCTTTGTCATTTCCTTCCTCTACTAACTTTGGGCTTCATTTGTTCTCCTTTTTCTAGTTCCTTCATTTGTAAAGTTAGATGATTAGATATTTTCATTTTCCTTTGATTTTAAGATATATATTTTTCTTTTTTGATTTCTTCATCACTCTGGTTATTCAGTAGCATGTTATTTAATCTCCACATATTTGTGAATCTTCCAGTTTTTGTCATGTAATTAATTTCTAGTTTCATACCATGGTGGTCATAAAAGATGCTTGGTATAATTTCAACCCTCTTAAATTTATTGAGACTTCTTTTGTGGCCCCACATATAATCTATCTTGAAAAATGTTCCATGTGCCCTCTAGAAGAATGTGCATTCTGCTGCTTGTGTTGATAATGTTCTGCATACGTTTGTTAGATCATTCTTGTATAAAGTGTTGTTTAGGGCCAGTGTTTCCTTATTGACTTTTCTGTCTGGATATCTACCCATTGATGTAAGTGGGGTGTTAGAGCCACTACTAGTATTGTATTGCTGTTTATTTCTCTTTTTAGGTCTGCTAATATTTGCTTTATATACTTGGGTGCTTGTGTATTGGGTGCATAAATATCTACAAATATTATATCCTCTTATTAAGGTGACCACTTTATCATTATTTAATGCTCTTCTTTGTCTCTTATCACAGTCTTTGTTTAAAGTCTATTTTGTCTGATAGACGAATAGCTACTCCAGCTTTCTTTGGTTTTCATTTGCATGGAATACCTGTCCTCTTTCAATCTGTGAGTGTTCTTACATCTAAAGTGTGTCTCTTAAAGACAACATATAGAGGAGTTTTTTTTTTAATACATTCAACCATTCTGTGTCTTTTGATTAGAGAATGTAGTCTATTTACATTGAAAGTAGTTATTGATAGCTGCTTATTTGTGATTATGTTCATAATTTTCTAGTTGTATTTGTAGTTCCTTTCTGTTTCTTCTCTTGAACTTTTTCTTTTTAGTTTGATAACTTTCTTTAATGGTATGCTTATATTCCTTTCTGTTTATCTTTTGTGTATATGTTATAGCCTTTTGCTTTGTGGTTACTATAAGGCTTACATATAACAACTTGTATCTCCAACAATTTATTTTAAATTGATAACAACTCCAGTTTGATCCCATTCTAAGGCTCAACATTTTTACTCTTCCCCTCCTTACATTTTCTATTTTTGATATCTTTTTTTACATTTTTATGTTGTGTTTCCCCTATCAAATTATTATAAGCATAGTTATTTTTACTACTTTTGTCTTTTAATCTTCATACTAGCTTTATAAGTAAATAATGCACTGCCTTTACTATGTGTTTAGTTTTCCAGTGAATTTATTCTTTCATATGTGTTCTTATTCCTGATTAACACCCTTTCATTTCAGCTTAAAGACGTCCCTCTAATAATTTTAACAGATATCTTCTAGCTTTAAATTAAAAAAGTTTCTTTTTAGTTTTTCCTAGTGTTTACACCAAAGATTCCAAACTCTCAGGTTCTAAATGTTGCCTGGCTGAAGATCAACTCTGGGGTCCCTTAGAGTCCACGATCCCACTAAGAAGTGTAGCCTGTTGACTATTCAGCATCTGTCACCTGCCTTCTGACTTTCTCGGAAGCCCTCCAGTGCCTAATGCCCTATTGTTGAAGAGCAAATCCTGGGGAAAATAAATGTGACTTATGTGACACCAAGCAATATTAAAGAGGAGGCACGATTTCAATAGTGAGTCAACAGTTGTAAAACTCTTGAAGTTTTTTTCAAAAATTTGTGCTTTCAATCCTGGACAAAGGAGAAAGGTGGTTAAAAGTGGATTGACAACTTTAGGGACACTGATTCCAGATGATCAGAAGATGATTTTTCTTTTTCCTTGGGACTCTACCCAAAGTATCAATTAGAAATTTATTTGGGTAAGGGAGTGGTTGGCTCAATCTTAGAGCATAGACTATTGATTTGGTGTTTGACTAGTATGGAATAGAGGTTTTGGAGCACTGGAAATATTTCTGGTGGGGGAATTGGGTGGAGATCCTCACTGTGGGAAGGTGGGACAAGGAAGAGGAGATGCAAAGCAAGGTGGACACAAGAATACAAAACAGCAATGAGTGAGCACAGCATCTATTCTTTGTAGTTACCAGGAAATACAGATACATGAAGAATAATCACTTTAGGTGGCCTGAAGATCCTAAATAATGCAACTAACATTCACTTGGGCACATTGGTACTTGACTCAGTGTCAGACTGGTACCTGGGTGTAGTGTTGGACAAGGTGATGTATATTCTACTTTTAACCGGCAGTGTCACATCAGGAGCCTTAAGAAACTAAGCATCCTTTCTAGGCTCCATTTTGTAAAATGAGACCCTAAGAACTTGGATACTTCAAGATTAGTGCTACTGACACAGAGAAGACTGGGAGTAACCCCAATGAGATGAACCCAATCTTCCAACCCAGCATTTATTACTAGTATTAACATGACCTAGGTTACATTACTTCTTTTTGGTGGCTATGTTCTGTTGTTAATCAATGTTAAATTTATGATGTATTAAAATTTCTAGAATATAGTTCACATGTAGCCGTTAATTTAGGTCATAGGTTGATAGCTCAAATGTGGAGTCAGTGTGCTTGGATTGAATTTTGGCTTACCTGTTGGATTTATTTTCTTATTAGCAAATAGACACATCATAACAATATTATTTTTCATATAGATTGATAAATTACCCAAATAAAGCACTTAACATAGTCCTGGTACATGGGAAGTGTTCCATAAATGTTAATTATTGCTATTATACCATTATCATAATTATTTTATTCTCAAACTTGTCTTTTAATTGAATATACACCATGACTCATTGTTAAAGCACATAGAGTTGCTTCTAGATATTAATTTAGTCTTGGAACTTATTGGTGTCTTTACCAACTTCATATAAACAACACAGTTGAAGAAAATTTTTTTGTTCTTCACTACAACTTTTCTTTTTGTTAATATTTTATTTTTAAAGTAATTTCTATATCTAAAATGAGGCTTGAACTCACAATCCCAAGATCCAGAGTCACATGCTCCACTGACTTACTCAGCCAGGTGTCTCTCCTCTACAACTTTTCTATCTTAAATGTAGACGTTACAGTTGTATCATGGGAGTGGCTGATAAAAAATTATCAATGGATAAACACGTGAAAAAAATGCTAACAAAAACCTTGGCCAGTCATTCTTTGAACATAAACAACCTAGTCTATGTGGTTGTTAACAATTTTGTGGAAAATGTTAATTTTCAAAAACCCAGGGAATCTATGATTCATACATAATTTATGTTCATAAGAAAGACAATCTCACCTTTGAATCCCTTGTTGTGCAGACATGCTACAAACTCAAAGAAACATGAGACTCAGTAGTATTTACATCCCACTCAAACTGATTCCAAACCCTGATTCATAGGTGGCTTCAGTTTCCACTTGATAAATCTGTCTAGTTTTATTATTTTTTTTATTTTTAATGACATACATATTTTAATACATTTTCTTGGAACTTTTATTTGACCAATCCCTATACATCCTTTAAAATCTAAGCCAGGGGCGCCTGGGTGGCGCAGTCGATTAAGCGTCCGACTTCAGCCAGGTCACGATCTCGCGGTCCGTGAGTTCGAACCCCGCGTCGGGCTCTGGGCTGATGGCTCAGAGCCTGGAGCCTGTTTCCGATTCTGTGTCTCCCTCTCTCTCTGCCCCTCCCCCGTTCATGCTCTGTCTCTCTCTGTCTCAAAAATAAATAAACGTTGAAAATAAAATAAAATAAAATAAAATCCAAGCCAAACAGTACTTTCAAGTAACATTTCAGTGAATTGTTTTTCCTTGGTGCCTTAATATTTTGAACAAATATTAGCTTTAGAACTTACCAGAGTATAGTCTAAGTTTTGTATGTCTTGTTTATAAAACTATGACCAAACATGAAAAATGGAATCCTGTCTTATTAATCTCTGTGTGCCTACTATTTGGCACAATACAGGAGGATAAATAATTCTTGTCTAAGGTAGAGAGGAATGAAAACTCCTACCAGGAAATGCTTTGGGCCAGAAAAGCACATTGCACACAACCAACACAACTTGTATACAATAACTGACTACAGAATCCACCATTCTACAGTTCTTACCAACTTCTTTAATATAAAAGATATTTTTAAAAGTTAGTGAAGAAATCTAAGACAGAGAATGCTGAATAGGAGGAAAATGAACATTTTCTAGATGTAATTTTGCCAGGGTGAATGGCTTTAAAGGAGTTGTTATCACAGGTGAGCAGCAACCACTGATTAATGACTCCTTAGTTTTAGATTTGAACACTTAACACCATTACGGTTATGCAAGTACCTGAAAGGGGTACAGATAACCAATATTAAGTTGCCAACAGTGTAGGGATGAACATTTAATAAGTAAGAAACTCAGATTTTATACATTTTTTGGTCAAGGAATTTAACTATGGGAATGAAGATTGATTGAAAATCTAAGCCCCTTCAGTGCCTCTTTTAAAATAATAAGAAAATAGGTGGATTTTAAGACATGAGAAAAGCAAGTGTCATTTCATAATCTTCTCTGCATATTTATCAAGAAAGAAATGGATTAATTCTTAACTTAAGCCATAAAATGAAATTAATCAAATCCCAAGCCTGCTGTCATTTTTACCCTTTTTACTCTTGGTGATAGTGAAAATGTAAAATGAGCTCTCCTCAATAAAATGAACAAAATTTAAATATCGTAGTTTTCCCATTATATTTATTTTGACTGCTTGAATAAAACAAACAGCATGGGTTGATATTTGCATATCTGCATAGCATTAATAATTACAAAGATAGAATAGATCAGTAAATATTTATAGGCAGATAAATCCTGAGTCAATGGATGCTAAGGCAGATTTTTCTGAGTTCTTAGCTTTAGGAAGACACGTCTCTTTGAAGAAAAGCTATTTCCAGTTCTTAAAAAACATCTTACATCAACTATAAAATAATAATATGCAACATAGTAAACCTCATCTTAAGGGAAACTCAAATGTAAAACCCAAAATTAGAGGAAACATAAGTTAATGGATGATTTCTTGCATTCTAGAACAATTTGATAATATTTATTACTAATGTACATATAAAGTATGGTTTGACTTGATATCAAAAATCACATACAATTTTCCAGGAACACATTTATTGCATAAAAGCTACACATCTACATTTAATGTTTGATCCTTCAAGATAAAGTTAATTATTAGAAACCCACAACTGTCTAGTATTGTGAATCTTGATGTGAAAACAAAATAATTCCACAGTGACTTCATTAAAGACTTCAAAAGTGCAGAGTGGTCGATCAGGTTGTATAACAATTAAAGAAAATAAGAATATAAATAAACACCAGCACTGCTTTTCATGTAGTGCTCTTCCCCTTGCATAGATGGAAGGTATTTACCTATGTATTTTGGCTCTATAGCAAAGACTCGACATTAACCATCCATTTGTAATATGAGCACTGTGTATACGGTGGGGTTGCACAGGGCTCAAGATGGAAGGTAGAGATGTCTACTGAACCTCTACTGAGCCATGCACTCTGCTGCATTGTGTATTTAATCCACACGGATCTCCATGCAGAGGCATCATTATTCCCATTTTAAACAGGATGTATATGAAACTAGAAGGTAATTGAATAAAGGAATGAGTGACAAAGACAAGGTTGGAATCCAAGTCAGTTATAGAGCTCACAAGGTTTCCAAGGTCTGGAAACCATCATCATCTTCATCCTCACCACTAAACATCCCTTTCTGGGGGGCATTCTGTGTTCCATACACTATGCTACATGCTTTACATACAGCATCTCATTCATTCATAACTTCCTGAGGCAGGGTCCACTATCTCTATTTTACAGAATGGGATTGAAGCTTATGTAACTTTAAAAAATCATAGAGTGCACATGGATAGGATTGTACCACTGAGATTTACCCCTCACCTCTGCTATGTCTGAACCCTATGTGCTCAGCTAGTAAATTATACTGTCTTTTTTTTTTTTAATGTTTATTTATTTTTGAGACAGAGCGAGACAAAGCATGAACAGGGGAGGGTCAGAGAGAGGGAGACACAGAATCCGAAGCAGGCTCCAGGCTCCGAGCCATCAGCACAGAGTCCGACGCGGGGCTCGAACTCATGGACCATGAGATCATGACCTGAGCCGAAGTCGGAAGCTCAACCGACTGAGCCACCCAGGCGCCCCTATACTGTCTTACATCAAGTGGCTCCACTCTTGCTCCTCTCCCAGTTTACTTCCTATTCCTCCACTTGTAACAAATTTGGAATTAATATATATATATATATATATATATATATATATATATGTATTTATTGCACAGCTGTAGACTATAGTCTATTTTGCATGCTTCCCTCAGGAATTCTAGAATCTCACAGATGAACATTGGGAGTTAATTTTCACAAGGGTACACGATCTATGTCAAATACAGAAAGATCCTAGTCATGGTCATTCTCCACTTCTGAGTCACAAGAGAAGACTTTCAGCCCTTTCTGCTTTTCCATCTGTACTGTGTCTTCTCAATCCAGTTGTTGGTGGACAGAAGGGAGGAGTAAGGTCGTGTGGTTAAACTTGAGTTGACAAGGCCAGTGGAGATGAAGAATCAAGGACCCAGCAGGTCATTGTGTTGTGTAAAGTTTCTTTGTCTGCACAGATACCTCTCCATTAATAACAACACTTCAGATATCAAGAAAGACTGTAGGTCTTGGATCCCAGTCTTCAGTGAATGGGAAATCATAAGAAGCTCAAAATGAAAAGGGACACAGAGTGACGTGTGATTGTATGGATATCAAAGGAATGCCTGCCTCCCCCCTAGGATGGAACTGTCAAGTGTTTATGTATTTAGTCTTATTATGTAATGAAGACTTGATACATGAAGAAATCCAATGAAAAACCCTGTCTTAGAAAATGCCAGAAGAAGGAGAAAATCTTTTTTAAAAAAAATTTAATGTTTATTTTTGAGAGACAGAGAGAGAAAGAGAGAGAGTGAGCATTAGCAGGGGAGGGGTAGAGAAAGAGGGAGACACAGAATCCAAAGCAGGCTCCAGGCTCTGTGCTGACAGCTCAGAGATCATGACCTGAGGGGAAGTCAGACAGTTAACTGACTGAGCCATCCAGGCACCCAGAGAAAACCTCTTTTACTTGGGAGACTAGAACGAAATGTGATACCTTCTTGAGAGAGAAGGTTTCCTGCTGATTGGAAATTAAAAAGAGCATTTGATGAGGAACTTGAGGTATTTTGGGAGTGTGTTCATGCTGCGACGGTTATTCTATAAGGTCTTGTGAAATGTTTGGAGGGGAGGGAAGCAGTGGGAAATAGGTTATTAGAGAAAAACATGGCCTAGGAGTTTCCACAGTAGGGTAAAGAACAAGGAAAATAGATTGTGGTGTGTGTGTGTGTGTGTGTGTGTGTGTGTGTGTGTGTGTGTGTGAAAGAGAGAGAGAGAGAGAGAGAGAGAGAGAGAGAGAAGATATTTAGCTACACATAGGTTACAAAAACATTAATCATTAGTCCCTAAGTGGAAGGGAGGTTCTCAGACTTCTCTGGAGTTAGTTGTGGCCAAAGAGTATTACCCTTGGAGAGGGTTCAAGTTTTCTTAATCACAAGTGTCTTGCTTTTCTGGAATGAGTCAGTTGTGGTCTCAATTTAGTGGTCTATTCTTTCTACACTGATGTGACTCTCATAGTTACTAAGCTTAGAAAATCCAGGGAGGTTGGATGGGCTCCCTGGATCATCAAAAAGAGCTTTTTGATGACATTCCAGCCCCAATACTCCCCTCTGCCTGGTGAGGCTGGTACTGTCCTGACCATGGAGTCTCACATTTCGGTGGAGTGAAGGACAGGGATTTAAAAATATTCTCCATGAGACTTTTCTTTGCCCAACTTTACATTTTGAACCCAAAGAGCTTACTTTTAAAAATCTTATTTGGTACAAAAAGAACTTTGTGTTTTGAAAAGCCTTGGCAAGGCTATTTTTCAGAGGTGGGAAGGAATGTTGAAAACATTCTGAAGTTCTTAAAATATTGATATGCTGTCCCTTAGGCATGTCTAAAGGTCAACTTGAGAAACAGGAAGACTACTTTTAGGGGATAGAGAAAACTGTTTTTCTCAGTGAATGTTCCTTACTTCAGACAGACAAATAGCTTACAATCTAACAATCCCTCAGCTCTCAAAAGGTACTTTTTTTTTTCTTTCTGTGAAACAAAAGTGGCTCTACAGCCTCCCCAAGCTTCTGGGGAGCTGGGTAAGTGTTTTACATAACTCCATTTTCCTCTCTTGAATAGTGGGCTGCCACCAAGAGAGGGAGGAAGGGCTTCAACCCCAGGAAGTCCTTTTGGTTTTGCCAAATAATTGAAGAAAATCTTAAGTAAATGTGCCTCTTTAACTCTTCTGCTTGACAGAGATGAAATTGTTTACGTGTTTGGCTTTTAATTTTTTAATTTACTTGTATTAATTTTATTATTATTTTTGAAAACCAAGGTCTGGTTGAAATCAGTGTAACAGTCCTGAGATTGTAGGGAAGGGACGATTTTTTCCTCTATCTTCAAGGTCTCCCAGCCTGACTAAGAATTAAAGTGACGTGAGACAGGAGGGGAAAAAAAATCACAGTTTTATTATGTGCACAAAGAGACCCAATAATGAAATGGAAACCTAAATAAATGATTAAGGCAGGTGGTTTTCATACATTTTAGACAAAGAGAAAATACACCTATGAAAAATCGACAGGATAAAGAATACAAATGTTTGGGAACCTTAATTAGTTTGGAATTCTAGGCAGAATTTAGGCTGAGGTAGCAAATAAGAGAAAAAAAAAGGTTTGTTTCTGCAGCTTTCTAGACTTTTAAGTCCCTATCTCTGGTGATAAGGATGTCTTCATACTTCTTAGCATAGAGAGAGTATTTTTCACCCAGGAGATTTGTTTCCTGTTTTCAGGGGGACAGAGGACCATCTAGGTGTCCTTGTGCCTGCTCTTCCTTAAGTAACTTTTATTTACAATAACCAGTAGGCCAAAGACACGTTTGGGGGCAGGCTGCCCTTTGCTCCTACAAGATCACATAGTCTCACTGATGTTTCCATGGAGGAGGTGAAGATGTTTTCTTTTTCAAGAAAGCCATTATATAACTATTAGATATTGATGTGCTATTTGGCAGCATGGCGTCTTTATGTTCTGTGCCCCCGATTCCCCAAGCTCCTGTCATCACTGAGCTATCTTCACTGACACATGTGCCTTCCTGTAACTTCCAGAGCCCTCAAGGTCCCACACTGAGACTTCGCCTAAAATAAACAGACCCAGAGACACATGTATTAACACATACATACCACCCTTTGCTACTTTCAGCATAGACATCTAAACTAAATGTATAGTAACAGAGGGAGCATATGTTATAATTCAAAATGTTGAATTTTATGCTTCATACGTGACTAAATGGTTGGCAATCTCCATCAGTGATCTATTTGGTGTTTCTTTTGCTACAAGAGAGACCAAATTAGGTAATTTTAAAGAGAAGGGAGAATAGCAACAATGAAAACTGCTGACATTTATTGGATATGTTAACCTTACGAATAAAACTGCCAGTTATTTTACCAGCAAAAATGGGTTTATTTAGGAAGAGTAGAAAATTGCAATCCTGGTCACGTAAGCTATAGCAAAATCATAAACAAGTCGAACAAACAGAAGAAGGACATTATTTTATGTTGAAGGAGGAAGTTGGGGGAGTTGTTTTGAACAAAAGTCCATTGGAGAGAACCAAGAGTTCAGGGCCATGATAGTTTCTCATGGGCTAAGTTGTAAGATTGGTCCATTTCTTGCAGGAGACACAGTGTGCAAGATTCCCTGTTGGGACTAGTAATTGGTGATTCTTCCTGTTGAGAGTCTTCTGTTAGGGCTCTGTAGTTGACAGTTCTTCCTGTAATTGACACTGAATGCTATGGCTCTCCCTTCCAACTTCCCCTGGTAGCATCTCCAGTCTACCTTAGTGAGGTTTCCCTTTATTAATTTTCACAGAGTGTTACTATTTGATAGCAGTGCTTATAAAATACATTCACTTACTCCTCACAACTCCCTGAAGCAGGAACTGTTGTTACACCCATTTTAGAGATGAAGTAGCTGAGGCATGACCAGCTTAATATCTTGACCAAGCTCACACAGCCAATAAGTGGCAGAGCCAGCATTTTAATACAGTTGGTCTGAAAGACTCAGAATCCCACAGGAATTAAAAGGTGTAAGGAGTGCATGGGTGGCTTAGTCGGTTAAGCGTCTGACTCTTGATTTTGGCTCAGTCATGATCTAATGGTTCCTGAGTTTGAGCCCTGCACTGGGCTCTGCTCTGATTGAATAAAGCCTGCTTGAGATTTTCTCTCTCTCTCTTTTTATGCCCCTCTCTTGCTCATGCATTCTCTCTCTCTTTCAAAACAAATAAACATTAAAAATTTTAAAAAAAGACATGAAATAAAGTGCAACCATGCTTCATAATATCTGAAAGGGATCAAGGCCATTCTTTTCTTATCTTGCACAGATTCCACTGCTTACACATTTGCCATGGTATATAATGTTTGCCCCAACTCCCAAGACCACATGCACTTTGTAACTCTGTACTGTGTTAAATAGTATCCTCCCAGAATTCATGTCTACCTAGGCCTGTGAATATGACCTTCTTTGGAAATAGGGTGTTTACAGATGTAATCAAGTTAAAATGAGGTCAGACTGGATTAAGGTGGGCCCTAATCCAATGAATAGTGTCCATTTAAGAAGAGGGAAGTTGGCACATAAACACTGAGGAGGAAGATGGCCATGCAAGTCAGGCAGAGACTTCTTCCTTGGCCTCAAGCCACAAGCCAAGGAGCACTGAGGTTTGCTGGCAACCACCAGAAGCTGCACGAGTCCAGGAAAACTTTGGAGGAAGTACGGCCCCTTTGATACCTTGTTTTTTAGACTTCCAGCTTTCAAAACTGTGAGAGAATAAACATCTTTGATTTCAAGCTCCCCAGTTTGTGGGATTTTGTTACAGCAGCCTTAGGAAACTAATGCAGATGCCAACAACCAGGATTTAGTTTAGGAAGTAGAGAGGGCTTGTGGTAAGCTAAGCATGGTTCCTAAAAATGTGCCCATGTTCTAATTCCTGTAATGTGTGAAAATTACCTTATTTGAAAAAAAAAAAATATTTGCAGATGTAATTAAATTAAAAGTCTTTGCATGAGTAGATTGTCCTGAATTATCAGAGTGGGATATCTTAAGTGTCCTTATAAGAGGAAGGCAGAAGGGGTTGATACACACACAGAGGAGAAGGTGAAGTGAAGACAAGGTCGAGGCGGGAGTGATGCCCACAGCCACTGGAATTCAGAAGAAGGAACAGATGCTCCTTCGGACCTTGATTTTGCACTTTTGGTTGCTAGAATTATGAGAGAATACACTGTGTGGCTTTAAGCCACTGAATTTAGGGTAATTGGTTATCATAGCCACAGGAAATTAATACACAACTCCAGCTACATCAACTGGAGAGCTTTATCAGTACAGAAAATAGGTCAGTACACAAGGTCAGTGGAAAGGTCGTAAGGGTATGTGGTAGGGGGCTGCTTCTAGGCCACCTAGAAGTCTGGAGACCGCAGGAAACTGTTGCCTCAGTTACAGTGTCTCCTCAATTCTGAAACTTAGGTTTAGATGGGGAAACACAGAATCTTCAGCTGAAAATGTGAATGCCACCACTGTAAGAGGGAGAGACAATCAGAAGGCACTTCAGGGAGAAAGGGCGTACCAGTGGGAGAAAATGGGTAGAATATGCAACAGACAATGTCCAGCACCACACAAGGAGTCACATTCTAAATACTCCTCAACTAGCCACTATGAACACCATAAGTCAGAATGGACTCCAGTCCCAGGCAAAGGGTAGACACACAGTGGTGCATAACAGATAAATGTTAGCTTCACCCAAGTGATTTTAACTTAGTGGGAAAGATATTATGATTTTCTAAGATCATTATTGTGAACAAGGCCATGCAAATTTTTGATCTGCCTATTATTGGGCTAGCTCTTGGTCTGATATTCTCATAGGCCAATTCTACTCCATCCAGAAGAGGCAGTAAGTAGTTGGCTCAGTTTATACACGCAAGAAATTTCCCTGCAGAAGGGCAAGTGTGGTACAAGTTTTTCAAATGTTATCTATCAGTGGTAACATGCCAACAGTTTTAAGACCTACCATTACTTTGTGCACTGCTGAGAAGGAAAAGAAATGCTGCCAATTTACCTACACCATGACGTTGATTGTAATATGCACTGGAAACAAGGGCTGTTAAAATGTAGAAACGTGCTTGTCCTAGAATCAATGAACTGTAGTAACTCAGAAGACAGTGTGGCATGATCTGTCATATGAGTTAGCTTTTGTAGGCACATTTTCACTAGAAATTTTGGTGATGGAAAAAATCAAATAAAATATGAAACCACATGATTCCATTTTAATTTTCTTCTAACTTTTACTTCTATGGTTATTAACGTAATAGCTTATTGTGGAAAATGCAGAAAATTACAAGGAAGCAATCAAAACCATGGATATGGGCACATGGGCACCATGGAAACTCATTTTAATGAAAGCAAGATCTGGGGGAAAATATAATTCTCATCAAACTCACTTCCTCTCTACCATCTTGGAAAGAGATTTTTCAGAATTATATAAAGATTGTTGCTACTTTCAGTTTTGCCTAATAAATTTCTCTTGATGCTTCTGGCACAGTGTCATGTAGGCCATTCTTCAGGTTATTTTTATTTTAATGAATATCTAAGTTTATAACGCACTGATAGTATACACGAATGGATGAGATTTGACTGCATTGTCCTCTCTGAAAACACTTGCTCACTTGGCACAGTCACTTTTACTAGAATTATTTCTACATACGATGCTATTTCTCTTATCTCTGCCTTGCCATGCTAGTTTTATAAAAATAATCTATTTGTGAAATAATTTGTGCATAATTTCTAACTCTATGTCTGTTACAAAGTACACACTCAGAAAATGCTAGTTAGCATCCACATTATCAACAAAAATGTAGGATTTTAATTTAGTAGCACTTCTGCAAATGACTGATGTAGAAATAAGTAAAATGGGCCTGATTTGGCTTATAGGTCCATCATTTATTAGCTGTGGAAACTTGTAAAGCAACTACAACTTTATGAGCCACCGGTTCCTTACATACAAAGAAGGGATGATGATAACTCCTTATAAATCTCTAAGAGTTGTATTAATTGAATGGTATATATGAAAATACCAAAAACAGCGCTTATCACACAGTTGACACTCAAATATTAGGTTCTGTTGCTTTCCTTCCTTTATTTGTTCATTTATTTTTCCTCAGCAGAGGTGTCTGTTAAGTTTTGTAGAAAATGGAATAAATTGACCTCAAGCACCATAAGGATTAAGACTTGTTCATTACTGGGGCGCCTGGGTGACACAGTCAGTTAGGCGTCTGACTTCAGCCAGGTCACGATCTCGCGGTCCGTGAGTTCGAGCCCCGCGTCGGGCTCTGGGCTGATGGCTCAGAACCTGGAGCCTGTTTCCGATTCTGTGTCTCCCTCTCTCTCTGCCCCTCCCCCTTTCATGCTCTGTCTCTCTCTGTCCCAAAAATAAATAAACGTTGAAAAAAAATAAAAAAAAAAAAGACTTGTTCATTACTATAGATATAGTGAAGATTATATTGACAAGACAAATTAAAGTGAATGAATGAATGAATGAAGACCCATATGCTATTGATTTTATTCCTGATCTATATTATATAAATAGATTTGTAAAGTGGTGCCTGGGTGGCTCAGTTGGTTGAGTGTCTGACTCTTGATTTCGGTTCAGGTCATGATCTCAAGGTTTGTGAGTCCAAGCCCCACATTGGGCTCTGTGCTGACAGTGTGGGTCCTTCTTGGGATTCTCTCCCTCCATCTGTCTCTCTGCCCCTCCTCCACTTGTTCTCTCTCAATCTTAAAATAAATAAATATTAAAAAGAAAAAGAAATCTATGTATAAAGGAAGGCAATCAGAATGATGTACCAAGATATATTAGTTATGTATTGCTGCATGACAAGTTACCTCCAAACTTAAAGGCTTTCAACAACAAATGTTATTATTTCACAATTTCTATAGGCCAGTAATTCAGGTGTGCCTTAGCTGGGTACCTCTGGTTCCCCATTTCTTATGGAGTTGCAGTCAATGTGGCCTGAGCTGTGGCCTCATCTGAAGGCTCTAACATGACAGGGTACGACACTTATGAGCCTACTCAAGTGACTGTTGGGCAGGTTCCAGTCCCTGGTCATGAGAAACTATGTACTAGGCTGTCTCTTGACATGGCAGCTGGCTTTATCAGGCAAATTATCTAAGATAAAGCAAGAATTAATTGGGTGGCTTAAAACAACAGAAATTTGTTCTGTCACAATTCTGGAAGCTAGAAGTCCAAATTCAAGGTACTGGCGAACTGTGTTCCCTATGCAGATATAAGGAAGAAGCCTTCCTTGCTTCTTATAGCTTCTGAAAGTTGCTGGTATTTCTTGGCACTCCTTGTCTTCTAGACAGCACTCTAACCTCTGCCTCTGTCTTTACATGGCCTTCTCCCTGCATCTCTGTGTCCAAAATTTCCTCTTCTTATAAGAACACTAGTCATTAGATTTGGTCCAACCTAATTCGGGATTAGGATAATTCATCTTAACTTGATTACATCTACAAAGACCCTATTTTAAAATAAGGTTACCTCCACAGGTGGCAGGACTTAGTAGCTCAATATATATTTTTGGGAGACATAATTCAACCCATAATAGAGGGTAACAGGGACAAGTTGCCATATGAAAACCTACTGGGGCCTTTCTAAAATAACTACAGGTGTTGATGTTTTGAGAGAACTTTCTCAATAATCAATGTTATTCTTTTTCCTTCACGAATCTACCCCTTGTGAAAGAACCAAGGAATACAGTAGAGATAATGATAGGAAGCAAAAATGTCACTGCAGACATGCTTTCCCCTGTTTGTAAGTCACAATGAGCAGAAAACCGAGTGTGTGTTTCTTCTACCTCATTTGGATCTGCAGAGACCAACCAACCAATTTCTGACATACTTTCAATGCTTACTTATTAGAAAGCAATCAGAGAGTCATAGATATACATAATAAGAAAGCAAACAAAGCAAGTTTATTATACAAGGAGAAGATAGAGCAAGTCAAAGTCGGGGAACATTCTGAAGACTCACAGTAAATAATTCTCTCAGAAATAGATCCACTCTAGGAAACAGGACAAAATTTAGAAAATTGCTGATTAGTCCTCCCAGCAAGAAAATTAAGGAGCATTCATTTTGAGGAGAAAAATATTTGAGATGAGAGAAATTCAAATGCAAAAATTTTAAAAAGGAGCACTTGAGTGGCTTATTTGCTTGAGCATCTGACTCTTGATTTCAGCTCAGATCACCATCTCAGGGTCATGGGATTGAACCCCACATCAGGCTCTGCACTGGGCATAGAGTCCTCTTAAGATTCTCTCTCTCTCTCTCTCTCTCTCTCTTTCTCCCCCCCTCTACTGTTCATTCTCTCTCTCAAAAAAATAGGAATTCTACATTAAAAACATTATGAAATAACCTTATCTGGAAAATTTTAATGATTTAAGGGATTTAAAGGAATCTAAAGAAAAAAAGAGAGGAAAACGTGAGAGACGTATTGATTCTGGAAATACAGATAACGTTTTATAGCACTCCTAAATTAACAGAAGAAACTTTTTCCAATAAAGTGCAGAGCACAAAAGCTCAGGAACTACCAATTAAAATAAATGAATTGGCAACAGTTTCCAATCTAAGATAAAAAGAAAATAAAAATCATGGATATCCAATTATGATTAAACTGGCCAGCCTTAGACCTCCCTTTTTCATTACCAAATAGGATTTATTTCAAGATTTGCAAGTTGGTATTCATATGAAAATGAATATAAAAACACTATTTCCTTTAGAAGGGTGCATGAAGCATACCATCAATGGACCCTTCTGGGAGAAATTGTATATTTTAGCCAACTGAAATAATTACCAACTAATTCAAGAATGGGAAAGTACAGTAAATAAAAAAAAACATTTACAGGCACAAATGAAGCTAGTTTGATAAAGACTGAATTATAAATATGCATTGTTAGAATATTGTGCAAATAAAAAATGTTTTTTGAAAGACAATATCACAAACTGTTGTCAATAATCATGCCATATGTTAAAGATTTATAATGGGTTAAAAAAACTTTAGTTATACAATCTCATACACAATAACCATTTGGATAACCCCTAGTCCAAGGTGCTGGCAATGAGACAAGACAAATGTCAAGGGATATGGGAGAGGAAATGGGGGAAACAGATATGTTAAACTTGAATTCACACTTGACAATGGATAGGTTTTCCTTCCTTGCTATTGTCAATTAGGGAAAAATACATACAATTTCCTGAATTTATATTAGCAAGTAAGCACAATTGGACTCATACATTCCAAGTCATTATGCAAGAAAAATTAGTAAAGAATAAACGGTTCTGAAGAAACCAAAAACAAACAAACAAGAGCCATTTCTAGGGCCATACTTTATATAGATGTCCATCCATTTTAAGGACTGCCTCAGGCCCACCAATTCTTAAGCAAGAAGACATCCTGGAATGACACCAAACGGGATATTAAGGAAATAGTGTACATACTCTTTTCCCTCAGAGGTATCTGGTTCCTGCTAGGATACTTTATTCTCATATTTCTCTGTAGCTTTTACCTCCAGTCCAGCTTGGAACTCCAAAATAGTAAAAGATTGATTTTCATTAAATTTTATTAATCTTCAGCATGGCTAAAGAACATCTCTGGCTAAGTAACCTGTATGAATGGGAAGAAAATATTGAGTTATAACAGGCAATTAAAAAATCCATTTCTAAAACCCCAACAGTGCAAAATCAAGGAGTCAAACAAATGGAATCCAAAGGCTGCAAACAAGTTAGGACATGTTACATGGAATTTTGAGTAGTGAACCAATCTATTTCTGGATGGAAAAACACTTAAAATTTTTTTAACATTTATTCAGTTTTGAGAGACAAAGAGAGATAGAGTGTGAGTGGGGGAGGAGCAGAGAGAGAGAGGGAGACACAGAATCTGAAGCACAGCTGAGCTGTCAGCACAGACCCAAATGCAGGGCTCAAACTCACAGACCGTGAGATCATGACCTGAACTGCGGTCAGATTCTTAACCAACTGAGCCAGGGAAACCTGGGTGGACCTACACTTAGATCATCTCTAAATAATTGAAAAGTCTGAACAATGTCGGAGACTTCATAATTCTCCAGTGTCCAGAAACTTTCGTGTTAAGGATTCTAAAATGTTTACACTCCATCTTAAAATATGATACTTTAGTGTATTGTCAGGGGGAATGAAGAACAGCTAGCTATTATTTTTGGAATCAAACATCATCTCTGAATGAAGCTTGGTTATTATTTTTATCCTTCTGCTGCCAGTAGAGTGTAGCCTTACAGCCATAGTTGTTTGGCTTAGGATTTATGGATGAAAATACATTTTCCAGGACAAATCGAAAATATTTTTGAGAATTTATACTCTATTTCTCTTTATTGGTATTAATTTATTTTTCACTGTTGTTTTATTATATCCTATCTTCTTCAACCTCTGAGGATATTTCTACAAGACTGAATAGGAGCAACAAGGTGGAGAGTTGACTTCTTGAGTTGAGTCCATGGGAACACAGGGAAGGAACCTGAGCCAAGTAGTACATACTTTTTCTCTGGGCTCAGAAGATATCTGCTATTTCTGTTCTTATGATGAGTTGATATCTGAGGTGTCCCTAAGGACTGAAACTTAGTGGGAACCCCAAAAAGGATAGAGCTTTGAGAAAAGAAGAAATAGGTATTGAAACTATTTGTGAAAGTTGATTAAAGCAGTCAGAATTCCCAGACACCACAGAGATTGTAGTGAAATAAAACCCAAACAACAACTTATGAATGCTGGAGAAAGTCAAGACACATCTATAGTGAAGCTACACTGAGAAAGCAAATCAAAGTAAGAAAAGTGAGGACTTTCAGAGGTAAGAGTCATTTAAACTTCAGGACCTAATTGCCAAGTCAGTTTGGGGAATTCTAAAGAGAAAAGGAGCTTAGTCTGGGGACAAGGCAGGTATCAGGGTGACTTACCCCTGTTGAATCTCCAGCACTTTGTGTGGTTTCTCACATATAGTATGTGCTCACTGTCACCAGCTAGACCCCAAGACCCGACTTATGCTGCCCATCTGCTTGTACTCACTCACCTTTGTCTGACATTTCTCCTTAGGCTCTTTCTTCTGACTTGCCTCTTAACTCAAGCAATTAAAACACACAACCAGCCCCAGGTGATGGCAACTGCCCTGACAAGAACTCCTACCGGTCCAGACCATCACCCACACCCTTTGAGCTAAACCCCTGACTCAAGCCTGTGCACATGGACATTGGAGTGAAACTTGGAATGGCTGGCAACTACCTTTACCTCATTATAATACTAAAAATTTCCACCCAAGAAGGAGCACAAGGCTCATTTACATGACATACAAAGCAAAATATTGGTGCGTTGCCTTAAGGCACATGAGAGACCTAATGCCTGCCTCTACATTTGATGACAAGACTTCCCTTTCTAAATATCCATCATAACTCTAAATAAAAGGAAACATTCAACTTCTCTTGGGAGTCATGGCTTTGGAAGTCATTATTTACTGCAAAAAAAGTTTCCTTTGTGAGACAACTCCTCTGGTGCAGTTTCTGTCACTCACCAAAGAGCTAACTCACATTGATTCCGCTACAATTACTGGCTTATAAATGAATCCAAGATCCAGATGTCTTCAGTATTGTGGGGGTTGCGGTGTTCCTCAGACAGAGAGGATTAGCTGAAGATTGCTTCTCAGAGATAAGCCAGTTAGTATCTTGCCACTATGAGAAAGTGCCAACCAAAGCAGACAGGGTTAGTCAGGTTTCTCACACACATCTTAGAAATCCCCCACGCCATACAAAGGTGTCTAAGAAGGGAGCCTTCAGAATGCTGACTTTAGAACAGATGTCTCTGGTACTGTGTCAGTTTTCCACAATTATCTCAGTTTGACTTAGCCCAGAAGATTATCTTGTATTAAACTAAAAAAGAAAAACTCTTCTGAGACATAAAGCAATATATTTCCTTCAGAGGGACCTTGTTGAGAATAACCTGGAGAGTCTCTTCTCATCTGCAGGCACAACCTGTGTCTGAAGAACCCGTGTGGGCAAGGAAAGGATGGGAGTCAGGAAAGAGAAGCATGTAGGTCACAATCTCAGAACCTGAGGAAAAGGGAGTGAAATGGCAAAGAGCCACAAACAAGACCCAAACTGAAGTTTTACCTGCAGGAGGCCTGGCTTCCTCAGTAAACATGCAGATGCATTTTCACCTTCTATCTTGTGGTTGTTTTGGCAGCAAAAAAATGAAGGGAGGGTAATTTGTTTGATTTTTGCAGTTGTGCCGATAAAAATTGGAATTTATATAGAAATCACTGTGACCCAGAAATATCCTTGGTGATGTATATATTGAAATCCTTCATGCTTTGCTTTCCTGGTATATAATAGAAGATTCATGGGAAGCAAGGGACACTCAGCAACAGCAACAACAACAATAAAAAACCAAATAATCTGATTTAAAAATGGGCAAATGACTTATTCAAGTCCATCGTGAGCATTGCTTCAAAGATGATATACCAATGGTCAATAAGCATATGAAAAGAAACTTAACATCACTAATCCTAGAGGAAATGTAAATCAAAACCACAATGAGATATCACCTCACACCATTAGGATGACTATGAGAGAAAGAAGGAAAGAAAGAAAGAAAGAAAGAAAGAAAGAAAGAAAGAAAGAAAGAGGAGAAATTGGAAGCCTTGTGCTCTGTTGATGGGAATGTAAGCTGGTGCAGTCTCTGTGGAAAACAGTATGACAGGTCCTCAAAAAATTAAAAACAGAAATATTATATGATCCAGTAATTCTACTTCTATCTATACATCCAAACAAACAGAAAACAGGGTCTCAAAGAGATTTATACACCCATGTTCATAGGAGCACTATTCACAACAGCCAAGAGTGGAAGCTATCATTCTAGTATCTAGTCACTGGATGACTAGATAACCAACATGTGGCATATACATAAATATAATAGAATATTATCCTTAGAAAGGAATGAAATTCTGACACATCCTAAAACATGAATGAATACCTTAAGGACATAACATAGTATGAAATAAGCCAGTCACAAAAAGACAAATAGTATATAATTCAACATATATAAGTTATCAAGAGTGGTCCAATTCATAAAAACAAAAAGTAGAATGCTGGTTGTCAGGGGCTGGGAGAAAAGGGTAGTGGGGAGTCATTGATGAATGAGTACAAAGTTCCAGTTTTGCAAGATGAAAACCTTCTGGAGATAGGCTGTACAATGATGTGATTATACATAACACTACTGAATTATACATTTGAAAATAGGTAAAATGGCGAGGCTCCTGGCTGGCTCGGTTGGTTAAGTGTCTGACTGTTGATCTCAACTCAGGTCATTTCTCACATTTTGTGAGGTTGGTCTCTGTACTGACAGAGCAGAGCCTCTTTGTGATTCTTTCTCTCCCTCGTCCTCTGCCCCTCCCCCACTTGTGCACACACACTTTCCTTTCAAAGTAAACATATAAGCTTTGAAAAAAATAGTTGAGATGGTAAATTTTGTTTTGTATTTTTTACCAAAAATAATTTTAAAACAGAAGAAAGTGATCATTTAAGCTTATTCCAAATAAATACACTTCTGAGAAATGATAACTAGTGGCTCTTGGTGACAGTAGATGGTTTCCTTTTGAATATCCCCTGATTGGTATTTAGAACCACTGGATCAGCTGTTATTGTGCTTAACTCATCAGCAGATGTCAAGCATCCAGCCTAGATCCTGGGTGATTGCTTTGAATGTATGGCATGTCAGTAAATGGTAAAAAGGCATTACCAAGAAAAGTGAGATAAACAAACTCAGGGGTCTGCATGCAAATCATGGATTTATCTCTTTGTTACAAACACCCAAATTAGTATCTGGTAGCTTTAAAATTCTCTTATTTTGAGGACAAATTTCAGCTTCTAGGACATAAGGTGGGTTGAAGGTGACTATTTGGAGACTCAGCCACGTAACACTGTGGCAAGTTCCTGTTAGACCTGGCCTGGGCATGAATAGTCAGACAAAAATTCCTATCTAATGAAGTCACAGTTCAAGGTGGGGAGGATTCCAGAGCCCAGGGGGACTTGAGTGGCTAACACAGAGCCTTGTATCTTAAGGGTGGCCACAGTCCAGTTGCTTTTCTCATAAGCTCTTCTGCAAGTGGAAGTCAGCTTCTAATCATATATGGTGGTTAAGAGTTGACTTCAGAAGTGAAATTCTTTCCTGGCTACTTGATTAAATATTTGGAAAAAACGACTTGCTAATGGATATTAAGAACTTGCTTGGAACTTTCTAGGGTCACAGGAAGAACTCATTCTTTTGTTGTCTCCTTCCACATTAAGAGAAAGATCAGGGGCCACATTTAAAATGGTGTTTGTGTTTGAGAGAGCCTCACCAGATAATTTTAGTGTTAGTTAAAAATGTGTCCTCCATAAGAAAAGTATAATAAAGCTGCATGTGGAGTTCATTGACAGTCCTACAGCCTGTAGTGACTAGGCTGGACCTAGAATCTGTCCAACTTTCCTTCTAGCCTAAAGATGCTATGTTGGCCATGAAGCTTGGCTAGAAAGTCTCCTAGATCCCTAACAGAACTTTGTAATTTCAGGCCAAACTGGGTTCAGAATGAGGTCTCTAGGACTTTTTTTAATCCCTAACTGCTTTGTCCCTGCATCTGTATGGAATTTGCACAATATCACCACAACAGCTTAGTGTTAAGATTTTAAAGTTGGACAACCAAACATTTGGGGTACAGCAAAACTGGAAAACAAAACAAGGATTTTCAACCAAAAAAGCACTTGTTATGGAGCTCCTGTTGCATTGTGTATTCTGCTGGATTGTATTGGGTCCCTTTGAAAAAACTATTTACCAAGGATATTATTATATGATGGCTTAACCACTACAGATATTGGAACACTGAGGCTCCTAAAGGCTTAGGAATCTATCCCCAAACCATGAGTCTGATGCTTAACTAATGGAGCCACCCAGGCGCCCCTATAATGCATAATTTTAATAGTAAATTTGGACATACAGTACATGTCCAATGCTTTTTGTTTCTTTCTGCATATTATTAACAAATATGTAGGATTTGAACCATCAGTATCGTGCTACCTCAATGAGGTACTAACAGCCAAATCATCTTTAAAACTGTCACACAAAACAAGATTTTTTTGGTCTGGTTTTTGGTTTTTGTTTGTTTATTTTTTAATGATTCCTGTTGTTTTGTTTCTATTTGCTTTGTTAGACTCTAGATGGCTTTATAGTTGCATGTCGTATTTTGACATGATGTAACTGATGATGTCTATGAATGTCTACTAAACATGTAGACAGATTTGTATTTGTTCCTGAGAGCTGTCTCCCTATCTTGCCCATCTTTTAGGGCCCAGATCATGATGTCTTTGCTGACTAATCTAACTTACACTGGTCTTATTCTACCTGTGACCTTGACTATTTGGCTGAACACTGACAAGCTACTTCACTTGGACAGCCAAGACTGCCTGAGAGGCCAGAGGAAGTTCTGGAGAGCATTGTCAGTTGCACACCCACCTGCAAGGTTAATCAGCCAAGAGGACTCAGAATCCTTGGGGTTGATGACGCTAACCAGGACAACACTGTAGTCCTGCTCACAATAGTAGAAGTCAGCAAATCAGGATGAAACAGAAGAAGACCCAGGCAGACCATCGGTATTAAGCAGTCAAACCAAAAATGTCAGTCTCTTTCATAGTGCTGAGTTTCAGTTAATGTTCAGGGGATAGGCATAGAGAAAGGACTGCTAAGGAATTGCCAAGCCCATTATTGAGGCCACCAAGGTACAGAGGCCAGCATATGGGTGACATGTCTCTGAGAATCAGGAGGACATCCAGGTTCTGGAACTTAAAATACAAAGTCACATTTGGAAGTATGGCAAAGTTCACTCAAAGGGAGTTCCCTAGAGATGGAAAAAAAGATTGATCAGGGGACCAAATTGTCAGTGCTTCTTCTAGTTCCTATCCTTCTCGGATCCCCATTGACTTGTAGTCATTGAGGTACACTGTTCCAAAGGTGGGCATGTACTTATTCTCGAATTTTTTGCTTCCTTGATTAGGGAATAATCTGAAATCAGAACCTATGGCTTAGCCTTCACATAATGAACACCCACTCCACGCCCAGTAAATATTCGTTGTTTCATGAATATTGAATTATGGCTAAATTTGAGCCAAATGCAACACACAGAAACAAATTTCCTTTTTTTGTGTTGTCTTTTATTCCTCTCCAAATTTATCTGTGAACTCAAGCTCCTTCACAATGTGCAATAAGATTAGAAAAGAATCCTTTACTGAATAAGATGTTCTCTTGGACTTCTCTCTTCACATTAGGAGTGATTTCATTTCATCTTCAGGAAAGCATTAAGGCAGTTTTATTGAACTAGGAAAGCCTATTTCTTCTAAGTGTGCAGGTTCCACTCTGGGGGAAATCACTGTTTTCACACAGCTGCTTTTGAAATATATACACATATACATGTGAATGTGTGCTCACTGAGCCCAGTGGAACAGAGAGAAATAAAAAAGATTCCACATCCTAGACACTCTTGTCTTGTCAGCTGTTCATGACTATTAACAGCAACCCCCACAGCAGCAACTGTTGGGGCCTGTGTCTGCTTTCCAGACAGTACTACTTGGACTGGGAGCAAAATGCCTCCAAGGCAGACAGAAGCCCATTTCCCAGCCAAGCAATATCAGAGTGGCTTTGACAGCAGCTGCAGTAGGAGAGTCAGGAGCCCATGGCCAGGCTGACACAGTGTCGAGAGCTGGGTGTCTGGGTGCTGAAGGAAACCCACAGGTGTCCCGCTTCTGACAGTGTCCTATTCCAAAGCATGGCCAACTTGACTTGCTAAGGTATACCATTACTCTTTGTAGAAGAGGCAAAAATTGTCTTATATAGTGCTTTTAAGATACAGCTAATTTAAAGCAATATACTTAGGAATATAGTACCTAAATATAAAATATTAAGAGAAAAATTACAAAAAGGGAAAGGTTATTAACTAGGTAGATTTATAGACAAAGCAAGAGAGAATGGCCAAACAAACTTCCATGTCTACTGGTTGGATCAACCAAGCACAGAAGCCAATCTCAACTGCAACTTCCACTCTACTGAAACAAAATGGATTCAGTTTATTTCTAACTCCCTTTCTGTTCCCAGCTTCTGGGTGACCTTCTACAAAGGACTCTTTGGCCTCCAGTCCACATTGTCTCTCCAAAGTTGTGAACCACCTGCCCATTCTAGGTTCTTAGGGACCAGGGTGGCCAGTGCGGGGACAAGAGATGCTAGCAGATGCAAGAGGAAGGTGACAGAAATCCAAAGAGGTGCAGGAAACCCAGCAAGGGGTAGCACTGGTGATGAGCTATTGCTCCCTCACTTGGCATTAGTTTTCCTTTTCATATGTTTTATTTTTTTCTGGTTCCTTGGTGGGTGGCCCTCGGCCCTGATTTATCTTTTCACATGCCTAGTTCTGCTTGAATTTGTGAATGGTTAGCATCTTCACCTCCCCAGTGACTACTTCTCCAAGTTATTAAAAGAAGCTCCACATGGACCTAGAGATTGAAAGAATGGCAAATGGAGAAGAAGAAAAGAGCTTAGGTGAAAACAATGTACACTTGATGACATACGGCTGGGAATAAATGGTTAAGTCTGCAGTTGCTGTAAATTCCAGAGAGAAGTAAGTATTTAAAAAATCAATATAGGGGCGCCTGGGTGGCGCAGTCTGTTAAGCGTCCGACTTCAGCCGGGTCACGATCTCGCAGTCCGTGAGTTCAAGCCCCGCGTCGGGCTCTGGGCTGATGGCTCAGAGCCTGGAGCCTGTTTCCGATTCTGTGTCTCCCTCTCTCTCTGCCCCTCCCCCGTTCATGCTCTGTCTCTCTCTGTCCCAAAAATAAATAAACGTTGAAAAAAAAATCAATATAATATTTGGCTTCTTTCTTTAAAAGCTTGGTTAGGAATGTTTACTTCTATTTATGACTTAAATTTTTAAAGCTTGTTGCAACAACGTGGAAAAGCAGAAAACAAAGCCAGTAATTGGACTACTTGAACCATGATGTACGGCTGTAGTCACAATGTACATAAATTGTTTTTGGTTCTTTACCTGTTGATTTATTTCAACAACATGGTAATAACCTGTGGCAGGTACTGAGAGGTTCCTAAGTTTAGTAAGTGACCAGATGTTGAAACACATACCCACAATTAATAACCCTGTTTCACTGTTGCTGATTTAGAAGTGATGTCACACAGCATTTCCTCTTATATTACCTAGTTGACTGGAATTCACACCAGAAGGCCCACAGCAAGTGAGATAAAAGCACATTCCTGGGCCCCACTTCTATCTCTTATCCCACCTCTTACTCAGGTGCTCTGATGCACACTGTTACCCTCACCTGCAATGCTGTCTTCTCTCAGAGGAAGAACAACTTGAATCATATCAACTTTCAGAAAAAAAATCTTAATATGTGTTGATTTCAATGTGACAATGAAGCAAACATCGCCTACTGATATGGCTAGCAGAGCAGGGGCCATATCTTGTACAGAATCTACTAATTAGAGAGTATCTGTAAAACATTTATAAAAGCAATTTTAATCTAGTGATTCTTTCTCTTTATTTTCAGTGGCTTTGTTTGTATACATGATGACTAAAGTATTGGAAGATCTAAAAATCCCAGAGAGCACCAATTAGAATATTGTAATTGGCTTCTCTTTGGCATTCCAGTGATGTCCTCATCCCAGACCGATGGATAAGGTATAATTCTACTGGGAATATTTGTGTGGTTTGTTTGTTTGTTTGTTTTGTGGTTGGAGAAGAGAAGGAGCTTATAGAGAATCAATGATTGACTCTAATTAATTTAGACTCCTGGGTTTGCCTCTACAATCCAACTTATCCATCCAACTTGCTTTGTGTCTCTTCCTTCAAACGGATTGGTCAGTTCAGTTGTCCAACAGCCCCTCCTTGGACTGACACTACTATACCCCTATTCATGCTTTTTCCAACACTTAACACTCTCTCTTCCCTGCTTATGCAAATTATACCCAAAACTGTTCTACCCTACAGCAAATACTGTTCTCTTTTTAGTTTGCAGGATTTATCATCTATAGACTATACTATTTTGTTGGCATTTAATCATATTTTCATTCATTACATCCCTTGCATTGTTATTTAACTTTTTAACATTCTATAAACTCTGACTGCAATAATCATATGTTCCATTTCTTTGTTTCCCCCCACAGGCTGTAGCACAGCATGCAGAGCATACAGAATATGTATAGTGAAATGACTATTCACTGTTTTACCTCAGAAAATTATATTTCAATTCTGGAAGATTGGAAACATTTAAACAGACTGTTTACTTTTGGAAATCAATTGGATTGTATAAAATATTGAAAAAAAAGATCAGCATATTCTTGAATATTCTTAGAAATTAGAAATATCCAGTGTCTTTAGAAAAGTCATGTACATTTACATAATTTGTAAACATATATGTATATGATACAGAATTGCTCCTTAGGAGGAAGATTCTTTTCCTCCACAGGATAACACCTGTCTTATAAAATCACCTGTCTTATAAAATAAACAAAATTAAAAAAAAATACTTCTATCCCTAAAGGGAAGCTACTGTCTTCATTTAGAGACCTGTCTTCCACCCCACAGCCCCTGAAGTTTCATTTTTAGTGATTTTCTCATCCTTTTCACATTGTTCTTTTCTTTCACTCTGTCCTGATTTCCTTCTAATTGCATTTGAGAATTTCCTGTAGTTGTCCCTGATTTTGATATTTCATAGTAGTTATTTAGCTTCTGCTAATAACACTGGGCTCATTTTTCCAATTTCACTTAATCTTTTTACCAATCAAACAGAATCTCATATTTAAATTAATTTTATGCTTTTGGAAAAAAATGAAAACCTTAATTTATCAGGCCTCAAAAAGAGATATGAGAACACATCTACTGCCTCTTCAGGCCAGTGTCCAGATCCAGAACATCTTAAAGTATCTGGTCCTGGACCTTCTTCCTTCTCTTTAGCAACTATATTTAACTAGAACAAAACATAATATATAACTTCTGAGTTTTGTTTCTAATGTTTTTGTTTATACCAAAATCTTATCAGTGTATGAACTGAAATAATTTGTATTAATGTAACAGAACAAAGTTATGTAACATAAGAACTGTTCCACAAAATCCAAGCTGTGTTGTGTCCAGATGCATTGATGTGGCCAACAGAGAAGTCTCTTGATTTAGAAATGCATGCTTAACGGGTATTAGTACTCAGTGGACAAAACAAAGAACAATGTTTGTAAATAATAAATAAGGGTTTAAGTGAAATAGACAAAGCCTTAAAACTAAGAGCAAGTCTGTAGCCATGAAAATGTTATTGAGACAAGGTATGTGGGTAGAATTATGGGGGAATTTGTATTTAAGTTGACTTTGTTGACAGGGGTAATGCGATATTTCTTTCTCAGCTTAAACTTAGAAGGATGAATTAAAATATCATTGAATGAAAGTTGTCCAAAGGTACACACTTCTGATTATAAATAAGCACCAGAAAAGCAACGTACAACATGACACGCTGTATGGTATATTTAAATGACAGTTATTAAGAGAGTAGATCTAAGAGTTCTTACCACAAGGGAAAAAGCATTTTTTCTTGTACCTATGTGAGATGATAGGTGCTAACTAAGCTTACTGTGGTAATCATTTGACAATATATGTAAGTCAAGCCATTATGCTATACACCTTAAACATGTAAAGTGTTCTATGTCAATTACATCAATAAAACCAGAAAAATGATTTCATAAGGTTGAGTCAGGGCCAATCTGTTCAAAGCCTGGAACAATTCTACAGAACCTTGATAGTAAGAGTAGACTCATGAGTCAAGAAGAGCTATAGCAAATAAACCCCCTACCCAGAGCCCTGTGGATTGGGGGGAAGTCTTGTCTGATGGAATCAATGCTGTTCATTGAGAAGATGACATTGGGTGTGAAAATACTGTGCAGGACAGAACTAAGAGCAAGTTCTGTAAGTCCAGATGAGCATTCTTGCAAGAGTGGGCTATATGGGAACTTTGATGCAAGGTTGATTGTGAGACCTGGGAAATCCATGTTAAGATGGCGACAGCTCTTAGAAACACAGAAAGGAACAAGGAAAACAGAAAGGTTAGATGCAGCCCCTACATAGCACGTGAAAGTAAAGAATTGCCATGTTGGTTGGGTGGTGCCAGTGTTATAGAAGAAGGAAAGAGAATATCTGTGAATCCTAGGGTAGGGCATGGTTTGTAGAAAACAAATTCTTTTTCTTCTTTGCTTTTGACTTCCCAGAGGGCAGCAGTAGCATGTTGTCACATGAACAGTGAAAATGACTGGGATCCCTTTGGAATTACTCTGTGCCATGTCTTGGGGCTGCTGTAACAGAATACCATACACAGTGTGGGTTAAAAACAACAGAAATTTACTTCTTACAGTGCTGGAGGTCGGGAAGTCCAAGATTAAGGGACTAACAGACTCAGCATGTAGTGGGCTTGTTACCTGGTTCATAGTTTCCAGACTTTTCCCTGTGTTCTTATGCAGCAGGATGGGGAGGGAGCATTCTGGAGCCTTTTTTATAAGGGTACTAATCACGCTCATGGGACCCACCTTCATGACCTAAGCACTTCCCAGAAGCTTCCATCCTACTGCATCATACTGGAGGTTAGGTTTCAACATATGACATTTGGGGGAGTCCCAAGAATTCATTCCATAGCAATGTACGATCTGAATAAAGGAGACAGAGTAGAAAAGCAGAGAGGAGGAAGCTTGGTTCCGATCCTCAGGGGGTTGGTTAGTGAGTGTGAAGCCTAGGATCGTGAGTAAATGGACAAGGGGAAGAGTGTGCGTGGCTGGAGAGGAAGAAGAGTGAGGTGAGCTGGAGACAAGCTGGCCTTGAGGACCACACACTCTGGCAGCACTGTCCCAGCCTAGGCTAGCCTTTGCTCACTGAGAGAGAAAGGAATACGGCAATTTTTGGAAATATGATGTATGGACAAGCATCCTCTACTTATTTTAGCTTGGTCCTTTGTACCTCAGATGACTGGAGAGCTACAGGTTGAACATAGAAACAGGTAAGTCTATAAAAGTAAATTGTGTCTTAGGCACCATGTCAATTTATCAATCTATGTAAATTACAACACATTAATTAATAAGTGCAATATTAGCTCTTTTAAATATCCCAAATTCCCAAGGCTAACAATAATGTCTAATCTCCCTGATTATGTCTATGACCTCTAATTCAACTAATCTGTCATGGTTAGTTGGCTTCTGGGTTATTGGTTCGCGAACTTATGCAGACATGCTGGTTTGATTTAGATAAGGTATATAATAAGTTTTGAAGAGGTCTGTGGAATTCTAGGCCTAATGACCTTAAAGTCACTGGTAAAAAGTGATATTTTATTCTGAAGACTTTGTACAACAACTACAAAGCCAACCTTGAAGAAATAGAGTCCTAAAGTGTAAATACCTTTCTTAAAGATTTTCATTCCCATTCCATAATTTGTATGCTTGCCTTCAAGCTTTAGTGGAGTTTAAAGACTTAATCTCTTCACATGTGGAGTTCTTTATTTAACATTGAATTCCATCTTTTATACTCATCAGTAAATATATTAATAAAACTCTGTTACTACTTTTAAAGTTTATAAAAAGTTAGCTTGTGGATGGCTACTTAGTGAAATGCAACAAAGACAAAATAGATCATATTGAGAAAATGAAGGGGAAAGCAATCACTCCTTATTTTTTTTTTTGCAACACATTCTGGATATAACTTTTGAACAGCTGAAGCAGGTGCCCTTTGATTTTTCAAATTTGACAATTTTAGGATGGAAGTTCTTTTCCCATCTCTATTATTTTTGATATGTCAATTTTCCCATAATTTGGGGGCAGGTATCATAGTCAGCTGACAATTAGATCTCATTTCCTTTTTCTCTGACTATTCCTTTGTCTCCAGTGATCTCCAAAGTGGGGTGCATGATTTCCAAAGTGGGGAAGGCACAAGATGATCCCTTGTGAGGTCGGGGCTGAGTGTCTATTCTCAACCTACTAACATTGGTATGGGAACACTGCGACACACATGACTTTTATCTCCTACGTGCTCAATTTTTAAACTTCATACTGCTTCCTTTTTAATAATCAAATTCGTTGTCTCTTTATGTATAATATTTTGCTGGTATGTAGGGGTTGGAATGGGACACATGGTTTAATCACAGGTACCTCAGGAATTTTGTGTTAAAATGTTTCCTTTGCATAGCTATTTAAAACCTAACACTATGCCTATTTTGTAAGGAAAGGGTTGTTAAAAGAATTCCTGGCATGAAGAAATAGATGACAGAAGAGTGCAGGGGAGAATTTGGGTCAGATCTTGAAAATTCTCAACCAGTCATTGAAAGATAGTTATTAAGGCCTGAATTGACCTGAATACCTATTTCTTTTCCTCTTCCTGCTCAAGAGTAGGTAAATGGAGCTGTGTATGTGAGGAACCATCTGAACCATAAAGTAGAAAGTCCCCAAATATTTTTTTGAATGTTTATTTATTTTTGAGAGACAGAGATAGAGCATGAGCAGGGAAAGGGCAGAGAGAGAGGGAGACACAGAACCTGAGGCAGGCTCCAGGCTCTGAGCTGGCATCACAGAGCCGGATGTGGGGCTCAAACCCACGAACTGCGAGATCATGACTTGAGCCCAAGTCAGACGCTTAACCGACTGAACCACCCAGGTGCCCCAGAAGTCCCCACATATTTGATCCTACAGTCTCAATTCTAGAAATCTACTGTAAGGAAATAATTGAAAAATGAGCAAAATATTCATATATAAATGCTTATTGAAAAATACTTTATGTTAAAAAACAAAAAAAGAGAAACACCTTTAATATCCCCAAATAGTGTATTCATGATGATATATCCATTCAGTGGATACACGGAATATCGTGTAACCTTTAGCAGTGATCCTGTGTGAAAAAAAAATATGAAAGCTTAGAAAGTTACTCTTGGCATGGACTTCAGTTAAGAAAGAATGATTAAATGCTTTATCCTGACACTAATGTTGAAAAAGAAACAATAACGAATTAGAAGAAATCCACCAATTCATCAGCTGTCAGAATCTTTGGGTGGCATAGCTAGAGGTTAATTTTCTACTCAATTTTAATTGCATATGTTAAGATTTTATTGTTTATAATGAGCATGCACTGCATTTACAATCAGTAAAAGAAATTAAAAATATATTTAAAAATGAGAAAATTTGATGACTCAACCTAGCAGTAACCCCCAGCACTGGCACTTCCTCTGGTGAGTGATTGTTACTATTGTTACTTTTCCTTTCTACCTTCCCTGCTGAGAAGGGGTGCCGCTGCCCTGCTCTTCATAGCTATCTACCCCAGCCATGCAGTTATTAGTCCTTTTAGAAAAGATAGACAGAACCCGGTGAGGAAGTGTGGCCTCTTCCAGATGCATACCTGCCTTTTACAACTTTTCTGGAAACTGTCTCAAAGCAACAGAAATAACCTCCAACCACGATGAAGTATCAGAATCTGTACTTACACGAATGCTTGACGAGGCACTGCACTTAGGGGACCCAATTAAGAACATGTAAATGCAATCTTTCTTCAAGCAAGTGACGAGCTCCTGTAGCCCACAGGGCTGTGCAATGCAGCCCCCAAGTGGGAAGGGGAGGGCACTGTGCATGTCAATCCATTTGCTATTATTGGCTGCATTTTCTTCTGCTTACAAATCCACACATTCATTAATAATCTATTTTGATGAAGCAGTGAAAGCAATCTTTACTCAGACTTTGGATGTTTTCTGTTCTGTTTTTAACTTTTTTATTGAACTATAGTTAACATGGGATGTTGTGTTAGTTTTAGGTGTACAACATAGTGATTCGACAATTCTGCACATTATTCAGTGCTCCCACGACAAGTGTGGTCACCATCTGTCACCATACAACATTGTTACTGTATTACTGACTGTATTCCCTAGGCTTTAGTTTTCAACCACGTCACTTATTTATTTTATGACTGGAAGTTTGCACCTTTTGTACTCTTCCTGTTTTCTGTTTTGGATATTAAAATATATCTTCTATTTTGTCATATTCTCCCAAGCTGCAAATTAAGCCCCTTCTTAAGTAGGTTTCTGGAAGGATCTTAACACTGGGTGCAGTTAAGCTGATGCACTAAATTCCACTGTGATTGAACAAGATGGGTGAGGAACCTGGCTCTATTGTCCTCCACCAGTGTCTCCTAAGCTTTGGAAATAAGACAGAGTAATTCTCCTTGCTGACAGTCTACTCAGGGTCTCACATTTCTGCAGCTGTCTGGTAAGAACAAATTGAAGTTTTTCTGTAATTTTCTGTGAGACACTGCAGCCTTGGGATATCTTTGGTCACCTCATTCCCCCTTGCATTCAATTTCCCACCATCAGTCTTGCCTGCCTTTGCCTGTCTTATCCTCAAAAATGCCTTCGCATGCGGTGGGCAGGGCAGGGAATGGGCGGGATCTGTGATGGATTTCTTACCAGAGGTAATACATATTGAGGTGGTAGAAAGGCTGTATAATTATTTTTTTCTTCAAGTGCTATCTTTGGGCCTCTGCCTCTGTAAGCTCTTGGCCTGGCCTCCCATATGCTCATTCATTCTCTGTGCATCTCAGAATTGCACGCATACACATGCAGCAGTATGAGTGTGATCACCTTCCTGGAAACAAAACATTTAAAAGGCTTTTCCTTTCCTTTCTGCAATTTAAATCCTTCATCACCTTCCTGCTTGGTTATGCCCACATCTTTTCACTTTTTATCTGTAAATCCACACCTTCATCTGTGGATCATTCATCTTTTGGGATCAGGATTGCTTTAAGGATCAGATGGCATATATAATATACGTGGCTTTTCTCTGAAAAGTAATGAATAGCCCACGGAGAAGCAGTGGTTTTGCACTGTTATCTGATAATTTCCATAGTTGGTGCCTCTTGCCTGGTGTTGGAACACAGTGAGGTATTCTCATTTCACTCTCCTTTATCTCAGGCCTTGGGACTCCCACGTAATCAGAAAATCCAGGAAAAGAGGGAGGTGAGGGCAGTCTTATTCATATTAATCAGAATGTATTACATTCGATCCTCCTTGGAATCTTATGATGTAAACATGATTACCTTTTCTACCGATGAATACACTAAGGCTCAGGATAGGAAGACCAACATCACAGAGTCAGAAAATGGCAGGGTATAAAAGAGTGATAAAATTCCTCTGCTATTTTCATTACTTCTTCTGGACAATGCTTCTCTAATAGCCCTGTAGTGTTACTGCTGTGATCCTGCTGTGATCCACCTTATAGAAATCAAGGTGTTTCTCTAGGGGAGGCAACTTAACAACTTCCCATTGCCCTTTCTCTTGACAATGACCTTATCCTAAGTTTTTATTCCTGGGCTGGCTGGAAAAAATTATTGCTGATGTAGAGGAAGAAAAAGATTCTTCCTCTACCCTCTTAGGTTCAGTGACTGGGGCCAGTGAATCAAACTGATAAAAGACAAAATAACAGGCAGAAAAACAATTGTTTATTTATGCATGAAATGCACATATACATGAGAGAATTCAGTGATGAATAACTCGAAGGGTTGGTTAGAATTTGGAATTTATACATACTTTAGCAGAGGGCAATGAATTTGTGGAGGGATGACAAGACAAAGGAAAGGGGATTTGGACTTCTTGGGGTGGTAAGTCACAGGAGGGTAAATATATGGGGAAACTAATGGAAGACAAGGGATTTTTTAAGTAAGGTTTTTTTTTTATTACAAATCCAACTCAGCTTTCTGTCTCCAGTACTAATGACTATTCTTCTGGTATGGGAAAGAGGAGGGGGACACCTTCATAAAGGGAAATTTATGCCTTGCTTTTAAGCAGAAAGAAGGAGGGTAGAGAGTTTCCCCTGTGTCTGCCGTTTCTCAATTGCCTTAAGCTCAAAATAATCCTTATACTAGAGTGGCGAATTTTGAGGTCGTGTGCTGTGATTCCCCCTCACTGTTTCTTTTTTAAAAAATTTTAAAAATATTTGTTTATTTTTGAGAGAGAGAGAGCGTGAACAGGGGACAGGCAGAGAGAGAGGGAGACACAGAATCTGAAGCGGGCTCCAGGCTCTGAGCTGTCAGCCCAGAGCTCCACACGGGGCTCGAACTCATGAGTCATGAAATCGTGACCTGATCCGAAGTCGGGAATTTAACCTCCTGGGCCACCCAGGCACCCCCTCTTCATTGCTTCTTAAATTCTGTAAAGGGAGCATGAACCTGAGTAATACTCAGGGTGATGAGAGCCCTTAAGTCACAGAATGTTTTGCAAGCCTATGTCATCTTAGAGATATCAGTGCAACATTAAGAAGACATAGGCTGACAACCTCTATTTTAATGGGGGCTTCCTTTTAAAATTTCCATTACGAGGGGCACCTGGGTGGCTCAATTGGTTAAGCATCCAACTTTGGCCTAGGTCATGATCTCACTGTTCCCAAGTTCAAGCCCCACGTCAAGCTCTGTGCTGACAACTCAGAGCCTAGAGCCTGTTTCAGATTCTGTGTCTCCCTTTCTTTCTCTGACCCTCCCCCCCCACTCTCTCTCTTTCTCTCTCTCAAAAATAAACATTTAAAAACCAAATAAATAAATAAATAAATAAAATTGCAATTATGAGAATATTACTTGGAAATTGACCAAAGTAATGTTTTGTTAATTGTGTTCAGATGGAAACATAGATTTTCCTGATAAAAATAAATATTTTCACTTTGTATGCCCATATATGTGATATAAATTTTTTTCAAATGTTTTGGTCTATTTAATGTGCTTTTAAAAATATTTTCAACCCTGTATTTCATTTTGTATATTATCTATGGCCTCTCACAAAAACAAAGAAAGAAAAATCATCTTGGTTTTTCCTTGCTTCTTCTCTTTCTCAAAGGCTTAATTTATAAATGCTTCGTGGAGAAACAATTGATTTAAGTGTTAACATGCAATGAACATGCACTAAAAGAGTCAATTATGTCAAGATCAACTAACCAGAATTCTTCATTAATGAAACATTAAAATATACTCTGCTTTTATGAGGAAAATGTTATCTTGTAAGAAAAAATATCGAGAGAAAGTCATTAAGAAAAAAAGATTCAGGGTATGATATGGACTAATGACCACTGCAGTCGATGAGTATTTGTATCCTCCTATCTATTCCAAATTCCCTGATAATGACCAGAATCACCATGTCTTTTTCCTACATTGGACTCTAAGCTACTTAGACCTGGGATATGTTAGGTACCCACAGTCCTGGGGCCACAGCACAGTGCCTGGCTTATAGTAGGTTTTATGAATAAATTCATGGTCAAAATGATGACCCAGAGATCCTGATTTCCATTCACCAAAAACAAAAAACAAAAAACAAAAAACAAAAAACCCGAACTAAATCAGTTCTGATAATTACTATGTTAGTGAGGTAGGTAGAGAGATCACTATAAGGAAAACCATCCGCAAGCATTATTATATCGGGGTGGCAGTTCCAGGGACAGTGAGGGCCTGGTGTTCTCTGGGATCTTCTCTGAATAGACAGACCAACAGCTCTTAGCCATTTTCTACCTTCATCACCAAGGGCTCCACCTCCCTCTGGGGAGAGTTAATGGTTCATATGCATGGGTTTCAATGAGAAATGGGGTGCATTTATAGATGTGCTTTGGGGGGATTCTCTTGCAGTAAAAAAGTGGTTAAATCCTCAAGCTCTGGGGGCACCTAGGTGGCTTAGTTGGTTAAGCATCCGAATCTTGATTTCGGCTCAGGTCATGATCTCACCGTTGTGGGATTGAGCCCCTGACAGTGCAGACCCTGCCTCAGATTCTCTCTCTCCCTCTCTCTCTCTGCCCCTCCTCCCCTCATTCTCTCTCTCTCAAAATAAGTAAGTAAACTTTTAAAAAAATACTAAAGCTCTGGACTTAAAATTCAAACCTCTGCTCTGCTAACTACCAGCTTGTTAAATAGGTTTTAATTAACCTTTCTGTGGCTGTTTGTCACCTGGGAAATGGCAGTAGTAACTGAATACCACTGACCCTTGAGAAACATGGTCTTAGCTGTGTGGGTCCACTTATACAGTAGAGTAAGTGTATTTTCTCCTTATAAAATTTTTTTAAATTATTTATTTATTTTGAGAGAGAGAGAGACAGAGAGAGAGAGAGAACAGCATGAGTAGAGGAGGTGCCTAGAGAGAGGGAAAGAGAATCTCAAGCAGACTCCACTCAGTGGAGCCTGAGGTGGGACTGGATCCCAGGACAGTGAGATCACGACCTGAGGTGATATCAAGAGTCAGAGGCTCCAATGACTGAGACACTTAGGTGCCCCATTTCCTTATAAATTTCTTAATAACAGTTTATTTTTTCTGGCTTACTGTATTGTACAAATACAGTATATCATAAATATAACATAAAATATTTGTTAATCAACTGTTTTTATTATTGATAAGGCTTCTGGTCAACAGTCGGCTATTAGTAATTAAGCTTTACACATACATTTTTGACTGTGGGGATTGGTGCCTCTAGTCTCTGAATTCTTCAATGGTCACTTGTACTCCACAGGGCTGGTGTAGAGATTAAAAGCCTTGCAAAGTGCCTGACACATACATACCTGTTGACTTCCAGGTCTACTTGAGGAATCATCCCTACACATAATGATCATGGATTTTCCTTTCAACTAATCCTTGGTGACTGGACAGCCCCTCTGAGAGGTTCTCAGTTTGCAAGGGTGCAGCAGTGTCTCATATGCCTCAGTGAGTGTATTGTTATTGAACATCTGCCCACATTTTGGATTTGTTACTTTGGCTGAATTCTAAGAAGCAGAGTTACTAAGCTGGAAGTCAGCATCATTCCAAAAAGCTGCTTTCCAAAAAAGTTTGTCTGATTCATCCTCCCACCAGAGAATCTTGGCTTTGTGTATACTTACGGTATCCTGTATTTTCCTGTTCTCTGAAGTTGAGAGTATTGTATGTGAAAATATAAAAAAATAATGCAAAATCTAGGCACAAAGTCTATTATAAACTCACAGAGACTGAGAGGGATGATTGGTGGCACACATCCGCCTGAGCAGTGGACCCAAGGCAAGGTGCGAGTGGGGTCTGGATATTGCCACTGCCCGCCCTTGTGGACCCCCACAGTGGGAGGACCTAACAGAGCAAGAATATCCTTTGAGCCATAGAACTTTCTGATTCTACTTATTTTCTTTTCCTTCTGTCTTAACTTCATCCTTGGACCAATTCCTTCAAAGAGACCTGAGTGCTTCTGCCCCAGAGTCACATGAAACTCCTTGTTTCTTGTGTTTAGATCAATATAAAGGGCAAAAATAATTTAAAGAACGATTGACCTTCTTTGTTACTTGCACAAATTATTTTCATCTTTCTGCATGTTTGCAGCTATAGGGGTGTTTAAAAAAAGAAAAAGGCAAGAACTATATTTTTGATCTCACTAGTGTATTCCCGTTGCAATACTTCATATATTTGCCTTCCGAGAAAATACATTGCAGTTCTTCATGAGGGGAATGAAGATTTATATGTCTTATCTTTGTCCTGTGCACACCAATCCTAGCTCATGGCTTCAATAAGCTACAACAGTTAGAAGGTTTAGAAATGGTCAGCTGGAGGCAACAGATGATTTCTGAATTCAATCAAAAGATGATCCAGTCAGAGGTGTTCAGAGCTTTCCAAAGCCTGTACAAGCTTCCCTAGACTGTGCTGAACTGATAGAATAATTTGTCTCAAACCCAGTAGGCCAGAGTTCTTGAGCTCCTGAAAGTTTATGCCCTGGGGAGCCCAACAACCCATTCATAATGCACTATGTGGCTAACTTATAAATTAACAACCCCAGCTTCTAAGACCTGTCAGTCAGGTGTCATTGCATAATGCCTGGATACCCAGGAAGGAAGCACTCAGAGTGAAGTTAGCAGAAAGTCTTTAAGTCCATAATCACAAGATGCCATCAGCTCGTTTTGGTTTTGTGTCAGTATTTGATAATCAGGCTTTTTTGTTCCAAATGGTGCTCTTGTGGAGAACTGGGCAATCAATCATCTTGTGCCCTTTTTCCTCTGACACCTATTGGCACCTTGAATATGGAGTTTCCATGAATAGCCCTGTGTCCAGACACAGAGACTAGTTGGAGTTTCTTCCTCTCTGACTGTTCACAGATTGGTGCTGTCAGTGCCTGATGGGTGAAGGGTACAGTGTGGAGAGAACAGGAATGACTGAGTCCACTTTAAAAGTCAACAGGATCCCAAAGAAAGGAAATGCCTCCCTGATAGTGAAAGTGAGTGTGGTGTGAGTTCATATTTTAGTGAGGCTTTTGATGCCTTATCCATGCCTTCACTAAGCTGAGTAGTTCTGAACTCAATACACTATTGTTCATCATGCATAACATATTGAACCTTCAAAGGCTTATCAAGTCCAGTTTAGTTCAATTAATATTTATTGAGTATCTGCTATATGCAAAGTGCCCTTTAGGCTTTCAGACAGGAATTCAGTGATGACGAGAAAGCAGAACTCATTCTCAGGTCACCCCAGCCCAGGCAGTGGGATAGATTAAGCAGCACCCAAAGTAGGAGGTGGTAAATCCTCATAAAAATACATGAGGAGTTGGAGAGAAAAGGACTCAGGTAGGACCAGAAAGACTCTCTGAAACAGAATTTCAAATACAGAGATCTACACACCACATTACATGCTGATCCATACATCACACTGCATGGTGACCTACACACCACACTGCATGGTGATGTACTCATCACACTGCACAATGACCTACACTGTTATAGAAAATGTGAGAAAACTCCCTGTCTCAATGTGGGTGGGTGTGCTCCCTGGGTTTCAAAGTCACTTGGAAAGTTGGATATAATTTGCTAATGTTTGCATATAAAATTAATTTACTTCCCTTAGCTTCTGTATATTCATCTTTCCTTTTTCTTGCAAACTATACAGATGAATCTTAATCCTTTGTTTCAAGTGGGTGGAAGAAAATGAAATTACATTTTAGCTGAGACTTTGTTTTTATGAGAAAGGGAGAAAAATGGGGAATGCGACACATATTTTAATGGAGACCCATTTCTGAAAGTGGCTTGAAGCATCAGTAATAAGCTTTCAGATAAAGTTTTGGGTAACATTTTAAGTTTGTACTCTGGGTGGAAAACTTTAAATTATAGGGGCCAGAGTTTTGTCTTCTCTCTACAGCAACTTCTTATAGCTGGAACACACTGTTTATTCAGATCTGTGCCCTGCTGCAATATTTGCTATTTTGAAAATCATATCTACTTATGTTTTCATTCTTTTTATATCCTACACTTTAAAACTATGAGGTATGTTTTGATTTTATGGGGCTTTAAGACCTTATGCAGATAAGGGGCCCTCGGGTGGCTCAGTCTGTTAAGTGCCCTACTCTTGATTTCAGCTCAGATCATGATCTCAAGGTTTGTGGGTTCGAGCCCTGCATTGATCTTCATGCTAAGGGTGCAGAGCCTGCTTGGGATTCTGTCTCCGTCTCTCTCTGCCCCTCCCCTGCTCATTCTCTATCTCTAAAAATAAATAAATTAAAAAAAATTTTAAAAAGCTTATCCAGATACAGGATTACTATAAAATACAAAGACTGAAGTTTTGGGGCAGTTAATAAAAATTATGGCCATTGTTTGGGCACCTGGATGGCTCAGTCGGTTAAGCATAGGATTCTTGGGTTAGGCTCTGGTCATGATTTCATGGTTCATGATTATATCATGGTTCATGCTTATTATTCTCTCTCTCTCTCTCTCTCTCAAAATAAATAATTAAACTTAACAAAAATATATGGTCACTGTTTAAATCACAAAAGGTTCCTCATCATCAAAAAGTATTTTTAGAGATCATATATATATATATATAAAATATATATATATATATAA
>NW_024412441.1:26536392-26568984 GCF_014898765.1 Herpailurus yagouaroundi
TATATATATATATATATATATATATGCCCCTGTCCATGCCCTTAAGGATATTATCCTCCATTTGGTCATACAGGAAAGAAAATGATAGCCCCAAACTTCATATGACTTGAGTGACAAGACAGCACGGGAGAGGTGAGAAAGGGAGTTGACCATCCGTCTGGTGGGAGTGTTGCATGTATGGGGGCAGGACAATGGGAATCCTCGAACCTTCCTCTGGGTTTTCCTGTGAACTCTAAAGTGCTCTAAAAATATATCCTTAGTAAAAAGGATTTCACCAGTTACCATGCTTTTCAACCACTTCTGGAGATCTTAATGTCACCAATGCTTTCTTTCCTTCCAGAGAATACGCAGTTGCACGTGCATGCATTCTCCCATTTCCTTCCAACATGAATACAGAATGCTCTACACATTGCTTTGCAATTGGATTATTTTTTTTTTACTTTATATATCGTGAAGAGAATTCCAATATTAGTTTAAATAACTTCCTCAATTTTTTTTTTTTTTCTGGCGAGGGAGGGAGGTGTTTGCCCGTATTTCATAGCATGGATGACCAAAATCCAAAATATATTTAACCATTCTCCTTTTGAAGAACATTTATGTTGTTTAAAATCTTTGATGGTACACAGCATGCTGCAAAGACTATTGTTACTTGAATCACATGCAACTCAACCCAGAGGACTATATTTTTGTGGTTGGGTGGCTTTTTGCCCCAGGCAGATCAGAGAGTGTCACCACCTTCACCACACTCTTTCCATCGCCTATTTTCAAAAAAAATCTCCATTCCTAAGCAAGATCTGGTGTTCACCTGCCTTCTCTGCCCCCTCTCTGAGGTATCTCTCTCCAGTTCCATGTTCTGCTTCTGCAGCCTGACCCTCACTGCTTCATAGCTGTTCCTAGATTTGAGCCTTTATTGTGATTGTCACTCAGCCACCCAGAATGCCTTACACCAGCCATCCATACTTTCTCCAGGCAGAAAAGGAATCCTTAGTCTTTAAAGACAACATTCACCGTATCTGTGGAGATTTCTAAACCCCTCAGGAAGAATTAAATGCCTTTTCCTCTGCCTTGTACCTCTGCTTCCATAAATGTCATTTTCCATGTGTTGTGAATAGCCCTTCTGGATCTGTTCTTCAAGGACAGGCCCTGGGCATACTATTTACATTCCTTCCTGTGCTACCACTGTGACTAGTACACTGTAGTCACACAGAAAACAAATGGATATGACTTCCTTTTTTTCTTCCTCCACCTGCCATACTAGATCTGCATTAGGTTAAGGTTCCTGTACTCACAACAAATTAGTACTTTGCAAAGTAAACACACAAAAGCTCTGGCTAGAGAGAACCTTGCCTTGATGACAGTCACCTCATGCTTACTGATTATTTGGTGTCCCTTGACATTCATCATCTGCCAGTTATTTTCAGTTCGTAACCCACTGTATGTCTTAGCTACCTTTGCTTCCTGCTGCTCAATTTTAATCTTGCATGTCTAGAAATTGCACCTGCTGTTTATGTTGACCACTGACTCCTGGCTACCTCTTTAACTTCTTCCTTACCTGCACAGAATTTGAAACTTTCTGCATCTCAGTTCTTACAGATTTATGCTTTCTCATTACCACGTGTCTTTTCTGCTTCCCAAATACAAAGCTTCCCAAAGTCATCTTCCGTTTACCATGATAAATAGTTTTGGGATGCCTGATCTTCATTTGAGTCTTCAAGATGACAAGTTCTTTTTCTATTTGTACTCCTTGTGAATGAACAGCAATTGGTGCAGTTAACTGACAGAATGCTTGGGTTCTCAGTCCCACTGTCTAGATCTGTAGTTGGATGGCAGGGATAGATGTCCAGTCTCCAGGCCAGTCTCTAATGTGAGGCCTGCAGCTTTCAGGCACGAGATAATTGGGATTAGAGGATCTCCCCTGAACACACAGGTTCCATCACACTTTGTTCACAAAGAGTTCTCCAAAATCTATAGTTATCAATAGGTATTGCTACCAGTGTTCATCTTTGTTTCCACTTCCACCACTATGCTATGTGTGTTGAAGTCAGGATCCTACCACCAGCTTCCCATAGTTCTGACCCAGTTTTTCCCCCTGGGTTGTGTTCTTTGAATAGAAAAAGTCAGTTAGTGTGGGGAGCAGTGAGGGGGGCACAGTGATTTACATGTGCAGGGAAGACAAGGAAAGCATTCAGACACTGCCATCCATTCACAGACTGCTGCATCATCAATAGAAAGAAAGAAGAAATGGCCTTAATGAAATAAGAACAGAATTTTACAGAGAGAATAGATTAGAAAAAATATTTAAAGAAGGGGGTTTTGAAGTATTGAGTATAAACTGAAAAGGGCATTCATGAAGTGTCTTACATTGGCTACACTAATGAGCACAAATGATGACATGGAAAATTAAATCACTAACATTGTGAACATGGTCAACAAACCAAAAAGACAGCTGATGGCACATCCACTTTGGATGACAGATTGGCAGTTTCTTATTAAGTTAAACATGGTTTTGTCATAGAATCAAGCATTTGCACTCCTAGATATTTACCCAATGAGTTGAAATTTTATGTCCACACAAAAAAGTGAATACAACCATGATGCCCTTCGAAAAATAAATGGATGAACACACTGTGGTACTTCCAAACAATGATTATTCAATTATAAAAAGAAATTAGTTATCAAACCACATAAAGATATGAACTTCAATGCATGTTCAGTCTGAAACTACTTCATATTGTGTAGTTCCCACTGCACAACACTCGAAAAAAGCAAAAGTATAGCACCAGTGAGAAGATCAATGTTTGCCAGGGATTTGAGGGGGAGAGGTAAGGGTTGAACAGATGAAGCAAAGGGCATTTTTAGGGCAATGAACTATTTTTTGTGATATTGTAATTGTAGATACATGACATTACACATTTTTTTTCAAAACCTGTTGAACTTCACAGAACAGAGTGAACCTTACTGCAGGCAGAGTAAAAAATAAAAATCATCCCCAGGAAGAAAGGAAGACTGTAGAAAAAAAAAATAACTGCATTTAAAATTACATGAAACAACCTCACTGAAAGGAAGGTTGCTACTTGCTGTCTGTCTTGGATCACTTGCTCTAGGAAAAGTCAGTTGCTATATCATGAAGACACTCAAGCAGCCTTTTACAATATAAAGAACCAGGAACTTCTGACCATAGTCATTTTGAAAGTGGATCTTTCAGCCTTTGGATAATTGCAACTTTGGCCAATCTGGTGGTACAGAAACAACCAGTTCAGCTCCTTTCAAATTCCTGACTGACAAGAACTGTGAGATAATAAATGTGTTAAACTGCTAAAGAGGACACAGAAAGAAGAAGAGAGAGGAAGAGGAAGGGATAAAGGGTAGGAGTGGGGGAGGGTAGGAAACAGAGGGAAATATGAAGCTATTGAGGAAGAAGTTGATAGACATGGAAGAAAGACAGTGGAACTCCAATCTAGAATGAAAAGAGAATAGTCAATATATAAAAGTAGAAACCTTCTTGAGCTTTAAAAGTATTCAAATACAGGGGCGTCTGGGTAGCTCAATTGGTGAACCATCTGACTTTGGATCAGGTTATGATCTCACAGTTCATGAGTTTGAGCCCCATATCAGGCAATGTGCTGACAGCTCAGAGCCTGTAACATACGTCAGATTCTGTGTCTCCCTCTCCCCCATTCACACTCTGTCTCTTTCTGTCTCTCAAAAATAAATAAACATTAAAAGTATTCAAATATATTGATTCAAAGAGTTGGCTATATTTTGAACCAAAAAAAGGGGAACATCATGTTTATTCAGAAGAGAAAGCCAAGAAAAAAAACCCCACAAAACAAAAGAGAAAGTCATGCAGGTATCCTGGCAGCCAGAAAACACAATAAAACAACAGCAAGAAAAATAAACTAATTATTTCTAAGAAATCTGCATGACCTCAGACATTTGATCTGCTATACTAAATTACAGCAGGAAAGGAAGAAAATTGTAGGAGAGGTGATGCCAGCAAAATGGCCAAATATCTTCTCCTGAGCAAGAATCTGGCATCCATTCACAGACAAAGGTGCCTCCGTGGGATCTGGGAGACCAGGTGGGGATTTGGAAACCTTGGTGTAGTCTAAGACTTAAGAGGGTCATTTTCAGAAGGCAGGCTCTCAGCCACACCACTGACTCACCAACTGCATGCGGTCTGGTTACAGAAAAGAGAACTCCACACCTCTGGGAACTTTGCCACAGCCCAGTTTGGCTGTGGGTCTATAAATTCTTTCTTCTCTGCTCCTTGGAATATATTTTTATAAGATATTCTCAAATTTATGTTTTATTGGTATTATGGTACAATATTATGGAATATCTTTAAAATTCCAATGAATAATGCCCTGAATAATTACAATGAATAATGCCATCATTATGATGAGCTCTAAGATTGATGAAGAGGATGGCTTGTTAATGAAATGGAAAGCAGATTAAGTAAAATATAAATTAATTAGAAGAATGCAAAATTATGTAGAAAGAGTCAGGTGTCAGCTATATGTATTTTTTAAGTGCTTTAAAAATCAACCAGATATTAATGTCAAAATTATATGGGTGATCATTTTAGGAAAGTGGGATGTAAGGGAAGATATAAGTATAGGCTAAATCGGCTCTAACAAAGAAGCCAAAAATACAAGTGTTCAACAAAACAGAAGAGTATTTATTACTCAAATAACAATTTGAAGATGAGCTGGTGGTTCAGAACTGGTAGGAGGCTGTGCAATTAGAGCTCCTTCAGGAACTCTTGGTGGTCTTTGCCCACTGGCTCCATGCTGGTCTGCTAGCAACACTCTGTGTTCTAGCCTATGAGAATGGCAGAGGGAGGATGGCAGAGGATTGGTATAGAGAAAGAGATCTTAGGGAAGATATTAAGCAGCTGGGCTTCACTGTATTTTCCTCAAATTTAGTGGGGTTCTACATCTCAAAGTAGCAAAGGAAAGGATGCAGCCAAGGTCATTTAGCCATTAACCAGAGCTTTCTTTTCCCTTCCTTAATATTTCTCTCTCATTTAAAAAAAATTAAATTTTTATTTCTTTAAATAATTTTTTTAATGTTTTTATTTATTTTTTGATAAAGAGAGACAGACAAAGCGCAAGCCAAGGGAAGGGCAGAGAGAGAGAGGGAAACACAGAATATGAAGCAGGCTCCAGGCTCTGAGCTATCAGCACAGAGCCTGATGCAGCCCCAACTCACCAACCACAAGATCATGACCTGAACTGAAGCTGGACGCTTAACCAACTGAGCCACCCAGGTACCCCTAATTTTTTTTTTGAGGGAGAGAGAGAGAGAGAGAGAGAGAGAACATGTGTTAGTGGGGGAGAGGGAGAGACAGAATCCCAAGCAATCTCCATGCTCAGTGCAGAGCCTGATGCGGGGCTTGATCCCACAACCCTGGAACCATGACCTGAACCAAAATCAAGTCAGATGTTCAACCAGCTGAGCCACCTAGGTGCTCCCTCTATCATTTTTAATTAAAAAAATTAGGTATTGTATCCCATTTATGATTTTTATAAGCACACACATAAACTAGGAAGAAAGGAAACTCTCAATGACTTTGTTCCATAATATCTCTGAAAATAAACATAACTGTTATAGGTAGCTGTGTACTTTACAGATACTTCACTTTTTTTTTCAGATTTCTTATTTGAACACCAAGGAGACAATAATGAAATGAATTACCTAATAGAACACAAAATCTCAAAACAGTTTCTCTGGGACTTTCTAATAGAGCAGATTGCTGTCTTGATTTTATGTATTATATTTTCATAGCAGATCATCCTTATTGAATGCAGTTGTTAGTTTGAGTGGGAAGTGGATAATATTCACTCAGTTAAACCTAGCTCATTTCCGTGAATAATTAGCTGGAATTCTCTCAGTGGGTGTGAGAAGTTGTCTTGGGTTAGAAATTCCCACAGAAAACCCAGAAGTTGCTTCATATCATTATTTTATCTTGGTTCTTGATCATATGCTTTCTTGTTGGATCAATTACAATATTTCCCCCCTCTGCAGATTAGAAAGAAATATCAAGAGCTTCTCCAAAGAATGTAAAAACTTCAGACCTATTTATTTCTCCAATTATAGGCTTTGGTTTTCAGATTAAACCTTATGTTTATTCCTAAAATTTTAAATTATTGGTGGGTTTTAAAATATTGCTAATTACCAGAGGCAAAAAATATCAAAGTATTGAAAATATTAAAAGTTAACAATCTTCTTGCAAAAAAAATGTCTTCAATAGAATTCTACTAATGACAATGACAATGTGGGTGTCATTTAGTTGACAATTTTAGCTGACAAAGACATATGATGCAGTGGCATACAAAACATAGGAAGACTAATGAAATATGAAAGCTATTGAATGCAAAGCATTGGACATGAATGGGATGGTTTTATAACTGGTAGAAAATGTTCATTTAGGGACAAGATAATTGCTCTGTCAATCTATATCCTGTGGATTTAATAGTCTACTGGGGTATTTTTGTTGCTATGATATTCCCCTCTATGATTATGGCAATGGCTTTTAAGTAAATAGAACCACTTAATAATTTGATATTAGAGGTTAGTAATAGCAGCCATTTATGGTATTGCCTCAAGCTTAAAATGAATGGGTAATAATGCTAATAATAATGGCTAACTCTATGGGCAAGAGATATTTGAAATGCATTATCTATGTCAATTAATTTAATCCACACAACAGTTCTCTGAGATAGGTATTACTATTATCTGCATCTTAAAGATGAAAAAATCACTGTCAAGTTCCTTTAATAATTTTTCTAGGTTCTTATGTGTTTTAGAAACACAATGAGGGTGCCTGTGTGTGTGTGTGTGTGTGTGTGTGTGTGTGTGTGTGTGAGTGTGTGCACGTTATGGAAGATTAGCAGAAAGTAGGTTGTAGAAAGAAGCAAATACAATCAACCCTTGAACAACAGCGGATTAGGAGTGCCCTGCGCATCAAATATAACTTTTGACTCTCCAAAAACTTAACTGCTAATAGACTACTGTTGACCAGAAGCCTTACCAATAAAATAAGCAGATTAACCTATATTTTGTATGTCATATATATATATATATATAAATAATACTGTAATGAAATAAGCTACAGAAAAGAAAATATTATTAAAAAATTTTAACGTTTATTTATTTATTTATTTATTAAAAAAAATTTTTTTTTCAACGTTTATTTATTTTTGGGACAGAGGGAGACAGAGCATGAACGGCGGAGGGGCAGAGAGAGAGGGAGACACAGAATCGGAAACAGGTTCCAGGCTCTGAGCCATCAGCCCAGAGCCCGAAGCAGGGCTCGAACTCACGGACCGCGAGATCGTGACCTGGCTGAAGCCGGACGCTTAACCGACTGCGCCACCCAGGCGCCCCATCGTTTATTTATTTTTGAGAGAAAGAGAGAGAGAGAGAGAGCGAGCAGGGGAGGGGCACAGAATCTGAAGCAGGCTCCAGGCTCTGAGCTGTTTGCACAGAGCCTGATGCGGCACGTGAACCCATGAACCATGAGATCATGACCTGAGCGAAGTCAGACACCAACTGAGCCACCCAGGCACCCCATAAAAGAAAATATTTTTAAGAAAATTATAAGGAAGAAAAAATACATTTATATTACCGCACTGTCTTTATTCATACCATAAGTTTACATCAGCTGTTTTTAAGATCAAACTTCCATCTGTCAGTGCCTGTATCAGTATTGTGGTACATGATACAAAACACTGTAGATGGTATAAATATCAATAACACTAGCTATTAAAAATGAAAAGATAATGTAAAGTGTTTGTGTGCATACGGTGTGATAAGATTTAAGTTTTTATAATAGATTGTAGATATTTTGTGGTATTCAGTGATAAAATAGACTTGCATCTGCATATATTTTATGCACTCCTAACATACTTAACTTTTTCTTATTTTCTTCAACATTTGTAAGCTATGTGGCTCATCTGCAAGTTTTTTCAAACTGTCACAAAAAATTTTCCATTGTATTTATTGCTTATAAGTAGAAAGAATTGCTTATAAGTAGATCCACACAGATCAAACCCACGTTGTTCAAAGGTCAGAGAAATGTCCCCAGGAAGTCAATTATACACACAGAGATGTGGTTGCATACTTAAGGAGCCTTCTGGTAGATGAGGTAGATGGCTTACTATGAGCAGCAAGCCAGGAATGGGCTCTGGCTTTGTTTAAAAATCAAAAATGATCTTTTCTGGAAAGGAAAGGCATTCTGGTAATAGTGATGGAGGAGAAAGAAAAGGAGAAAAGGAAGAAGAGGTAGGTAAATAATAGCTAACATTCACTGAGGACCTACTGAGGGCAGACACCAGGCTTGCTTTGCATTCTCTCCATTTATAGATGAGGAAAATGGGACACAGATACACAAACTGCTGAGGTTATAGCCAGGAAGTGGCCAAGCAGGGATTCCTGCCCAGGCATCCTGACCCTTGGATAGAACACTTCTGAACACATGAAGGTGTTAGTGAACAGGTGTATATGAAAAAGCAAGGACCAGCTCTACACTTAACTCTCTACAAAGCCTTTCTTTGTATTCATGCACCATGATGTTTCCCTCCCTGTGGACACCCGTGGGACTGTGCCATGTAGGGGGCTCCTTGTTTGATCTGACCGCGCATCTCTTTTGATCGTTTGCATGCATGCATAACTCATCTTTGTAGCTACAGCAAGTGCTTCTGTAGAAACACGTGCTCTGTTTTCTTCCATTTACATTCTGTGCTCTGCAGCTGTGCTTGGTGCAGTCCTCATTCAACTCTTTAAGAAGGCATAGTGAAGTGACAGTAGTTATATGCAGGTTGGGGCAAGTGAGGTGACACATCATGTCTGTGTTCTACTTTATTATTATTGGGACAAGTTCTGCAGACTCCTCTGTAGAAGGAGGCTCCCCTGACATGAACTATCTGTCCATCCTGCCAGTGTTCTTTGGCATCCATCCTGAATGTTGCATTGTCCAGGCAAGTGAATTGATCTCTCCTTCTGTTGTCCTTCCAATTTATAAATAATGTTTGTTTCAGGCTTGCTTTTGTTTTTGCCTCCTCCTCTTTAAAGACAGTGTCCGTTATTATGCCCCCCCCCCCGGGGTCTGTCACACTCCTAGTATCCTGCCTTGCATATCTGTCTGCCTCAGTGTCTTTGCACACACTCCTGGCTTTGCCTGGAAAAACCTCAGGATCAGCATGGCTCACTTTTTCACTGATCCAAGTGTCTTATCAGAAAGACCTCATGTGCAACCGTAGGGAGGAAATATCCCAAGGAGATGAGTATTCTCAGTTCTAGTGCTGGGAACATAGAAGAACATGCAAGGAGCACAGGATGGGCAGCAACCACATTGATGCCAAGATGCTACCTACATCAATCTCCCAGCTCCTTCCTTTTATGCTCTAACTCACTGGCTTTTGCTTCGTAGTAGGTGTCTGCACTAGCATTGGTTTGCAACCTCCTCCTGAGATTCTCCAGTATAATCTGAAACCAGCCCCCAAGTGCAGAGGGCAGAGAGAGATGGGAGAAAGGCAGCCACTACAGGCTGACAGGTTTATAAAGCAAGAAAACACATAAGAGGCTTGGGGGCTGTAAGCAAAATGAGTAGATTTCTGCACTTGCCAGCCAAATTGTACAAGTTTCTAAAGAGGACTTAACTGGGTTCAGTCACATATGCTGCTCAGGTGTTCTCAACATCACATCACTGTCTCAAGGCTGTGTCCTTGGAACAGCCTCTGAGAGTGGGAAAAGAAAGCAAAACCCACATCCCGAGGACAGGGATATGTTTATAGGTGTATTTTTTGTTGTCTTTCTCCCCCTAGATTTCATGCTACATTGAACAGAGTGAGTGGATTTACTTTGTTTCCTTCCCTGTGGTACCCTCAGCACATCATCTGGCACATAGTAGGTGTTGCTGCATAGATGCCTGTTAGATGAATCAGTGAATAAATATGTGTTAGGGATTAATTTACAGACTTGTTTTATTTAATTTTTAGTTAAGAATAAAATATGGCTATCCCAGAGCCATATTATTTTTTCAATACTGTGTCTCAAAGATTCTATTTTTTTAATGCATGTTAGTGCCTCATTACCTGATTGTATTTGCAAATGACCTCAGCTTAGGCAACTGTCTGTTAGCTGCAACAACTTTTGCTCAGAATATTTTTTATTATGTTTCTCATTATATTTACCATTTTTCAATAACACAGAGGATCTGTATGTCAAGCACTTCTTTATTTCACCAAATTTGAGGAAACCACCAACTCCATTCTCTCTGCCTCTCCCTGTCTTTCTCACCATCTACCACATGTACACATAAATGTGTACAGTGGTCATGGCATTGGAAGATAACAGTAAAAGGCAAGCTCCTTGGATACAGATGTTTTGGTTTATAGATGAGCAAATTGAGTCTCGAGTGTGTTTGTGGTGCATTCAAGATTATGTTGGGAAACAGTGGCAGAGCAGGACTGGAATCCAGATTGCCTGTCTTCTAGAGGGACATTCTTTCCACCATACAGCACAGTCTCTTTTCACGAACTGTTGTACATCTAAGCTATGTTGCTTTTGTATGGCACAGCTCTTATAAGATGAGCTCTTTAAATTTAGTTAATTCCCCAAGTGAACATCTGAGCTTGAGTGATATGATTATTCTTTCCATGTACACGAAAGGAGACATCTGTGCGAGGCTGAATGATTGGCCATAGGTCACAAGAATGATTTGTTTGAATTCAGAGACCATGCTTGGATGTTGGAACAGCCCTTTCTTGTGGCTCAGAGAACAAAAAGTTATGCAAATCAGGGAGCTGTGTTCTGACTTCAGCCCATCTGGACCCTGATTACGTGGAAGCAATTTCCTTATAATCCTTATTTTAGTATGTGCTTCCTCTCTTGATTCTTGAGCCATTGCTGCATGAAGTCCATGCAGCTTCAGTGATTTGCTTCCACTTAATGGACTTTATTTTTGCTTAGATTGACTGGGTATTTTGCATTTACCTTCAGCAACATTAGAGAAGTTATTTCTGGAGGGGAGACATTAAAATCAATGTGTTATTATAGGATGTTGGATTACAGTAACCCAGAGAAACTGCCTTAAAATTGTTGCTGTCTCCTATAATCTATTCTCTCCCTTTCTTATACAAAACATGAGGAAATCTCAACCACCAGGGTGACTATATTTTTGTTTCCAGAGACATAAGCACCAAACTTAAAGATTATCACCCACACGACCCAGATGGCAAATGCTATAGGCTTCACTTGGGGCATAAAATGTGTGCAGGCACGTGTATGTGCTGGTCTGACTGCCTGGCATGCACCATGCTCTTGCTGTGTGTGTGTGCAGAGACTCCAAAGCCACAATGGGGCTTAGTCTGCTAGAACAAGCAAATATGGATTGAAAGAGATTATCTCCAAATTCTTCTTGATAGAATACGGATGGGTGTTTCTATTTTTATATAATTTCAATGCTGGGAAGTAGATCTATGATTGCAAATTTCCTCCCGTAAGCAATGGATAGGAGGTTTCGAGAATGTGAGTGTGGGTGTGGATGTGAGTGTGTTTCTGAGATAGAGAATGTGTGCTTGAGAGAGACAGACAGAGAGATGGTGACAGAGACAGAGAGACAAAGAGAGAAATGCAAACCTTTATGCTGGACCCTTGGTTGGCCCAAGAAACTCACTTTTCCTTACTGGCTCAGTTTCTTCCTTATTACTTCCTCTCATCTACCTTGGAGTTATTTACCCATGCTTTCCTAAATCTTTGAAACAAATGCTTCACTTGCTGCTTTCCGAGCTCTCCCTTTTTTTCCAAGATAGGCCTTCAAAAGCGCCCATGCATTCTCTACAGCCATGTTCCTAATGCTTGAGGATGACCAGTCACCTCTAAATGTTCTCACAGGTGAGCCTGGATCCTTCTAGGACCTGGAAAGTTCTATTGAGGGCTGATTTAGGCCAGCAGTGACCCTGGCCAGCCAGACTTGTCACTTTGGTAATCCTGTCTCTGGCCTAAGTGCTCCTGGAAAAATGGGGCCATTGTCCAATTCTTCTTTATACATTGGTTCCATCCCATAGGTTCCTGCCATGGAAACTAGATCCCTAGAACAGCAACAGCAGCAACTATGATTCCAGGTTGCCATGTAGGGTCTTGGAGGTTGTGTACACAACTCTCAGGAGTAACAGGCAGCTCATAGCTTTCATAGATTTATATATTTACTCCAAGACATTTTCAGCTCATAGGGAGTGAAATGTCTAAAAGAAGCGGTGCTTCTTTCAAATTTGTACCACATCACCAGATGGGATGTCAGTAGGGCTGCTTTCTTTTAGCAAGAGAAACTCTGAAAATTCACTTTTGCCCTGTGGCCTGGCAGTGGTCTTCAGCCAGCAGACTTCCCTCATCTATGACCCAAAACAAGGAGTCCTTCTGACCCCAATATTTCTCTCCTTGTTCTGGCTAGGACTTCACCACCTGAAGACAGTGATGGCCTGAACCTCTGCATTCTCGTGCCAGATACATGCACATTAAAACACTGCTCTTGCTGTTCTGTATTGCGTGTAGATAATGCAATCCTGTCCCAGATTTGTTCTGTGATTCTTTTATGAAGTTCTTACAGAGTCACCCTTGCTTTAATTCTTCCTTTAAATGCACTCAGCATGCATTGTCCTTGCTGCAAGGTGCTCTCTTCTTTCTTCTGGGCACTTCTGCACCACTGCAAGCATATCTGATTTCAAAATACAGTGCAGCCTGGATTGTGGAGAACAGTCCAAGCCACAGATTCCTAAGATAGAGTAGGGGCATTTCTTCATGCTTGCACATTATTGTTTCTTCCTGGGCTGACTTGACTCCCATTCTTTTAAAACCAGTAGGTGTAGGTATAAAATTGGGGGTAGGCATACAGAATGGGCTCACCTGGATATTAGATGAAAAAGCAAGGTGTTTAGGTTTATTTTCCAGAAAAGAAAGGAGCAGAAAAGGCAAGAAAAATGCACCATACAGTCCTATCAACTAGGAAAGATAGAAACAGAATAAATGGCATGTTGCTTATGAAGACACTGTTTTATGCCCCAATCATTTGCTGAGCCATGAGGTTGTTTGAAGTCACTAAAGTCCACTGAATTGTTGGGCTGTATCATTTCGGCTGGGGCCTTGCCCTTTTAGTTTTAGACTGATGGTTCTGCTAAAAGTCACACACACACACACACACACACACACACACACAAACACACACACACACAAATATGTGCATACACACAAAACAAAGTGGGAGAGCAAGTTCTAGGCTGTGGACACGCTAATCCATTGCGTTCTTCAATGCAAAGAGACATTCTGTCTTCCCATTATTGTCTGCCATGGGCTGCAAAGTATTGCATCTGACACATATTTTATACCACCCTACTTAACTATGCATTTCTATGGCAACTATCAGTGTAACACCTAGATCCTCATTAATCCTCTCAATGTCCCTATTTGGTAGGCAGCTGACAGCTAATATAGTCTTCATTCCGTAGGTGAGGGAAACTTTACCACCTTTTGTCAATATTGCTGGGAAAGAAGAAATGTGTAAAAGATCTATAAGCAGACATAGCAGTGCATTAAAAGTTTTGGGGAAAACTATTTTGCTTTCACTTTTCCGTATGTCTCTCCCTTCATCTTTTTTGGGGCTTCTTCCTCATCTCCCATCCCACTTTCTAAAGCTTCTCCTCTTCAATTTATACACAAAAATAGAGCAGCATTGCTCTCAGTTTCCCATGTTTGGAAATAAATAATGGAGGCGTCTCTAGACTTCTGAGTTTAGGATCACTTTCTGGTCCGGACTAGGCTCTTCACAGAGGCAGTTTGTCTGCCAGCATTCACCTTTTCCTTCAGCAACTTTATGGCATTATATGTATTTGTTTCCTAATGCCACCTGATTCCAAGACTTAGTGCTCAGTCAGTGGACACTGATGTCACCAGGAGGGCTTCCATGGCGCCCTATCCGGAAGTGTGCAGCCTGTCAGATAAAAAAGACAGGGAGCTGAGTTGCCTTCTCTGAGGGCAAGGGCCAAGACTCCCTTCGACAGGCACAGAACGTTCGGGACTGCCCAAGAGTACAAAATAATGCTACATATAAAGGTAACTTTGAGAGAATTAGTGATTCAGCAGTCAATGACCACCTTGCTAGATACATACATTAGTTCTGACTCCTACTTCTGTTATTTATCTATTGGACTATTGAGGTAATGTCAATATTATTTCAGATGTAGGAAGCTTTAAGTTAGCCAAAGAATATCCGTTCATGAAGAGGAGGAGACATTTTATAAACCAGTACTCCAGAAGCTCATCCATTCACTTTAAACAAACAGTATATATTTTTTGGATATGATGAGATGTGATCAGATACAGGGTATTTGAGATTTTCCTGCAATATATAAAAATATCATGGGAACATTGCATTTCATCTTTCTCACCAAGTCCACTGTTCTATGTTGCCAGCATTAAAATATGGTAGAAATAATAATAGACTAGCATAAGTAATTAAAATGCCTGCCAGTGAGTTGAAATATGCCCTTAGCTTAGAGCTGCAGAAAGAACTTCAATCACATTAGAAGATTACGATCATACCTTCCAGTGATTAAAAAAAAAGTGTACATAAAGGTACCAGATATAAAAATTGTTAGCATTGAGAGAAGAAAAAGATTAATTTCCTTCCATATTAGAGTTTTTATGTTTCTTTGTAAAATCCTGACTCGTTCAGTCAAACCACACAGTGGAAAGTAAGCAAACATAAGTATTAATTAAAATAAAAAATGAGAAACAATATTTCTCCACACCCAACAGAATTACTGGGACTTGGGATGTTCCAAGCCCTCCCTCTTCCCCCAGCTGTTTCCTGGAGCTGCTACACTCTGATTTCTGGCTTCATCTCTTCCTTGCCCGACTATTTGGTGCTCAGTCATAGCTGGCACCTTTTGCCTTCTGCTGGTCCACTATGATTGCCAGTGGCTGCCTGTGTCTGTGGGTGTCTCACCCTAGTCCTGCTGAAGTTATTCTCAGAGGGACAGGAGAGAGTTTTCTTTCCACCAGAGACTTCTTTCCAAATGGTGATCTTGGTCTTGGCATTTTATTGGACTAACTTGCAAGGTATTGGGAACAAAAATGCTCTGAGGAGGATGTAGAGAGGAATCATAAAGTTTGAATCTTGGAGTTCCCTTCACCAGTGATCAATGAATGTCTCAAAATGGAGCTTCAACCTCCATGAACTTGAAGTAGGGATCTGGACACTGTTAGGTCCTTTCCTCAGAAGCTGTGAGGTTTGAGGATTTTCATCTGAATATTGTAAATTTTCACTGTAAACTTCAAATCTACATTATTTTCTTAAGTTTATTTATTTTTGAGAGAGACAGAGAAGGAGTGTGAGGGTGGGGGAAGGGTGGAGAGAATCCCAAGCAGGCTCGCACTGTCACCCACCCATGGCTCAAACTGATGAACCTTGAGATCATGACCTGAGCTGAAATCAAGAATCAGAATCTCAACTAACTGAGCCTCCCAGGTGCTCCTCAAATCTCCATTATTTGACAAAAAAAAAAACCAAAAACAAAAACAAAAAAAAACACCTAGTTGCTTCATTTAGAGTCCTAGTTATTATTGTAGACTGAATTGTGCTCCTACTAAAATTTCTTTATGTTGAAGGACTAACCCCTAGTCCCCCAGAATGTGATCTTATTTAAGGAAAGGGTCTTTATGGAGGTAATCAAGTTACAATGAGGTCATTAAAGTAGACCCTAATCCAATATGACTTGTCCTTGTGAGACTATTTAGAGATAAACTCCTACACAGGGAAGACAATGTGAAAACATGGGGATAAACCTAGCTATGAGCCAGAGAGAGACCTGGAACACATTCTGTCTCAGCCTTCAGAAGGAATGAAACCTCCTGACACTTTGATCCCAGACTTCCAACCTCCAGAACTGTGAAACAATAAAGGTCTCTCATTTGAGCCACCCAGGCTGTGATATTTGTTCTGGTCGCCCATACTGACTAACACTAGGATAATTTTTATTTCCACATGATATTTATAAAAAAACAAAACAAAAAAAAAAATAGAGCTGGATATGGGATAGTTTGGCTATGCACTTTTTAATTAATACAAGCTTATGGGCAGGGTGACCATATCACCATCATACAAATATTTTGAGGGTGATCAGTAGTGCTATCACAATCACCCTGAGTAAACAGAGATAACCCAGGAGACTCTCTTTGGCAAACAGAAGGATTGATCATTCCATCTAAGGGGTTCATAACAATAAAACAAAAGACTCAGTGCCCTCTGTATTGTACTCTTTTCTTCCAGGCCAGTTGCCTTGTGGAATTTTTCACAACTAGATTTTGCTAATTGCACCTCTGTGATGTTATTATATATATGTGTGTGTGTGTGTGTGTGTGTGTGTACGTATATATATGTATATACATATATATACACATATATATACATATATATGTGTATATACATATATATATATATATACACACATATATATACATATATATATACATACAAGAAGATGTCATTGGTGGAGCTGTGTACCTCCCATTGCATACCCACTGTCCTGTTTCTTCTTTTGCCTTTTCAATGCCTGGTCCAGGTCTTATAGACCTCCTCTCAGCCTTTCATTAAGGGTATTTTCAGCTGCTCATGACTGTTGTATTGGTCAACTGTTTTTACTTAGGTTTGTAAAATGATAATGTTATGCCCTTCCTTCTATTTTTATCAGTTGAAGTTCTTCTATGAAGAGTTTTCCTTACATATATTTTGTTACTCTGCTGCACATTTTTATAGGAAGAGCAAGAAAAATCCTTGAGTCTTTCACTTTATTTCCAAATTTTCAGAATACAATGGTGGCCTAACAACCTTCAGTTAACTAGTTTGGTCTTATTTACATTCATTAGGATTTCATGGATTTTAACATACTTGATGAGTATTGATTCATGCTCCAATTGTTCTGGCCTGTTGGAGCTTTTTCAAGTTGGCTTGCATGTATCTGTGTCCCCAGAATTCTTTGTTAGAGTCTTTGCTTTCAGTTACAAGATATCCCAGACTCATCTTGTACATTTTCTACCTCAGACCTAATGTTAGTCATTTGTCTAGAAGCCTACATTCTTTTTGGTGGGAAATACTATTTAGAGACCACAGTCTGAAAACTAGTTAGGCTCATTGTAGCTGAATTAATCATCGCTTCTGGGCCTTTCCAGTAGAGAGAGGTATAAAATGCATATTTTTAAAAGAAAATTATCTTATGAGTTCATGTTGATATTTCCAATTCAAATTTAAGATTATGGTACTTTTTTCACATCTTCCTTGTATGCTGAGAACATTGGTTCCTAGTATCATTTACATATTATTTATTTTCTTTACCCTATTACATACATAATAGTTTCAAAACATCAGTATAATTTTATTATGAAGATTTCATTACTGGCTGAAGTTTAAGATGCCATTATTACTTCCTTCTGTCTTTCACTCTCTCTGGGTAATTTTACTAGATGTTGTTGTCACTGCTGTCCATGGTGGTTGAATCTATTTGCAACCTCATCCTTGAATTCAAGAGTGCAGTGCCCCAAAGCTTTGCCTGAAAGTATGACACACTTGTAGAGTTTTTTCAGTCTTAATGCTGAAAAATAAAATCAGTGTTTTTTTTCAGATATTTTCCTATGTAAACCTATGTATTTTATTTTATCCATTTGAAACATTATTACAAAAAAGAGTCCATTGTTTAAGCCCTGGTCTAGAGAGGCCTTGTTAATACTCAGGACTTTTTTAACAGCAGGATTCTGCTTGGAAATGATTGTGAGCAAGGTTCCTCCATGGTGTTTTAAATTTCCTTTATTTATTTATTTATTTATTTATTTATTTATTTTGAGAGAGAGAGAGAGAGAAGGAAAGAATCCCAAGCAGGCTCTACACTGTCAGCACAGAGCCCAACGTGGAGCTCCAGGCCCCAACTGCAAGATCATGACCTGAGCTGAAATCAAGAGTCGCTTAGCCAACTGAGCCACCGAAGTGCCCTTAAATTTCTCTTAGTACCTTCATTTACTTATTCTTTTAAGGAGCTAGATTTGACATCTTTAAATTTTTAAAGGTCATTTACATTTCTTTTTTTGTGAGTTGTCTGTTCTTACCTCTTGTCCATATTTCTATACTCTTTTCTTCTACTTTTATAGTTTTTTGATCTACTTTTGGAAAATATTTTAGGGCCAGCAATACTTTGTAAAATGGATTACAAATAGACTTTTCCATATCTCATTTTATCCATTGTTTATTTTGCTCTCTTTTCCAGATATATATATTTAGGGGTTTTGAGCAGTAAATGTTATTCTTTTCCCTCTTCTTACTTCTGATTTGTGAATTACAGTTACAAAATATTTATTTCCAGGTTTTTAAGAGAATAATCCATGTCTTAGAACACTTTTTTGAGGTCACTTATTTGTTTGTTCATTAGTTCTTTTTTTTTTTTTACATTAATTCTTTGAGCCATTTGGTTTACCATGGATTTTTTGTGCGTGGGAAATTGATCCAGTTTTATTTTTCCATTTTTACAGTTATCCAAACATTTCTTGTTCAAAAATCCTTCTTTCCTTCCTTCACTAATTTGAGATGCAGCCTTTTTTATATCATCATATTGGAGAAATTTCCATGAGCAGCAGGGTCTTCTTTTGGCTTTTGAATTCTGTTCCATTGAGACTTCAGTTTTTTTCATGTGAAATTAACATTTTTCATGACAGCCTTTTTATATTATTTTATGCCTGGTGGTACTAGTCTTCTCATTCAAATCTTTTCTGTCTACTCTGGCTTGTTTGTCCTTCTGAATGAGCTTTGTGATCAACTTATCTTACTTCAGAATAAGTAAAAAGTCTTGTGGTATTTTTTTCTGCTTGTATATTATGATTTAATTGACTTTAATTGACTTTTCTTCAATCTGCATCCCCTGTCTCTCCTTCATCAATGACTTTGTAATATTTGCAATAAAAGTAGCCCACACTCAATATAAAGAATTCAGTCAATGCAGAAAATGTAAAAGAGAAAAAGACACTCAAGTCCCAGATAAAGTAATTGTATTAAAATGGAATCTTTTGATGCACGCCCTAAATGCATCTCATCATGTAGTAATTTTGCTAAAAAGGAGTCATCGGAACTGTACTCACTGTGGTTTTTCATAGTGGAGGCTATGTGGTAGTTGTCTTTGTTCTTGGACACCTAGATTAATTATGACACTGGGTCATGTTCATGGATAGGAGAATGTATTGCAGGAACAAACTAACTCAAAATCTTAGTGACTTCACACAGCAAAGGTTTCTCTCTGCTCAGATGCCCAGGACCACAGAGGTCCACATGTTGTCCTTGTTTCTTCTATAATACATGGTCAGGTGTTCCTCAGGGCAGGGTATTAGAGAAAGTGAATTCAGCTGTCTTGGTTCTCAAGTGACACATGTTATTTTGTCTCTTGTCATTCAGCAAGTACTTGTCCTTGAGCCTCAACCTAACTGAAGGAAGGCTAAGAAACATACAGAATTCTTGGATATCATAACTACCCATACCTGTGGGTCAATGTAAACATGGCTTTTTTTTTAAGTTTATTCATTTTTTGGAGACAGAGACAGAGCGTGAGTAGGGGAAAGGCAGGGAGAGAGGGAGACACAGAATCTGAAGCAGGCTCCAGGCTCTGAGTTGTCAGCACAGAGCCTGACGTGGGGCTTGAACCCACAAACTGTAAGATCATAACCTGAGCTGAAGTCTGATGCTTAACCAACTGAGCCACCAAGGCAACCCTAAACGTTGCTCTTTACTCATGTGATGATACAAAGATCTGAAAAGTCTGTTTCCCCCATGTACTTGACTTATTTGTATTTCCTAAATGCCCAAAATGTTTGTCTTTATTTTTGAAATTCAGATGTTAACTAGCATAAATATTATGGTAGGTAGTTCTTCTGTACCCCCCCCCAGAAAAGAGTTTTAAAAAGCAACTCAGATTTTATTCTTTACTTTGATTTTTATTGAAAATTTTATTCAATTATACATATGAACATTTTCTCCATTTCATATACTGAGTTTTCTCAACACAATTCACCCTTTTACATAATGTCATGTTTTCTTGTGCATTTCTCATTTCCTTTAATCTGCACTTTTTTCCCTTTTGAAATCACAATAATTATTGTATTTTTCTTCTGTATTAATAGATTAGAATATTAATATCTTTACTCAGTCCAGCTGCTTTTAAGTTATGCAACTAGTGGTATTAAAGTATTGATGTAAGTCCTCAAAACTCTGTGATACTTGAATATCATTCTGTGGTTTAACTACAACTTCTTTGAGCTCCAATTTTCATGATGTCATGATCTTATTAGATTTTCTTGAACATATAAAACCGACAAAGTACTTCCTTTTTCCCTATCATTTTTTTTTTCTAGACCAAATTCTTGATCCTCATTCTGAATACTGTTTTTTTCTCATTCCCTTCCCTTCCCTTCCCTTCCCTTCCCTTCCCTTCCCTTCCCTTCCGGTCCCTTCCCTTCCTTTCCCTTCCTCTTCCCTCTCCTCCCCTCCACTCCTCTCCCTTCCCTTCCCTTCCCATCTCATCCCCTCCCTTCCCTTCCCTTCTCTTCCCTTCCCTTCCCTTCCCTTCCCTTCCCTTCTCTTTCTTTCCCTTTATAGAATGTGAATCATTTGCCGTGACATTTCTTGCCATCTTGGTCAAGCAATCAAACACTAAAGCAGGCTGCCCAGTTCAGAGTTTCTATTTTCTCTAACTTAATGCATGATAATTCATAATTCTCCTCAGAACTGATTGCAGACTGACTATATTCTATTTTGTCTATTTTTTTGACAACTAAGCTTGAAGGCTGGAGAGTAGGAAGGTGGAGAGCCCAGATCAGACTATGTGTAGACGTGGTTAGGACACTGGGCTCTATACTCCCTTCTGAGATGGTGTTAAGGACATCAGGTTTCACCTTATCAAGTGGGATGTGTATTTTATTTTCAAATATAAATGTCTATTGGCTTTGAATCATTCTCTAAATCAAGTAAGCCCTAAAGGTTTGCTTCTGTGTGACCAAGTCAGCCTATTCATTGGTTGCTTGTTTCATCTACTTCTAGGCATTTTTTTCATGACTCACATTAAAAAAGTTATGAAGAAAATAATATTTCCTATGCTCCTTAAGTGTACTTTAGATCATTTTACAAGGCTCAGACATTGTCATCATCCTCAGATTGTGTTTGTTTGTGTTCCTGGCTGCCACTTTTAGAAGTTTGCCACACAAGCTTATGCTCCTTCTTTGTGTGCTGCTGGTACATGTTTTATTTTATTTAATTTTATTTATTATTATTTTTTATTTTTTTTTATTTGAGAGAAAGCAAATGGGGGAACAAGGCAGAGGGAAAGAGACAGAATCTCAAGCAGGCTCATATCCAGTGCAGAGCCTGACACAGGGTTCAATCTCATGACCCCAGGATCATGGCCTGAGCTGAAATCAAGAGTCTGGAATTCAATCAACCGAGCCACCCAGGCACTCCTTAGCTGCTTCTTAAACACTTTAATTCCTGGTTCTCAGCTGAGACAGACACACAGAAACAGAATCCCTGGGATCATGCTATAATTTGAAAATCTCTGACTATGAAAGCTTCCACTTTTTCTGTTTCTAGCCCACTAAGGATTCTCAAGGCAATATATCCTTTACGTTAATTTTTAAAAGTATCAAAACATTATCTACATAAGATATTTTTAGCAAAGAATAAAGAGATTTTCTCTTGGTATTCAGGGATGCCCACAATTCCACATATATCTTCTTGAGCTAGTTTAGTAGAAAAATGGTCTGATATTCTTATTCCAGACAACCCTTTAGATTAAAGGGAAATATGTACAAAGTGCTGATGTCTTCACACCCAGAGGTCTTGTTAATCATAATTTATGATTTATGACCTGGGCTTGTATATAGCAGCAATATGTAATAATTAGTGCTATGTTTTAAAGCTTCTCTTCCTGTAGGTTTCTCAGGAAATGAAGATGGGTTGCACCCATGTTGGGTGAGCCATAGGGAGCTCAGAGGGAACACAATGAAATGTTTGCTCTTCAAGATGTTTATTTCCATTTCAGAAAATGAAATATATTGTTCATCAGCATTAACTCCATTTATAGAGCAACTTACCTTCTTATAATATACATTATCTCACAAGTGTCTGATTATATTGCTTATGTAGTTCTCAAAATCTTATATTAAAATATGTCTCATGTACACATGAGACAAAGAAAGCAAATGCAAATGTAGATTCTATCCTGGTAAATTTTGAAAGAAACAATAGTTGCAAAAAAAAAGCCTTAATTCTCTTCCCACCTGCTTCTAGGACCTTCTTTATAAAGATTATTTCAGTGCCTGATCTTGCTCTTTCTGTGGCTCACTCTGAATATAATTCCATGTGCCACTTTTCTCAAGAATATTAAAAGATAAACCATGTTTCCTTAGGTATGATCAATCTTTGGGTGTAAATTACATAAATTTCTTTAAAAAGACAAATGAAGGGTATGTGAGTGGCTCAGTCAGTTGAGTGTCACACTTTGGCTCATTCATGATCTCACATTCATGAGTTTGAGCTCTGCATTGGGCTCCTGACTGACAGGGCTCAGCTTACTTTGCTCTCTCCTCTCTCTGCCTCTCTCTCTCTCTCTCTCTCTCTCAAAATAAATAAATAAACTTAAAAATAAGAAGACAAATGAAAAATAAAATACAAATATTATTATAGTAAGATGGAATTTATAATTTATGCAGAAGTGCAATATACATTATCATAAGAGATAGGTAAATGTAATTATACATTATAAAGTTTGATGTGTACAATATGAATTTTAAGTAGTTTTAATTTAAGAATGCATATTTGAGTCTATTCATCTAACAAATTATTAATAAAAGTGGGTATAGCTAATAAGCCAAGAAATAAAATAAAGTGGAAGTCAAAAACCTTTTGATGAACTATAAAGGAGTCTAGAAATGATAACAGAGACCAAATAAAAACAACAGCAATAAAAACAGATAAGGCAAATAGAAAACAGATAGCAAGATGATAGAGTTAAATCAATCATTACATGAAATGTAAATGGGTTAGACATTCCATTTAAAAGATAGTTGCTATCTGACTGTATCAGAAAGGAATTACTCAATTGGGCTATTTATAAGAGATGTGCAATAAATATGAAGGCACAGATAGGTTGAAATTAAAGGACTTGGAAACAACAAATAATTCATATGGTGAGTGATAGGAATCTAGTATGGTTATATTAGTATTAGACAATACTGATATTAATGTCAGTTTCTACATTACCAATAATATCAATCAGACAAGAAGTATTACCAAAGATAAAGAGTGTCATTTAATAATGAATAAAGGATCAATTCAACAGGAAGACATAGCAATACTAATTTTGTAGGCACCTAACAATAGTTTCACACAATATACAAAACAAAAACTAATCATTTAAAGAGGAAAATCAAGAAATCCATAATAAAAGTTAGATATCTTCTTATAACATGCAGAAAAACTAGACCAAAAAAAATCTGTAAGGAAATAAAAGATCTAAACATTGGCAACAAACGTTGGTCTAAACAACCTTTGCAGAAAACTATAATCAACCATGGCAGAATGTGCATTCTTTCAAGTGTACATGGAAGATGCATCATGACAGAAAATATATTGGATGTAAAATTAATGCCAAGTATTTGAGTTACTGGAATTTTTCAGAATATATTCTTTGATTGCACAGGAGTTAATTTTTTTTTAAAGGAAAGCAATAACATATCTAGTAAACATCCAAATACTTGGAAATTAAACCAAGCATTTCTAGCTAACATATGGGTCCAATAAAAAAAATCACCCAAAAATGATAATAAAAATGTAACATATCAAAATTTGTGGGATATTAGCAAAGCCTTGTGTAGTAAGAAAAATATCACTTAAAGACCTATGTTAATAATGAAAAAGAGGCTTCCAGTCAATGATTCTAAGTTTCTACTCCAGAAAGCTGTAAAAAAGAGCAAATTATATGAAAAATAAGTAGAAGAGAGGCTACGATAGAGATGAAAACTGAAACTAATACAATAGCAAACAAACAAAACTAAGGGTGTTCTTTGAAAGAATTAATGAGAATAACCTCCAGCAACTGAAAAAGAAATAAAATACAAATTACAAATATCAAGAATTTAAAAGTTCATTTCATTACAGTTATGGAAAGGACAAGAAGGAGATATTGTAATCAGCTTCACACCAATAAATGGAAAAATCTACAAAAAAATGCACAAAGTACTTGACAAGTAATTTTATAAAATCAACATAAGAAAATATCTGTTTCTTTATCTCTAAGGGAAACCGAATTTTTAATGAATAACTTTTTCTCCCCAAAGGTCCAGAAACAGCTTTTTGGAATGCTGAATTGTGCCAAATATTTAAGGAAAAAACTATACCAGTGTTATACAAACTCTTACAGAAATTTGGGAGGGGAAGAATGTCTACCCAGTTACTTTATGAAGCATGTCCTTTTAATATAAATATCTCCATAAAATGTTGGCATGGTAAATTCAAGGACACATCTGTTTTATACAGATAATCACAACCAAGTGTGGTTTATATCAGGAATGTAAAGTTGGGTCAGTCTTAAAGAAAATCAATCAATATAATTGATCACAATGTAATTAAGTAAAAAAATATACAATTACCTCAATAGGTGCAGAAAGAGCATTTGATTAAAATTCAACCGCAAATTCTCATAAAGGTCTTCAGGTGGGGGAGCCTGGCTGCCTCAGTTGGTAGAGCCTGTGACTCTTGATCTCAGGGTTGAAAATTCAATCCCCATGTTAGGTGTAGAGATTACTTAAAAATAAAATTCTTCAGGGTTGCCTGGGTGGCTCAGTTGGTTAAGTGTCTGACTCTTGATTTCAGCTCATATCATGATCTCGCAGTTTATGAGTTGGAGTCCCATGTTGTGCTCTGCACTCACAGTGTGGAGCCTGCTTGAGATTCTCTCTCTCCCTCTTTCTGTGCCCCACCCTCACTTGTGCTGTCTTTGTCTCTCTCTCAAAATAAATAAATAAATAAATAAATAAATAAATAAATAAATATTTGAAAAATAAAAATAAAATAAAATAAAACTCCAGTAAACTGGAAACTGAATGAAACTTAGTTGCATGAATAACATCTACCAGAAGCCAACATCCTACTTTTAGATTCATAAAGATTTATATTTTACCCAGTGTCTATACCCTTTATCATAAATTGTGACTGTTCTTTTTGTCCTTTTGAATCATTTCTTAAAATCAGCCTTGTTTGATAGAACTTCATTCTGTTACCATCTTGATATTGTGTCTTTATACCTTTTTCTTTCTTGTAGCCTGAGTCAATGTGTTTCATTGATATTTCTTATATACAAGTTTTTGGACTCAGTGTGTGTTTTTTTTTTTCTTAAGTATATGTTATCTCTTTTGCCTTTATTAATAGAATAAATGTTTAATTTATTTCTAAAATTTTATCTTATATTTTCTATGTTAATTTTTCCTTGAATTCTATCATTTGTCCCATCGGGCATTTGGTGTAGTATGTTTTCATGTGTTTATTTTTAAAACTGGTAAGATTTATGGGTGAAGGGGACTGGGAGATACAGGCTTCCAGTTATGGAATGAATAAATCATTGGGATGGAAGGCACAGTATCGGAAATATAGTCAGTGGTGTGGTAATAGCCTTCCATGATGACAGATGGTAGCTATACTTGTGGTGAGCATGGCATAATATATAGACCTGTTGAATCACTAAGTTGTACACCTGAAACTAATCTAACATTTTGTGTCAACCATACTTTAATTTAAAAAAAAAAAAAGAAAGTATAAAAAGACCTGTAAGTTTTGTATTTGGTGGTCAGTCAGTTGACATTCTTTGCAAGAAATGGAAATCTGTCTAAGTGAGAACCATGGTTCTAAGATAGACAATTGAGAGCTGACAAGTGAGCAAGAGGGGTGCGGTCTCTTCTGGCCTCCAGGACAGGTTCCAGACCATACCCTAATACTGGCTGACTAAGGGTAAACTGCCCAGGGAAGAGGGAAGTGAGGAGCAACCACTGATGAAGAGAGCACCCTGCCATCACTGGGAAACCAAGACCAGGAAACTTTCTTGCCACCATTGTTCACGGACACATAAGAATGGAGTAAGGGGCACTGGGGAAGTGCTCAGAAGATCCCAGAATCTCCAAAACTACCTTTGCCAGCAACAACTACCACAAAGAAAAGAAGTTTCCTTGTACCCAGTTTCCATCTTCCAAAGCTTGAGGGAATGCATCTAATGAGCTTACTAAACTTCCTACAATTCAGGGAAATGTGGTTTGCAGCTTTCTTCCATATAGAGAACACGGAGAAAAGTTAGAATGAATGGTGATCATAGAGCCAACTCATGGGTTGGTTTTTAACTGGCAATTAAATAATCTTTATAGGTGACATTTTCTAGGGAATCCCCTAATTAATTGATATAAATTCTCTACAGCTATACGGTTAGCTAGAATTATTTATCTGAATCAATTACCTGGATATTTCACAACTGGACAATTTCAAACAAGAATTCTGACTGGAAATTTTAGAACTGGCCTCATTTTGGGATGTCTGGGTGGTTCAGTGCGTTAAGTGTCTGACTTTGGCTCAGGTCATGATCTCAAGGTGCATGAGTTCAAGCCCTGCCTCAGGCTCTGTATTGACGGTTCAGAGCCTGGAGACTGCTTGGGATTCTGTCTCCCTCTCTCTCTGCACTCTCCTGCTCATGCTTTCTTTCTCTCTCAAAAATAAATAAACATTAAAAAGAAGAACTAATCTTATTTCAAAGTATGTACTGTGTGGATATTCTGCTAACTTATATAAAAGTTATTATCAAATATTACCTTATTCTTCTATCATTTCACAGATAGTGACACACTCCAGCTAGTCTTATTTCTTCATTATCACCTTGGTTTTATTTAAGAAATATTTAATCTCTAGAGTTGAAATCATTTCTTTAAGAAAACAATATAAGTTAATTGTAAGAAACAGAAAAATCACCATGTAATACAGGATATGTATGCAGACTATACAAATAGGAAGGGGAGCGTGAAATCGTCATGTACCATTTGGAAAAAGTGTTCTTAAAGCCCTGGGTTCAGTGCCTGGGTAAGAACAGTGGACTCTGCCTGCCAGTTCATTAGCATAACAAGACCGAGTACATTCTGAGTGCAAGTTCTTAAAAAGAAATAAAAAGGGAGATTTTGCTTCAGGTGATCCTAAAATGTGGTAGAGGAGGTATGTAGTACTTCCAGGGAAATGGCAGATTGACACAAAAAAGAATTACATGGCTTTCTCATACCTTTGTGCAATTTTATTTAACTACTCTATGAAGCATAAATGCTATTAAAAATGCCGCAAAGGGAATTCGGGAAGGTTTGTGAGGCAAGAAAAAGATCATGTCAAACTGACGAAAAAGCTGGTATTTTGTATTACCCTAATGTTTGTCTTCAAATATAGAAAATTCAGGGGAAAATAGGTAGAAAGATTGAGAAGTCAAAAGTCTATCATTTCCTTTTGCATTTTCCATGGAATCAATATTTCTGCTTTTAGTTGATAGAAAACTCTTGATTTTGACTCTTCTCTGGAGTGTTCTGTGAATTATTCAATGCTTAGTTAGCATTCATTAGTTTTTCTCTGTAAAAGCCTTAGAACAACATGGGCTTTATCTACTTTCAAATATTAAGCTAAAACAGTACAACTATTGAAAATCTCCTATTTGTGAATCACTTAGTGTTTGAATCTCAGTAGGTATTGACTATGACCTTATGTGTGAAATGATGTTAAATTATGAACAGCAGTCAATCTTTCTACCTGCTTTGGGAGCAATGCCAATACCATGTGACAGCCTGTCACTAGAATGGCTATTGCCAGCCAGGGGCTAAAATGATCACATTCTTCATAGAAGTGTGTAGAAAGGTAGCACCATTATTTCCATTCTATAATAGAGCAATTGAGCCAATGACAACAGAGCTGAACATGAAAGGTTCAACTGGAGTCTTCAACTGGAGTCACGGACTCCAGCTCACTAGATACCTGGTTATATTCCTGGTAGAATGGTCAAGACCTCTTATCACACATTGTGAACTACAAGAGAACTCTCTATATCAGCCATCCTATACTTTATTCATGAAGTTATTGGACAAAGGTTTTTTTTTTTTTTAATTAACTGGATTGAGACTTAAACTTGGGAAATATTTTAGGACACAATAAGGGATTGAAAGAATTTGTACTGAAAGATAGATTAAGTGTTGGGATGAGGAATAAGAAGTATGAATCAGGAGAATTACATTCTAGTAAAACATCAGCTTTTTCTCAGGGGATAGTTTGTGATGGTCAATGCCATCTAATCTGTCCAAGAACTCCTCTTCCTGAAGCAAAGATGATCCTTGGGCATGGCAGGATAGAGTTTTATAAGATCCATTTTCTCCTCTGCATCATGTTTAAATTTTTTTTTCTTAGAGAGGAAAGGAGCAGATCTGAGAGACCTGGAGTGGCCTCTGTAAGCCCAGCACCCACAAAGGTGGCACCTCCAACAGTGATGACACTGTGCTGGCTGATGGTGGTAGATAGAGAGAGGTTGGTTAAATGCTATCGGTGATGGGTCAGCTACCTTGCCCTTGACTTTAGTTTTAGTTCAGGTCAACAAGTTTTCACTGAGCACCACCTATGTGTCATGCACTGTTGGAGCGGTGTTTGGACAAAGACAGGTGAAGAACCCAAAGTCCTTCTCCTGAAGGAGCTCATTGTTTGATGGCAAGCCCATCACCCAAGTGGTTTCTGTCCTGTGTGGCAAAGGTAGAGAGGTTAGTCCCAGGGTCAAGGGAAAATTGGAGGTGATTCATGTCTCCTGATTGAGGGTTCAGGATAGCCTTTGCAGAGAAGGTGTGATGCAATTGAGTTAACCAGGTAGATAAACTGAGAAAAGCAATCCAAGAAGAAGGAGCATAGGAAAAAGAGCTAGAAAACCCAATATACAGGCAGCTTGGTATTACTAAATTTAAAAGTGTAAGGTAAAAGGATTCCTGGCACTGTGGCTTAGTCGGTTGAGCATCTGACTCGCTATGAGATCGAGCCTCATGTCAAACCCCACATAGGACCATGCTGAGTGTGGAGTCTGCTTGGGATTCTCTCCCTTTCTTTCTCTCTCTCTCTCTCTCTCTTTCTCTGTCTTTGCCCACTTGCTCACACACAGAGGCCAGGTCTATTTTAATAATAGGTTATTTATAGGATTTCATCTAAAAATTGTTACAATATGTGATCTTTGGTAAATACTGTTGAATTCTTTAATTTTGTGATATAGAGAGAATTTGTATTATGAGATGATGCCATGTTCTTCACTCTCTAGGACCTCTAAGGAATAACCAGTTTCAATCACTTTGAGATTTGTTTCAGTCACTTAAATGAATGTTTATAGAAATGGACGTGGCCAGTCAGTATGGGGTCAGTGAGTATATATACAGAGAGGTTCAGGAGGTGGTGAGGCCCGTGCAGGGGGAGGTGGTGTCAGTGTGGGAAACACCATCTGAAAGACCATCTCTCTGGTTGCCATAGGAATAAATAAATGATTGAAAGTATGCATCATAGGGATAGCAGCATTCTTTCTATATGAATTTTCAAGGTCTTAGAAGGCACTTTGACATGGGAGGAGTATAATTGGAAACAAACCAGTGGATGGATGTGCCTGAAGTGGCGGTAAGACTCTCTTCAGGTGCCACACTAAAGAAAGTGCCAATTGAGATACTGCTTTGTCCTACTGAGCTCTCAATCCCATAATAGCTGATGAAACTAATATATGGGTTTTCCAGAACTGGCCAGGGCCAATACAGGAATATTATCAACATCTTGCCATTTTGTTCTTCTCATAATTACTTGATTAATAAGAATGACTGAACCACTTCAAATTACATATAATTCTTGTTAGAATGATTCCTTCCCTTAATAGGTGCAGAAACCCTGATATCTGAATTTCACCCATATTGTGAACTCACAGTTATTCATGTCATTTCTTTCTTCTTTCTTTCTTTCTTTCTTTCTTTCTTTCTTTCTTTCTTTCTTCTGTATATTATTTATTTTTATTATTTAAGTAGGCTCCATGCTGGGTACAGGGCTTGGACTCATGACCCTGAGATCAAGACCTGAGCTGAGATCTAGAATCAGATGCTTAACTAACTGAGCCACCCAGGCATCCCTCAGGTTATTTAAAGAGGGTGTATTGTCCCTTGCTTAAAGGTTATTTCAGACATCTTTTTCTTTTCACATTCACTCCAGCCTCACTTTTCTTTTTTTTAAGACGAGAGAGAATGAGAGTACAAGTGTGCATGGGGCAGGGATAGAGGGAGAGTGACAGAATCCCAGGCAGGCTCTACGCCCAGCACAGAGCCCAACAGGGTGGGGGGGGGGGGTGGGGGCTCAATCTAATGACCCTGAGATCATGACCTGAGCTGGAATCAAGAGTCCGATGCTTAACCAAGTGAACCACCCAGGCACTCCTACTCCAATCTCACCTCTATGCTCTTGGGATATCTGTGCTCATGACACATAAATACCATATGCTCTTTTCTTCACTGGAACTAACGAACAAAATTAGCAAAATATCTGGCCTACTGGCCAGAATGTATTGAGTGGCTATTAACCCTATGTACTAGTACATCTTATAGAACTGTTTGTTGTCTTGGATTTATATTTATAGCATCAGATTAACCCACATTCACTAACTTGTATTTGAGGTCTAAATGTTGAAATAAAAGTTTAACTATTTGTTAAATAGTTAACTATTTGTTAAATAGTAGATAAAAACTACTGTTTTTATATGTAGTTCAGTTAAGACTTTTCTACCTGTGGTATGGTGTGGTTGGGCTAAACTATCATGTATCAATTATACCTATCTTTAAATAAAATATAGTTTCACATGTAAAATTTTTTTAATGTTTATTAATTTCAGAGAGAGAGAGAGAGAGAGAGTGTGAGTGAACAAGGGGAAGAGAGAGAGGGAAATACAGAATCCGAAGCAAGATCCAGGCTCTGAGCTGTCAGCACAGAGCCTGATGCAGGGCTTGAACTCATGAACCATGAGATCATGACCTGAGCCAAAGTCAGATGCTTAACTGACTGAGCCACCCAGGTGCTCCTAGTTTCACACTTTTATGGTAATTTCTAACTCCTTCTATTCACAGGGTCTGACCAGAAGATTCTTCAGTCTTACACTATTTTCTCTTTCCTTTTTAAAACAATTTTAAGTTTATTTATTTATTTTGAGAGAGAAAGAGAAAGCATGAATGAGGAAGGGAAGAGAGAGAGGTGAGAGTGAGAATCCCAAGCCATCTTCGCGCTGCCAGTGCAGAGCCTGATGTGGGGCTCGAAAGCACGAGCTGCAAGATCATGACCTGAGCCAAAGTTGGAAGCTTAACCAACTGAACTACCCAGGGTCCCCTATTTTCTCTATCTTTAATAAAGTTAAGAAGAGTGTAATTTGTATAGTTCAGCTGAGTTTTCAGTGTGGACTTGCTTTCAGATTATCATTTGAGACTTTGAACCCATCCTACTAGCTTACTTTTGCATAGTACTTTGTATGACTGAATAATGTAATTCTATAATATGTACATTATATTGTAGTTATTGTATTTGTTTCATAGGACAAGTACTAAAACTTATTTGTATTGCATTTTATAGCTACTGCATTTTACCTGATATGCCATTTAAAACACATTTGTAAGGTAGTAGGAGATAATTGTCTTTATTTCACAGACCAGAAAACCAGAATTCAGAGCAGTGTCGCCACATCACATGGCATATTAAGTTAGTAAGACTTCCATTCAAGTTTCATTGTTTCTAGTTCACTACTTTTTTCAGTATTTCTCAATGCTTCTTATGACATATTATCTGTGTATATCCCACTCTGTGTATGTTTGTGTGTGTGTGTGTGTGTGTGTGTGTGTGTGTGTGTGTGTAGGACTGGGAGTCCATCAGAGAGCAGGAGAGGCCGCATCTGAATGTTCCCATGGGCAGGACAGAAGTGCCCCTCTGTGCTGTGATGAAGCATCCTCTGTGCTCTGTTACTTCTCTGTAGAGCATAGGCATGCCCTAGGTGATTCGCATCTGAAAGAAGATGCAGTGGAGGTATCTTAGAGGCAGCATGAGGAAGGTGGCTGAGAGACATGCCACTTGTCAGGATGCTGCAAAAGACAGCTGGCAAATCCATTTAAAAGTAGACTTAACAGTAACAGCCTCCACTATCTAGTGCTGGGGAGAGCATTGTCTCATTTTCTTATCCAGAGTGGTGTCAAACTCTACAGGGACAAAATTGAAGAAGGGGGAAAAGGGAAGAGAAGCCTGTCTCCCTCAAGTCCCGAATCCAACACAAGTGATGCCTTATTTGACCTCGTAGAAAAGCTCAGGCTCTAAGCACTTTGGAATATTTTACATTAACACAGGCAGCTTATAATTCTTACCAGTGCCCTCTCTCTCTCTCTCTCTCTCTCTCTCTCTCTCTCTCTCTCTCTCTC
>NW_024412441.1:26568994-26573199 GCF_014898765.1 Herpailurus yagouaroundi
TCTCTCTCTCTCTCTCTCTCTCTCTCTCTCTCTCTCTCTCTCTCTCTTTCTCTTGTTTTTATGGTCACACCTTGATTAATGGTGCTTCGTAATTAAAGAAAGAAAGAAAGAAAAAGAAAGAAAGAAAGAAATAGAACTCCTCAAATGCCTTCCAAAAGGTACTTTGCTTATGAAAATGGGAAATTAGATTTAGGATTTATTTTTATTTCATTATGTTCCCCTGCTGATGGTTGACACTCCACTGAGAGCTCTTCACAGTAGATGTTTGTGCAAAACACAACAGCTTTCCCCTTCCTTCCTCACTCACTCTCTCCCTTTCCTACTTTTCTTATTTTTGAGAGCTTTCTGCAAAGGGCCAATTCAGCTGAAATGGAATTCAAAATGTTTGGAAAACTAAGTTGGTCATTATAAGGGGCAAGTGCCCACAGTATCTCAGGGAAATGACAAAATGCCAAATTAAGAATAAGACTGCAGATGACAAGTGTGCACACTGAAAGCTGTATTGGGTAAATCTAACTGCAGCTAGTCCAGGCAAATCTTCCAGAGTTCTTAATGTACATCACAAAGTCTTTACCTGTTGACTTGAAAGCAGCTGAAATAAGCTGGTTACCTAAATTCTATAAGAAATGGGATTTTCCCAGATATAACAAGTCCCTATGGGGAAATAATTCAGATAATAAATTTTATGGGAACAATGTGGTGGCTTCTTCCATGCTGTAGATTCACAGACTGACCATATATCCTACTTCAAACAGGACAGTCTGGATTATGCCTGTTGACCCAGTGTAATTATTAATGTTGATTCCAGAGGTTTCCTCACTTGAATTATAAATTATATATTCATGCACTATATCAGAAAAGTATTTACATATAGTATACCTGAGTGATTTTAGACATTTGATAGTCTTGGGCTCATGCTTCACCTGCAGATCTTTTAGGGTCAAAGAGATCCAGGGATCTAATTATGCTTGAAGTTCTGCTTAAACAGCAAACACAGCTGAAATTATTTCTGTCGACACATTATAAAGTAATAGCCTACACATGCTGGGCTGACAGACCAGAATAACTGTCAGACAACCTCTGGGGGTGGGTGGAGTTTAGATAAGGAAAACTAGAGTGTTCTGAGAGAAAAGCCTGGATGAGGTTGTGAATAAAATAAGGTAATGAGTGATGATTGTGCAGATCGAGTCACTAGCTTGATAAATAGGGAGAAAATGATCTCTTCACTGTGGCAGTGCAGTTGACCTTTACAATATATACAAGTATAAAATCACTCTTCATTTTTTCAATGTAGAGAGACAGAGCAAGTACGAGTTGGGGAGACGAGCAGAAGGAGAGAGAGAATCTCAAGCAGGTTTCACACTCAGCCTGGATCCTACACCCCTGGGATCATGACCTGAGCCAAAAATCTAAGAGTCAGCCATTCAGTTGGTTAACTGAGACACCCAGTTGGCACGCCTGTTTATTTAATTTTTTCACAGCCTCCATTGTTAACCAAAATGATCCAAAATGTGAAAAGGAGCAGGGAACAGAGAAATCTGAATAATTCAACAGTGCTGAGGTCTATGAATCATAGAAGGTGGAGAAATAGAAAATCTAGAATGATATTAGTAGGAATGGTTCATGTTTCCAGAGTTTAAGTTCACATAATGGTGTTATCACTATAAAAGAAATATATGTAATGTTTACTTTAAAGAAGCATTTTATGAGCTTCAGAAGAGATATGTGCTGACTGAAAATTTAGTAACCACCATAAAGGGTATCAGATAGAACAGCATCTGTCACCCACATGGCTTTGGTAGAAATACCAAGAGAAAGAGACAAGTTCACTGTCATCATCTGATGTGGTAGTGTTCAAAAGAGCCTTCTTGGATATAGTCATCAAGAATCTTTTTTAACAGTATAGATGTGGTCTATCTTGTTCTTGTTTGGGACAGGTCTACATAGCTTAACGGAAAAAAAAAGGAATTTGAAACTGGAGCAATTTTTCAACCCTAAGAGTTATTAAATATTATTCAGTCTAAAAAGGAATGTGTTTAAACTATTTGGCTTGATATTTTAGACTGTTCAAAATTTAGCAGCCTATTTCAAAATCTTCCTCTTGGCATTGACTACATAGTTCCATAAAGTTATGAAAGCTTAATCAATCTTAATTGAGCAGGAAATATCTGTGCCAGAGCCAACAAACTTGATAAAAGATGATTGGGATCATTTTTTGCAAGTATGGTAAAATAAATCTGGATCAAAATGTTCTTACCCTTTATTTCCTTTAAGAATATTTGATATTCTGCTCAACTGCCAAATCATAGAAAAAAATGAATAAAGAATTTCTATGAAGCTATTAGAAATTTTAGAACATTTTCTGCCATGAGTGTTACATCTTCTGTTGGCTCATATTAAACTCCAAATCTTTGTTCCTGATGAGTCACTAAGCATTTTGTAGATCTGAATCTGGATGTAACATATAAAAGCAACCAGATAAGGGATTAAATATGGAAACAGGTTTCTTTGTGACAGCTAAACAATGTTATGAATTAAATTCATTTTTCTTAAAAAGAATCAAGCATTTTTTCATAAAAATGTTTTCGTTTGATTCTAGAAAATGTTTTAGCATAGTGTTACTTATAGTGTGGCTTGTAAGCAAAAAAAAAATTGAGCCTTAGAAAATTTTACAGTCACTTGAGAATTGAGAGTAATTTTTTGAGAGTAATTTGATATCTGTTGAATCTAATTTTAAAAATTGGGACTTTATTATATTTTTTCTACAGTAACTTTATTTTTATATATTTTCTAAAAAGTGTTATTTCAGCACACATAATTTTGGAAGCATCTTTCTAGCATACACAAAATACTTCTAAAGGGTTTTCCGAACCTGAAGATGTCCACTGACTTCCAAATGTCTTTGAAGTCTCAAACTTACTAAGTAGTAAGTAGTATTTATAACTTATCCCCAGGTTAGTTTTCTAATGGACACAACTGAAGCAAAATTGATTGCAAATGTATTTTAGAACCATGTATAATTTATAACATCCTTTGTATGAAATTAGCTAAAAATTTAAGACCATGAAGTTTAAAGAGCAGAAAGAATGAAGAGGAGCCCAGCTAAAATCCTAAATCTACACCTTCACCCAGAGGACCCTCTTATCAATGTGTTATCCAGTTCAGCCTTAAGTTTTTGCCTTGTGATATAGGTAAGCCTGTTAACTGGCATCAGCTAAAACAAGAAGGCCAGAATGAACTTATCTCTGGCTCACTCCTCCATAGAGTGCACTTCGAAGTTCTGTGGGATGAGGCCAGTGCCAATGTCAGCAATGCCCACAGTGGCAGATCAGCAGCTCTCCCTCCAGGGTCCCAAGGAACAGCCATGTTCAACAAGCTGTGCCAAGGAGTTAAGCTGTCAAATCCAAGATTGATATTTTTTTTTGAAATTTGCAAGGAAAGGAAAGCTTAAATAAACATTTCTCAATTTTTAGCCTTCTATTTCCCATACTTTTAAAACTCTCAGGGTCTTGGGGCACCTGAGTGGCTCAGTTGGTTAAGCATCCGACTTTGGCTCAGGTCATGATCTCATGGTTTGTGGGTTCGAGCCCCATGTCAGGCTCTGTGCTGACAGCTTGGAGACTGGAGCCTGCTCCGGATTCTGTGTCTCCCTCTCTCTCTGCCCCTCCTCTGCTCACACTTTGTCTCTCTCTGTCTCTCAAAAATGAATAAATGTTAAAAAAATTAAAACTCTCAGGGTCTGCCTCTCTGAACCAACTCTCCAGCAGTAGCTGTAAAAACAACAGCAAAAACACTTGAAGGACAATCCTAATGTGATTCCTTAAAAATATTTCCTATACTATTTTTTTTAATGAAGAGATATGTATTACATGGAGCTATATATTTTTTTCTAAAAATCTGACTTCCTAGAACATAAAGAGAAATAAGTTGCTTTATGCTCAAAGGCAACATGACATTAGGCATTTTGCACCTGCATAAATTTTAAGACTGATGTGTTTAGGTCAATATCTGACCAATTTTTCCTATTCAGGGAAGGTGGACCATCGATTTATAAATGAAATCAATGAGGGGCACGTGGGTGGCTCAATAGGTTAAGCATCAGACTCTTGATTTCGGCTCAGAACATGATCTCATGGTTCATGAGTTTGAGTCTCACCTTGGGCTATGAGCTGACCACAGAGAGCCTGCTTGGGGATTCTGTCTCC
>NW_024412441.1:26573299-26778974 GCF_014898765.1 Herpailurus yagouaroundi
CTCTTTACTCCGTTGTCAGGAAATTAATTGCCTTTGTGAATTCATTCATCAATAAATATTTATTGTGAATCATATATATGCTTGGTGCTGGGCTTGTTACTAAGTACCCAATGATTGATAAAACGCCACGATCCTGGCTCTCATGTAGATTACAGTCCAATGGAAGAGACAGACAATGAACAAAAAGATAAATATTTCATTAAAAACTGTGCAAAATGTTAAACGAGGAAACATGAACAGGGCAGTGACAGAGAAGTGGTGCAGCCCTCTAGCTGCTGCTTCATTCAGTCCTTATCTGCCTGCTCAGCTCTTCCCTGGAGATGGTGTGTGGTTTATCTACCTACAGCTCACGGCCTGATAGTTCTGTGCAAACAGTCATTGTCTAACCAACCCACCAGGTCTCATAGGACACCCAAGATAAAACCCCCTTCTCTTCCTATCCCTTGGCCAACCGAATAAGAATCTCTAGGCATGGATCTCATGCATAAATATTTTTAAAAGATCCTCAGGTGATTCTAATATGCAGTGAAAGTTGAGGAGCTCTCGAAGAATTCCATCAGTGGTGTCATGGCAAGCACCCTCTACTGGGTCCCATTCATCCACTCACAGAAGACTCTTACAACATTGGTAACAACCAGTGTGTTGACTCATTCAGATTGGATCTTACAGCTAGGCTATGACTTCTACCTGCTTGTGACCAGGTTCTTCCAGAGAAGGAGCCCACATACCTGCCACTCTATTTTTGTCCATCAGCCTGCTGCAGAAATAAGCAGGTGAGCTGTGACTTGCCAAGATAAGAAAAATATCTAAACTGAAAATTATTTCACTTCCCCAAAAGAATATACCCCAGGTTTTCTGTTTTTCTTATTACCACCTTTCCTCTTGGTACTTGGACAGGGAGATTGGATCCTCTCATCTTTCAGATTTAACGACTCCTGTGCTCTGAGTTCCTGTGCTTTCCCCCCTTGATACCTTCCTTTCTCTTCACTCTTATTGCTCCCATCTCAGGCATAATCCTTTGAGCATCTTGTTTGGACATTTAGCCTCCCAAATGAGGCTAATTTTTTTCTGATAAGACATCTTCTAAAGTGTCTTCACAGATTTGCCAATGTTAAGTTTCATTTTTTATTCCCATGTGTCATTGCCTCACCCTGGTATGCTTTACCCTCCCACTGATCATAATTTCTAGATTTCCCAAAATGGTTTTATTCCCAAACATTGTTTCCTTTCTCACATAAAATTAAACAAATGTCTTAGAATTCCAGTGTTTGACCATTAAAACCATATTCAAAATTTACTCCTTGCACCATTTATATATATGTATGTACCATATATATATGTATATATATATATGCCATATATATATGTATATATATGGCATATATATATATATATATATGTATATAATATGGCAATGAAATTCCCTTACCTTCTGAAAAAGCAAGATGCCACTATTGCTCTTCTATGATTCCCTGTTGAAATCCTACTCAATTTCCATGGTCCACTTCAAAGGCAACTTTCTTTATGAGGACTTATTAGCTCAAGCAAGAAAGAATGAAGCTGTTTTTCTCTTCTGAATTCCTAAGGCATACTCTCTGTATATCTTTAGGAACTGACTGCAAATTGCCTCTTATTATAGATATTTTTTATAGGCATGGGATACCCTTTCTTTTCCCTACTTAACTGTAGGTTCATTGAAGGATTTATTTCTACCCTTTGCCAATATTTGTCACTGTCTTTTGCAAATAAGTGTTTTTGAAATAAGTGGAACAATGGATAAGCCAAGGAATAAAAATGTTAATCTGAAATACTAATTTTACCTAGGACTGATCATTTAGCCCAAATAAGTCATACATTTCAACAGTGAACAATAATTTCAGCATAATTGCTTGAGGACTTTCTATCAAACTTTTCATATGATTATAATATCAGACAATATTATTAAGCAGTTACTATATTCTAGGCCCTGTGATCAGAATGTAGAACTTCAAGGAAAGTGAAAAAACAGCAAGAATTATCCATGCTTTCAATAAATATATAGACCAGTGGGGAACCTAGACATTTATCAGTTTATCACACAAAGGAGTGAGTAATGACAACTATATAAACAATCTGGAAGGAAACTTCCTTCCTTTTTGAAAGCCTACTAACCAGCAAGAATTGGCCTGGCCTGGGAAGTCAGGGCAGGCTTCCCAGAAGGTGTACAGCTTGAACAGTGGTCAGAAAGGGAGGGGAAGGCATTACAGAGAGAATGGCATGTGGAAAGTGTCTGCTGGAGGAGAGGTTGTGGAGGAAAATAAAGTGAAAAGGTGTCAGTGTGACTGGGGGTTGTTGTGCATGGAAGGTATGGACAGAGGAAGCAGGTTGGGATGTGACATGATCGTGTGGGCATTTTGCACAGAACACTTGGACCATGGTGTTAACATTAGATGGGAAGGCAGAGTGTGCCAGCTGTAAAAGGCCCAGACAGGAGAGCAGTATAGGAGAGGCACGATAGGTTTGGCTCAAGGTGGTGATGATGGAGTAGTGGCTGTAACGAGTGATGTTGGGAGACACACATGATATGAGGTGGTAAGCATTTGGACAAGAGAGAATATGTGGCAGGGCAGGGAGTTGTCTCAGTGTTCTTAGGTTTTTATCCTGCTCACCTGTTTGAGAGTGTCAACATTCACTGAGACAGGAAACACTGGACCAGAAACTGGATGTGGAGAGGGGGGTAACAGAGCAGGTGAAATATCAGGAATCCAGTTTTAGACATAGTGAACATTGTGTTTAAATTATTGCTTGTCCGTGCTGCATTTATTCGATTTGCCTTATATATTCACTAGGCTCTGGCTCCAGAACTGAAACAGTATTACAGAATCTAATGAGAATGAATTAATATGGTGTCTGTCCCACTGGTATTTAGCATTTCAGTCAGAGATGATGCTTATACCTCCAGTGCTTATACATGTTATGTATTTTCAAGAGGGCTCATAACCGTGACCAGGGAGATCCTATGAGGGAGCTTAGAAGCTTAATTCTGTAGTTAGAGAAAAAAATGCCCCTGGATCCTTCCTTGTGAAAGTGGCATTTGAGAGCCTAGGAAAATGACTCATGTAATATAATCATTCTGAATTATTTGACTTTGATGCAAGCAGATTTATTTCCAAGTTCAGTGAAATTTGAACTTTATAAAGTAATCAATGCTAGAAAAGAGTACAAGTTTTTAAATTCAAAATTTTAATAATGCTTTCTCTATTTAATGAGATTACAAGAGAATTTTATGTGAATTTTTTCCTTATAAGTTCCAAATTTTTAAAAGTCAACATATATTGGGGCGCCTGGGTGGCTCAGTGGGTTAAGCGTCCGACTTCGGCTCAGGTCACGATCTCACGGTCCGTGAGTTCCAGCCCCGCGTCGGGCTCTGGGCTGATGGCTCAGAGCCTGGAGCCTGCTTCCGATTCTGTGTCTCCCTCTCTCTCTGCCCCTCCCCCGTTCATGCTCTGTCTCTCTCTGTCTCAAAAATAAATAAAAAAACATTTAAAAAATTTTTTTAAAAATAAAAGTCAACATATATCATCTTTATCATTTAAAAAATTTTTAAGTCAAAAATTCCATGTTCTCAATTCAAGTACTACATAGATTTTCCACTGAAGATATAAATGTTCTGTTGTATGAAATGTATGGGGGGGGTGCATGTCAGATGCTGACATTTCAGCCTCTGATTTCATGTTAGGAATATCAATGGAGGTTGATATAGATGCTATCACAGCAGCTGCACCTTCACAAGGATGAGAACTAATGGAGCCTCTTATCAGTGAATGCCTGGGCTTCCAGAACAACTGTTCTCCATTAAGTTTTCTGGGCCAATAAGCAATTACAAGTACACTATGATATGCAGTGTCCTATGACTAGAAAATCCCCTGCTTGCTTTGGGCTGACACAGTCCAACAATTGTTTTGTTTTGAGCAAGAAGAGCCCTTCATTTCTCAGTTGGCCTTCAGATTGCAAGCCCACGTGCAGTGTGCTGTTTTATGATGCTTTCTTTGTATTTGTGTTACCATGGCTGCTGGTACTGTTGTTATATTTAATGAGCTTTTATTAGTCGGTTAAGCGTCCGACTTCAGTCAGGTCATGATCTTGCGGTCTGTGAGTTCGAGCCCCGCGTCAGGCTCTGGGCTGATGGCTCAGTGCCTGGAGCCTGTTTCTGATTCTGTGTCTCCCTCTCTCTCTGCCCCTCCCCCGTTCATGCTCTGTCTCTCTCTGTCCCAAAAATAAATAAACGTTGAAAAAAAATTTTTTTTTTAAATAATGAGCTTTTATTAGATAAGTTCCCTGAAGGTCTTTTTTAAATGGAAGACCCAACTTAGAAAGTCCAGTCCATGCACACACACACACACACACACACGCACACACACATTCAAATGTGCCTTGAGAAAGAGAGGACATTACACTTGGTATAATTCTTTCAGATGCTGATATTTGCATTTGTCATAAAATATCACCAGCACTTCCTCATCTGGTGTCTTAGTTAGCTCAGACTTCCATAACAAAATACCATAGCCTAGTCAGTTTGAAAAATAGACATTCATTTCTCAGAGTTCTGGACACTGGAAAGTCAAAGATCAAGGTGTCAGCCGACTTAATTTGGTGAGAGCTTTTTTCTTGGTTTGCAGATGGCCATCTGGCTGTGTGCTCACTTCTTGTCAAGGCCTCTTGGGTTAGGACAGTACAGGATGAGTGGCTACCTTTGTCCAGTGTAGCCCACAATTCATTATTTCAAGGTCAATTGTTTGATTGTGTTATGTAGTATATTTCATACTTTCATTTTATTGTTCCTTTTCCTACATGGACGTTTTGGTAATAGGTATACTTATTTATCTTTAGTTACTATATAGGTAATTCATTTTTCTATTGATTTCTATTTCTAAAAATGCCTCATCCATGCTTCCTATTGTTAAGTTTCAAGGTTGTGATTACTAGTATAAATAAGTCACCCTGGGTGTAGTAAGTATGTGAACAGAGAATTGCTGTTTGAAACCACCTGCAATTAAATCAGTCCCAGTGTCTATCCCTGATGCACATTCACAAAGTTACAAGTTGTAATACCTGTCTCTTCTGTGAACTACTGCCATCTGTGTTTTATTTTGCATAGCACTTGCAAACATGATAGTCTTCTTTGTTTGAAGTATATATTAATATATAGCTAAGCATATTCTGAAGACAAAAATGTCCCCAAATAAAATGTTTTTCTCTTAAAAATGTTGACAATAAATTGCATGATTTTTTTAAGAATCTTTGGAAACATATTTAGGTACAAAATTAAGCATAATTTAAGTGGAAGTCTGCTTTCATCAGTTTGAGGTTAGGAATGGAACTGCTTGGTCATATAGTAACTTTGTGTTTAACATTTAGAAGGAGAGCCAAAATGCTTTCCAAAGCAGCTGTACCATTTTACAACCACATCAGCAATGTATGAGGGTTCCATTTTGTTATTGTTGAATAACGATAACAAGAGACAACATTTGTTATTGTCTTTTTTATTCATCCTAAATGGATGTGGAGTGGTCTCTCATCATGGGTTTGATTTTCATTTCCCTAATGAATAATGATTTTGAGCATTAGTTTATGTGCTTATTGGCAATTTGTATATATGCTTTGGATAGATGTCTATTCAACTCCTTTGCTAATTTTTCCACATTTATTGAGATATATTTGATGTATAACATTGTGTAAGTTCGAGGTGTACAATGTGATGATTTGATATGTATTTATATTGTGAAATAATTACCACAGTAAGGTTAGTTAGCACATCCATCACCTCACACAGTTACCATTTGTGTGTGTGTGTGTGTCTGTGTGTGTGTGTGGTGAGAACATTTAAGATCTATTCTCTTAGTAACTTTCAAGTATAAAATATCGTATTGTTAACTATGCCACCTTGCTGTGTATTAGATCCTCAGAACTTATTCGTCTTGTAACTGTAAGTCTGTACTCTTTGACCAGTATCTCTCATTTCCCTCCCCACCAGTTCCTGGCAACCAGAATTTCTATGAGTTCAGTTTCTTTAAATTCTGCTTGTAAGTAAGATCATATAGTATTTTTCTGTTTGACTCATTTCACTTTGCATAGTAACCCTAAATTTCGTCCATATTGTCATAAATGGTAGGATTTGCTTCTTTTTTATGGATAATATTCCACTTAAAACACTTGAACACAAGTATTTATGGCAGTATTAATAATAATAATAATAATTGAAATGTTTCAAATATCTATCAACTGACTGGTATATAAATAAAATATGGTATACATATATAGTGAAATATAACTTGCAATTAAAAAGGATAAAGAGCAGATATATGCTATCACATGGATGAACCTTGAAAACATCATGCTAAGTGAAAGAAGCCAATCACCAAAGTCCACATTGTAAGCAAATTTGTAAGGACAGAAAGTAGATTAGTGGTTGCTGGAAATATTGGGGAGGGGAGAATAAGACATTATTACTGATGTGATCTCTTTCTCAAATGAAAAGATTTTTCTAAAATTATATAATAGTGAAAGTTGTAAAATCTGTAAATATATTAAAAATAAATAACACAATAGTGAATCATACATTTTAGATGGATAAATGTTATAGTATATAACTTATATCTCAATAAAACTGTTAACTTTCTGTTTAATTAAACAAATGTCATTTTTGTCCTAAGCTGCAGGAGTGTTATGGTCTACTACAGGGCCTGAGCAAGATTAAAGTTTGGAAAGTTGAATAAATATAGCCATTTATTTCCTCAATTAAATTAGCGACAGCAATCATAGATTTCCCATCAACTTTATATTTTTAAAAATTTTAAATCTACCGAGGAACTTGGGTGGCTCAGTTGGTCGAGGGTCCAACTCTTGATTTTGACTCAGGTCATGATCCCAGAGTCATGAGCCCCACAACAGGCTCCGCACTAAGTGTGGGGCCTGCTTGGGATTCCCTTTCTCTCTCTCTCTCCCTTTCCCCCACTCCCCTGCTTGCACAAACTTTCTCTAAATAATAATAATAATAATAATATAATAATTTCAAACTTACAGAAAAATTGAAAGAATAGTGCCATAAACACCAGAAACCCTTTGTCCATGTTCAACAATTATTAACATGTTATCATATGTGTGTGTGTGTGTGTGTTCTGAATCATTTGATTGTAAGTTACAAATATTGATACTTTCTCATCAAATACTCCAGACCCTGAATGTCTCTGAAGAAGAGACATTTGTGAATGCACAAGCATCAGCACAGAGCCATCAACAGGCAAGAGATCCAGTGAGTATCTGTAGCACACTAATATATGATATGCAGCCTTTAGACTTGTTTTCTTGATTTTCCCAATGATAAACTTTTCAGCTTTTTGTTTTTTAGATCCAGCATATAATCACTGTATAGTATCTAGTATCTTTTAACCCAAGGCAGTCACTCTGCTCCTTTTATTTCCCACGCCATTGACATTTTTTGTTTATTTATTTATTTTGAGAGACCATGAGTGGGAAAAGGACAGAGACCATCAGCGTAGAGTCCAATTTGGGGCTCGAATCCACCAACCGTGAGATCATGACTGGAGCTGATATCTAGAGTCAGGCTGTTTAACCAACTGAGCCATCCAGGCACCCCATGGCATTGAAATTTTTAAGGAGTCAAGACCAGTTATTTTTTTTTAAATATCCCCTGATTGTTTGTTGTTGTTGTTGTTGTTTTGTTGTTTAGATTCATCTTAAACACTTTGGTCAAGAATATCACATCGGTGATATTGCATCATATCTGGAAACATGGTATTAGCTGTTCCCTTCTTAATGAAACTCAGTAGAATAACTTGTTTAAGGTGGTATCTGTCAGATATCTCCATTACAGTGGTCCCATTTTTCTTTGCATTAATGAGCAATCTTTGCAATTCATAGGTAATAAAAGTGAATTATTCTCTTCTCCCAAATAATGTAACAGATATTAATATTTTTTTAAATGTTTTTTTCAACGTTTATTTATTTTTGGGACAGAGAGAGACAGAGCATGAACGGGGGAGGGGCAGAGAGAGAGGGAGACACAGAATCGGAAACAGGCTCCAGGCTCTGAGCCATCAGCCCAGAGCCTGACGCGGGGCTCGAACTCACGGACCGCAAGATCGTGACCTGGCTGAAGTCGGACGCTTAACTGACTGCGCCACCCAGGCGCCCCAAGATATTAATATTTTTAAAAAGCAATTTGTTTAAGGTGTTTTGTTCCTCTTTCAATGTTAAGAATTTATGGAAAATGTTTCTGATTTCCAATGACCATTATTGGCTGTGCCTACCCTGTGCTGCCTGGTAGGAAAAGTCTGGGAAATTGTCAGTTCTCCTGCTAATTGTGTCATCACAGCAAGGCCTTGGGTTGGGGAGTATTTCCTAATCTATATTAGTAGCACAATCAGTCACATGGAATCTGAAGACTCATCAGGGCTTTTATAAAGGAAAAACACAAACACTCTATACACATGCAGTTTCTATTTAAAATAAATTTAGTAGCACCTAATTCTGTAGGATGTCCCAGAGAAGAGGAGCTGGATGATATGAAAATGCCCATGCATTCTCTTGGACTTAAGTAAATTATTGTTTCTGACCCAAGAAGAGCATGTCTGAATGGACTGCACTTTGAAAAGAAGCTTTGAAATAACACTTTGCACATCAAGGGTACTTGTGTGTTTAACAACATGATGCACTGGCAAATCATTCTTCCATCTACCTCTAGGAGACCTGCAGGTGGCAATACACTAGCGACACCACTTCCTTTGAGGGCTGGAGAAAACCAGAGCACAGAATTGTGACTCACTACATGAAGCCAGTGGCTGTTATTTTTTTTAACATTAATGAACAGCAGATTTATTTTTTCATTGGAGGATGCTCTGAGCTAAATAAAAGGTGAGGTCAGCTAAACTTCTCCCTGCTTAGAAACTGCACAGTCACATCTTCTGAGACACTCCTAATTCTGAAAGCATGTTGTAGTAATAAGAGTAATTTAGACAAAGAGAATGAATTAATGCTGACGAGTGGAGAACAAAGAAATTAAGAACCACTCCAAAACATTTCAAGGATTTAGTTCAGAGGCAGAGCTGGAAATTTAGAACCTTATTATTCTGGTTTTGAATAGGATTTCAAAACACTAATTATAGCCTTAACTCACCTCCAAAAAAGATTGTTTTACTCAAAGGCCAGTTAGGAAGCAGAATTAGAAGTAAAAAGAGTGATTCTCTAGGCAAGTTTGTTGGTCCTTCTTCCTCACTTTACTCAAATAGTTAAAGATGGGGGACACAAAGAGTGGGAATAAGGTGTAAGACTTTGTGGGGGAGAGAAAAAGGGGTCCCTGGGGCTGCAGATTGCATCAGACGTGCTGCTCAGAACAAGTAAAGATGGCCTGTGAGAAGTCTGTGAGACAGCAAAAACTCCTGAAGAACACAGACTTGGTAGTCAACCTCAAAAAAAGATCAGACTTGAGTGGCTTGAAGCTTTTATCCATTGAATCACATACACCCATAATATGAGGCATTACAGTTAGATGTTAAGGCCATCAGCTCCAGCTGCTATGCCTTCCAACCAGAGTCAGGCTCAAGAATTTCCCATGAGCCCTAAGGGACAACCTCTTGCCATTCCCATAACTCCATGTGTCCCTGTCTTCACGGTGGACTCTATTTTAGTACCATAGATTACTTTTCTCCATGAACTTATTCAGCCTCAAATGATCCTTTGATTGTGTAATATTTATTGTTAATGTCTTCTCTGCTCATCTTGAGGGGTTTGGATTTCACATGCATATAATTTCTAATACAGATAGCATCTAGTTCATGACCAAAAAATTTATATCACCCCATGAGGAAAGCTAATTGACTTGCTCAATTTCCCACTGGCTGAGACATGAATGCCATCTTTGTGATGCCAAGCCTGGAGCTTTCTCATTATGTAGTCTGGGAAATGTGTCCTTTGCTGGAGTCTGCTAGGCTCCCCACTGGGTTTTGCAGTCCTCGCTACCACACCAATGCCTCTGAAGGAACCAGTAAGCTGGATAAGATTAGAGCATGGACCAACACATTTATCAGACGTGCCTGTAATCAGTAGTCTTTGTAAATACAATTTTTATGGGATTTTAGAGACTTCTAATAATATACCATAAATTAAATTAGCTAGCCCTCTGAGAACATAAGGAGTCATTCTAACATTCAGAATACTTTACTAAGTTTCTTTTACATTTTTCAGAGCACAAATCATCCATCGACTTTAGGTTTTAGCTATATCCATGGTTTTTTTAATTCATTTTTTGTCCAGAGAGTGAGTAAAGTATTTTTACAGGATTCATGTTTGAAGAAGATAAAGAAGAGTACTAGAAAGGAAGAAAAAAATCTAGCAATCTCTTCATAGAGAATAATTTTATCCTGTTGCTTTCACACCTGCATATCCTATGTAAAAGTTAAGAATAGACTCCCTTCCGGGCGCCTGGGTGGCGCAGTCGGTTAAGGGTCCGACTTCAGCCACGTCACGATCTCGCGGTCAGTGAGTTCGAGCCCCGCGTCAGGCTCTGGGCTGATGGCTCAGAGCCTGGAGCCTGTTTCCGATTCTGTGTCTCCCTCTCTCTCTGCCCCTCCCCCGTTCATGCTCTGTCTCTCTCTGTCCCAAAAATAAATAAAAACGTTGGAAAAAAAAATTAAAAAAAAAAAGAATAGACTCCCTTCATCAAGTTTATATTTGGGGACATGTCTAAAAATAGAAAAGCATCAGTTTATGAAGTTTATATTCACACTCTTAAAGAGGGAAATACAACCATTTGCTCTCAGAAACCCTCCAATCTGCAGTTCTGATCACCCTTCCTCTCTGCCCCTTGGAGAGTGAGTGTGTGGAAACCAACATTTTTACTGATTACCATCTAGATAATGCTATGGACAAAACGAATAGTATCAGAATTCCCACCACTTCAAACTTAACTTCCACATGATTACGGAAAGAGGAAATAGTTCTAGTATGTGGAGAAGCCAAAATGGGAGCATAACCCCACCATGAACCCTCTGAGCTACTAATTAACAACAGCAAGATGTGAACCAATTACTCAGTAGTCAGCAAGATCTAATCTAAGACCCAGAGTGCTAAATGTTTCCTGGAATCACAACAGCTAACATCTTTACTAAGATGGGGCAATTTGTGTGCTTGGGACAAATTCATTTGTACTTTTGCAATTTGCATGAAACAACTCCAAAGTCTTCCCTTATGACTAAAAGTAATTTAGTTCCTATCCATTGATCAATCTTACCTGGCTAGGTTTTAGAGATGGGTATAAAGAATGAAGAAGCAGGGAGAAGGCCAAAGCACTCTTGACACACTTTTGTTTTAGTTATAAAAGGACTAGAAGATACATTATTAGAAGTGAGGATGAAAGATCATTGAGAAATAGTTGCTAAGAGTTGCAAGCAGTAACAAGAGAAAAAAAAGGAGCAGAAGAAATTTTCTAAGAAATTTAAAAAAATAGTTTCTACAATTAAGGGAGAAAGAAGGAAGGAAGGAAGGAAGGAAGGAAGGAAGGAAGGAAGGAAGGAAGGAGGGAGGGAAGGAAGGAAGGATGGCCACCCTATCATGGATATTAGCCAATTGCCTCCGTAGCTCCAGGTTTTCCTCTCTTCTTCCCGACAGCCCCTTATTTCTGACTGGGGTCTTTGTGGCTTTTAGGAAGCAAACTCCACCCCTAGCCCTAGGGCTAGACCACATAGTATATTTCACCCCCTGGTTACAAAGATTGGTTCTAAAGTGGGCAGGCTACTCATACAAATTCAGTTAGTGACTTTGTGTAGTTTTTCTGATAATGCTGGGACAAACAAGTTTTAATGAGGAATGCTAGATCAAGCAAGGAAGCAGGGAACTGCTGGTGGCCAAGGACTTGACACTGGAAGACTGAGTGGAGACACAGGAAGGAATCCACATCTCTGTTATTCGAGCATATAATTTCCTTTATTGTTCAAGCTCCTCTGGGCTTGGGTTTCTTTCTCTGTGAAAGAAAATATTTATAATTGATTCAGATGAAAACATAGCTTATCACGAAATTTCAGAACACCAGAGATGAAGTTATAATTCTAAAACCTTCTTTCAAGAAAAACTTAAATAGGTCATCTACAAGGAAATGATAGACCAGCAGTCAACTTTACATCAAAATTTCTATATGTTGAACACAATGAAGAAATAGCTCCCCAATTTTGAAGGGAAATTATTTTAATCTTAGAAACATATGTAGCTAAACTTTTTGGAAATGTGAGGTTATGACATTTTAAGATTTACACTTTCGTTAAATTCACCTCCTATGTACTATTTCTTAGGAAATTACTTAAAGATGTGCATTTAGAGAAATGTGGGTCTCAAACAAGGGAGAGAAAGATATGGTGCAGCCTGGATCCATCAACCAGGTTCATGAGGGATGAACATCCAGGGACAGCAGCTGGGCAGCGGCTCTAGGGGTGATAGGTCACGAGTGGGGTAGGGGAGACCTTGGGGAGGGACATCTCTGCAAGAGTGGTTGCTTGTGAGAAATGTTATGAAGGGGCAGATTTGGAAAGAATAGACACAGAGAAAACTAAGCAAGTGAAAAAGTTGGCAGTACTCACTATAGAAAAGAAGAAAATGCTTTGTAAAAATTTTTATCATGCACAATTACTATCAGTGATAATAATGTGAACACGTCTTATCCTTCAATTATAAAAAGAATCATGACTCTGTTGGAGGAATGTGATGTGGCTTTTGGAAGGCCTAATCCACATCATACTTATAGATAAGTATGAATGAATTTACAGTTGACTAATAAGTATTATATTTTCCAATCAACTGAGCAGTTATGAATTTTATTTTTGCATTTTTCTTTTCATAATTTGAAACACATTTTTTTCAGGTTTCAACCATAAACACTTGAAAATCCCATAGGCCCTAAGCAGTTGTCTGTATTGCTCAACAGATAGCATGTCCTAGGAGTGGTGTTAGAACAATACATCCTTGGCTGTTATCAAGTGAACCAACTGGAAAAAATAATGAATTTGTGATTAATGACAGCATTAACAAAAACATGTTTTGAGTGCTTACTAATGTCAGACATGTTCCAAGCACTATTTATGTGTTATTTCATTTAATAAAATCTCACCAAATATATGGTATTGGTATGATTCCTTTCATAGATGATGAATGGATACATAGGAATGTTAAATCACTAGCCTAGAGTCACCCATGCAGTCTTTCCCCAAAACCTGATAAAATCTAAAACATAAATCAGAAGATGGTAGAGAAGCACATTATTTAGAAACATGAAGTTCAATACTAGAAGAAACAAATGAAAAAACAAAACAAAACTTAAAGTGGTGATATGAAGAGTGAGTTTAGGAAGGAGAGATAGGGAAAATACTGCTTATTTTTTATTATACATTTTTTTTGTACTGTTGGTCTTTTAACTCCATGCTTATATTACTTTACAAAAGATTTAAAAGCTAAAAATAAAGAAAGTGAAAGCAAAAAATGGAAAAATTATGTCCCCAAATAAACTTTTTCATGTGGCTCTTTCCACATGGAGTTGACTCTTGGGTGAGTGTGGTTCACCTCCCTTAGTATCTGAGTGACAGTAGTGGGGTACTCCAGGGGGCCACTGTAATGCTCAGGGGCTGATTCTCCTCTGCCTTCAGACTGTGTCTTGCCATACTAGAATGTTTTCCACTCCATTTTAGAGTAAAATAAGTACAATTATTAATAGAACAAAGTGATAGAATATAATTGAAATGTTGTGGAAACAGGACACAGAGAATCCCAATCAAGCATTTGCATTCTGAATTACAGGAGGGCAGGGGCCAGATCATTTGCTCTGCTAAATAGTCCTGCCTCCATTTATATAATAAAATTCCCATTCCTTTGTTCATTTGCCTAATAGCACTTAATTGACAAATGTTAGCAGATGTTAATTTTGTCATGTTAGGTCCTGTTGGTGGAGGTAACTGCTAGATACGTGAATTAAATGGGGAACAAACCACCACTAGAAATTTCAGAATCTTAGCTGGTAACTTTGTGTGTGTGTGTGTGTGTGTGTGTGTGTGTGTGTGTGTGTGTTTGAGTGGGGTGGGGGTGGATAGAGTTTAAAAATGGGAGACACTAATCTCAACTACTGAATTAGTCAAAATCCTGAAAGCTTAATTTTTATAGTTCTATTCCAATAGTTAAAATATCCTAACAGAGTTAAATCTTTGTACTGAGATTTGGTCTAGACAGTGAAGTGTGAGAAACTGAATAATTCTTTAGCATACTATCTGGCATTTTGTCTCATATTATAATGCAGAGCTATGATATTTTGAACCTCTCAGCAATTGTTCATTTTTTCTCAGTATACTCCGTCCATGTCAAAACATTTCTCTTCATGGGGAATCATCACTCACTGCCACTGGCGAATACATAGCTGAAGATTTACAAAGATAGAATGCTGTAGGATGACAAAAATAATGATAAACATCACTGACAATATCCTTCTTTCTGACAGAAACTTACTGAGACTCAAAATATAAAACAATTTGGTAAAGTTGGGTGAAAATTAAAGTATTTTAAGGTGTGATTCTTTTTTAGCAAAGGAAGTTGAGTTATTAAATATCTCCAACTCATGCTTAAAACTTAATGCATACAATGAATATGGCAGAGCACGTGACGTGGAAACAACAGAAAGCTAGTCATCTGAGCCCAGGAGATAAGGAGTAGAAATGTCCCAGATGACAAGTTTTGGAACACAGAAAAGGGAAGATGAGGAACAGGGATTATGTGAACATGGAGACAAATACTATTGGCTGCCATCAAAAACGTTTGTCAGTAAATTGTGTAAAGGCAATTTAAGTATTCTCAGTTTTCTCCATAAGACTGTTATCAGGGACATTATGAAATGTATGGTGGAAATCATCACATCTATGTCTCTTACACCATCTTGTCCTGTCATTTATGTTTTTTTCAACATCTTGTTCGCTGACCATTAAATAAAATTTTGCTTCATAATTTGTGAATCATTTAAATTCCATTGTATTTCTCTACTTTTTGTTCAGGATGAGATATTGTTTACTAGAGCCTTGGAATCAGCATCCATTTGACTATACCAAGGATTTTCATTTCCTGAGACATTGTCACACAACAGGGGCTATGGCCACCACTGCTGTTTACCACCAGGGAGGCCAGGCTCCTAACTCTGTTTCCAAGTGTTCTCTTACCTATTGCTTAAGGTTACTGTGCTTTCCTGTCAATACCTGTGGGTGGATGTGTGATAGGGGAAATAACACTGATCAGTTTTCACTCTTAATATATTAGGGAAACATAGATAAGCCATAAAACTTTAGCTTCTTGTAAGTTGACATTCTCTTGCCTTCTTTCACCACAAGGAGAAAGTGAAGTTAAGTATTAGAGCTTCCAAATGGCTTTGAAATGCAATTGCTATGTTTTTATTAAAGACCAAAATTACTTAATTACTTAGATGAGGGTTTTTTTAGAAATAAAGAGTTCTTTATTATTTTTTTGTTTGGTCTAACTTTACTAACTCAAGCCATTTAAGAACTGCCAATAAATGGCAGGGGAGGGAGTAAGGAAGAAAAGAAAAGAAAAAAAAAAGAAACTGCTTCTACACTTGGAGGTAAGTCTGGACCTGTATTTTTAAATATTATTTCAATTGAACATGCCTTAAGAAATGTATTCATTATGTCAACCAAATATACTATGAATGTGTCAAATGAATATGTACCTGGGTGCTCAGTCGGTTGAGCATCTGACTCTTGATTTTGGCAGGTCATGATCTTACAGTTCATGAAATACGGTTTGTGAGATTGAGCCCTGTGTTGGGCTCTGTGCTGAGGGCTGAGCACTGAGTATGGAGCCTGCTTGAGATTCTCTCTCTCTCTCTCTCTCTCTCTCTCTCTCTCCCTCTCTCTCTGCCCCTCCATGGCTGGAATACATGCACACATTCTCTCTTTGTCTCAAAAATAATAAACATTAGAAAAACATTAAAAAAAATTTTAAAGTTAATGGGTCCCACTGAATTTTTTTCTGGAGCTTTTAATACCAGGACTTCTATTTTGAAAATATGGAAATTTTTACAAGACCGAAGACACAAATAGGTAAAGTAGAAAAGTATATGCCCAATCATGAGATACTGCAGTGGTTTCCAGCTTGGAGGAGTCACAGATCAGAAACACCCTGACAAATCCTTCAAGGGAATTGAACCAAATGACTAGCTTTTTATTTTATCAACTAAGCAAAAGCAAACAAGCAAAATCAACCCACCAAACAAACAAAAAGCCCTTCCATGAGTTCTTATTATAAATTTATAAAAAAAAAAGAACATGGTCTCAGAAAAAGAATTTTTTAAATTTAATGATATTAGTTTTATGGGAAGTACCGTGTATTTTTCTGATTTCTTTTATGAGTTCTTTCTTGGGAGATAAAAACCTTATCACAAAATAGCCTGCATGTTTTTATTACTGTATAGAAATCACTGATTTAAAGGACTGGCACTTCACTCAGCACCATTAAAGGAAACAGTTCAGATAATGAGCAAACAACAGCAACAACAACAACAACAAAACATCTTCATTAGAAGCTCTACTCCTTCCATATGAATGAACAGGGTCACTGGGGACCAGAAAATATAAAAACAGACACATTGGTGACACCATCATTAACGGAGACAGAAATCTGGAAATGAATATTTAAAAAGTTAAAAGATAGATAAACATTTCCGAAAGAATGCTCCATAAAGCACTACTTTCAGAAGTTGTTGAGTGAAGTGACCTGACCAGATTCATGACTTTTGGAGAATCACAATGCATGGTGAGTATCAAACTCTGTGAAACTGCCATGCCACACAAGGAAATCTAATTCACTTTGTTCAGACAAATATTGTGCACCCATATTTCACCTCAGAACTCCCATTATCAAGACTGTAAACTGGAACATATGTCCTATTCTCCAGTGTTCTGTTAATCTCTTTGACCATCCTGAGATCTTTCAGAAAATTAAGATATTGAGGATATGGACATTCAAAACTATACCTTCTTGAATTACATCCAACAACATGAATCGTATCCATTCACTCATTAACTCAGCCTTCATGGAGAATGGGCTGCATGCATAATAATCTTTCCAACAATGTGAAGAATTACATAATAAATGAATATAAGATGTGTAACTCCAAGGATTACAATTTATGAAGAAAAATAAAACAGCACTTGTTGTGGTGAGCACTGGCCCTGAAAAACTAAATATCTGATAGTGAGAAAATTGAGTTAAACATTTTCTTCCTGATCTAAAACTTGGTAGTATGAATCTAGGGCAGCATTTCCCATCATACAAAAATAACATCTGTGGAAAGACAGGAATTTACTTTTATCAAAACAAGTGGATCTTCTGTCATCCATATTCAGATTTCTAGAAATTATACCAGATGAAAACTTCCATGTGCCATTTGTGGAAAATAATGTCCTTAACAAGACAAATAGATCTTACAGGGCAGGAAGGGTGTGCCTGTAATTCATGAAACACACTAGTCCAGATTAATCTTACTAGAAGATTGTTTGGGACACACTAGACTCTTGTTCAAAACATTGTAATAGCTTCCTATTGCATACACAACTCCTCTTGCATCAATCATCAAAATGTCCAGCCATTCATTTCAAACTGCTATGCATTTGTGTCCCATGGTTCCTTTCTTAATTATAATTATTGGTTTGCAACTAGATAACTTTCATAAGCTATTTTATGCAAAAAAGAAATATTAAAAGGGTACAGGTATACCCTTGAAACACAGAGCAGTAAGTAGAGCTTGTCTTGATGAGGACTGCACTAAGGAAGGAGGATCATAAAGAATCAAGATATTTATGTATTTAATTATTTTTGTTGAGACATAATTTTTTTTTAAAGTAGACTTCACGCCCAGCACAGAGCTCAGCATGGGGCTTAAACTCCTGTCCCTGAGATCAAGACCTGAGCTGAGATCAAGAGTTGGAGTCTCAAACAACTAAGCCACCCAGGTGTCCCAAGATATGCTTCTAAAATCAGAAAGTTCACCATTTCTAAGTATACAGCTCAGTGGTTTTTAGTGTGTTCACAGAGTTATGCAACCATCTCCATTGTCTGATTCCAGAATATTTTTAGTACCTGAAAAGAAACTCTACTTCCGATAGTCACTCCCTACTCCCCATCCCCCATCCTATAGCAAAGAGTAATTTATTTACTGTCTTCATGGATTTTCGTATTCTGGACATTTAATAAAAATGGAGTAATACAAAAAAATGGAGTAATACAATGGGAGGCCTTTTGTGTCTGGCTTCTAATGGTTAGAAAATGTTGATTATATCTGTGTTGTAGTATGTATCAACACTTCATTTCTTTTTATGGATGAATAATAATTCAATTATATGTCTAGATCATGTTTTGTTTATGTATTCATCCCCTGACAGACATTTGGATTGCTTCTACTTTTGGGCTGTTACGAATAATACTTCTCTAAGCATTCATGTTTAGGTTTTAATATAAACATGTTTTTGTGGGTATACACTTAGCAGTGAAGTTGCTGGATCCTACAGTGTTAGTTATTCATTTGTGTCACTCCCCCCCCACCCGCCACTCAATTTATATGTTGAAATCGTAGTGCCCAGATCTCAGAATGTGATGTAATTTGGAAATAGGGTTATTGCAGTTACAATTAAGATGTGGCAAAGATGAATTCATATTCCAGTCAGGGGGACTGCTGATCCAAGAGCACTGGTGTCTGTTTGAAAGGGGGAAATTCAGACAAAGGCATACAGGGAGAATACTATGTGAACTAGAAGACAAAGTTTGGGGTGATGTGACTACAAACGATGAAACACAAAAAACTGCCCACAAACCACCAGAAGCTGTGAGAAAAGCCTAGAACAAGTTCTCCTCACAGCCCTCAGAAGGAACCAACAACTCTGTGGACACCTTGATGTTAGACTTCTACTCTCCACTATGAGAGAATAAAATCTTGTTTCAGTCACCTAGCTTATGCTACTTGGTTACAGCAGCCCTAGCAAACTAACATATGTGATACCTCTATGTTTAATTCATTTCATAACTGTCAAAGTGTTTCCAAAATAGTGGCACCATTTTACATCCTCACCAGGAACATGTGAAAATTTCAATTTCTCCACATCCTTGCCAGTATATGTTATTGTCGAACTTTTTATTTATTGCTCTCCTGTTGGGTGTGACGTGGCACCTCATTGTGGTTCTGAGAGTATTTCCTTATAATCTTTATTACTTCTGGAAAATTAGTAGTAAAGTTTCCTCTGTTATGCCTGATATTAATAATTTAAGTCTTTTTTTCCCTCTTTCTTAATCTAGCTAAAAGTTTGTAAATTTCATTTCAAAGAACCAACTTTTGGTCTTATTGATTTTTCTCTATTGTTTTTAATGTGTTCTACATGCTGGACTCCAGGAAAATTGTTCACTGTATCTGTATAGATGGGATATTGAATTATATAATGAAGGGTATTCTTTTTTTTTTTTTTTAATTTCAGTGTAGTTCACACACAGTGCTTTATTTAGTTTCAGGTGTACAAATAGTGATCTAACAGTTCCATACATTACTCAGTGCTCATCAAGACAAGATTTTTCATCAAGATTTTTTTTTTGAGTCTCTATTTTATTTATTTCTACTCTAGTCTTCATTCTTTCTTTTCTTCTTCCTTTTGATTTAGTTTTCTCTTCTTTTCTAATGTCTCAAGATGGAACCCTAGGTTATTTATTTGAGATCTTTCTTCTTGCTTCATTCATGCATTTATGTCTACAAATTTCCCTCAGCACCACTTTTGTTGTGTCCTGTAAATTTTCATACATTGTGTTTTTGTTTTAAATGATCTCAAAATATATTCTAATTTCCTTTGTGATTTCTTCTTTGATTTATTGGTTATTTTGAAATATGCTGCTTCATTTCTACAAATTTCTAAGTCTTTCAAATTTCTTACTGCTGTTGATTCCTAATTTCATTCCATTGTGGTCAAAGAACATACTTTTTATTATTTCAAGCCTTTTAAATTTATCAAGATTTGTTTTATTGCATAACGTATGGTCTATTCTGGAGAACATTTCATGTGCACTTAACAGGAATATGCATCTGTTGCTATTGGGTGTTCTTGTGGACGTTTGTTAGGTCTGTGTTTACAGAATTGTTTGAGTCTTATATTTCGTTGTTGCTCTTCTGCCTAGCTATTCTATCTGTTACTGAAAGTGGTTTATTGAAGTCTCAAATTATTACTGTTGAATTGTCTATTTCTCCCTACAATTCTGTCTGTCTTTGCTTCATGTATTGTGGGACTCTGGTGTCTGGTGCATATAGTGCATATATGTTTGTACTTGTTATATTTTCTTACAATTATCATTATATTACATTACAAATATAACAATGGGTCCTTGTTTCTAATAATAATCTTGTCTATCTTGCCGTGTTATGGCAAGTATGGCCCTTCCAGCTCTCTTTTGGTTACTGTTTGCATGGTATGTCACTCTCCATCCTTTTATTTTCAACCAATTTGTGTTTTTGAATCTGAATTCTGTTTCCTCTATACAATATCTAATTTATTTTGTTTTTTTTAATCCATTCTATTTTAAGTGGAGAGTTTAATACATTATCAAATATATGTATGCCATTTTGCTGTGTGTTTCATATATATATATATATATATATATATGTCCTTTTTTATTTTCCACTTCCTCCATCATTGCTTTTTTGTTGTTGTTGTTAAGTAGATACTTTTCTCCTGAAGCATTTTAATACTCCTGTCATTTATTTTACTATACTTTTTAAAATATTTTTTTAATCTTTATTTATTTTTGAGAGAGAAACAGTGCGTGAATGGGGGGAGGAACAGAGAGAGGAGACACAGAATCTGAAGCAGGCTCCAGGCTCTGAGCTGTCAGCACAGAGGCCGATGTGGGTCTCGAACTCATGAAACTGATTATGACCTGAGCCAAAGTTGGACACTCAACCAAATGAGCCACCCAGGTGCTCCTTTTACTATACATTTTTGAGTTAAGTTCTTAATGGTTCCTTTGAGGATTATTGTCAACATCTTAATTTATTGTACTCTTGTTTGGATTACTACCAGATTCATTACAATTTTATACAAAAACTTTGTTTTTATATAGATGTGGTTTCCCTTCCCCACTTATTGTCACAAAATATATCTTTATACACTGTTCTCATTTACCTGGGCTTACAGTTATTACATTATGTATTCGTGTTTTAAATAAAATAGAGAAAAACACAGTTTTAAACAAAAATATATTCATATTGTCTTTTATACTTACCTATGTTGTTATCTTTGCTGGTGATCTTTATTTCTTGATGTGAATCCAAATTACTGTCTAGTGTTCTTTATTTTCAAAATCAAGGACTACCTTTAGTGCTTCCTTTAGAACAAATCTGTTACCAATGAACTCTTTTGTTTATCTGGGATTTCTTAATTTATTTTTCATGTTTTGCAGAATAACTTTGTTGGATACAAAATTCTAGGTTGACAGGGTTTTTTTTTTTTCCACTCACACTTTTAATAAGTAAACCTCTGCCTTCTGGCCTCCATGGTTTCTGCCTTTTTTACTGATATTTTGTCATAACCAAGGCATTTGGACTTTCTGACTGTGTTTCTCACACTTCTATTTTCTTTAATCTGGATCGTTTCTAATACTCATTGCATGAACCTAGACCCTGACATTAAATTTAGAATTCTTCAAATTGCACTTACTCATACCAAGAGTGTGCATCCAAAGCAACCTGAGCCCTATAGAGTTCTCAAAATCTTTTACTTGTCACCATCAGAGATTTTCACTGCCTACTGGCAACTTCTTATTCTAAGGTGTCCTGCCATTAGAATCTGGCTGGGACTTCTCTCTTCTCATATTTCTATTTCCTTCCTACTATCTCCATGCTGAATCTCCCCTAATGGCGTCTGATTCTCCTTTGACAATATGATCAAATATTCAGTTCTCTCTGGATCTTATCCTCTAATTCACCTTTAGGCTCTCTGTTACATATTTAAGCCCATAAAAATGTTTATAAAAACAAAAATGACTTCTATATGATAAGATTTAACCTCCTTTGGAAGCAATTATCAATTTAGTATTCTCTTTTTCTGTTAAATGGCCACTTTCACATTTCTGTACATGAGGCACCATTGTTTTTCTTCCTTACATATAATTTCCTATAGCACATCTTTATATCATGGAATATGACTCATTTGATAGGGTCACTTATGTTTTTCCTCTATGAGTTATTCTAAATTATAAGTTTTTTTTAAAACAAGTAAAATTTAGTCAGTAGTAGGTGACGAACAAATATTTTTAAAAGAATAGTAATGTAGATTATGTTTAGTTCACTTAATAAACACAAAAAACATATACCATAATTTATTGGTGTGGCTGAATGGTGCAGAAAGCCTTTTGATGTAGCATGAGCAGTATATATAAAGAAAGTAAGGCAGTGACAGGATGCTTGTTAAGGACCTATTCAGCTCGAACATTATGTTCTATTTTACTGAACATTATAGACGCAACTATCTCATTTTGAGATATTTGGTCTCTCTTCATTCACCTGGAAGAGCTGGCTATGACCTTGCCTTTCATATGCTGACAAAGAGGGTATTTCTTCAGTTGTTAATCTCCCTACAGTACTTATAGAAATTCCAGCAAGGTAGGCCACATGCAGACTGAATTTTCTCTCCTTTTACTCAGATTTGGTGAGTTTTTCATACACAGAAATACAAGGCGAAACTTAGAAGGAAAAAAAGAGAGAGAGAGAGATTCCTGGTACAGCTGATTTGTATTCATAAGTGAACCATCCAAAATCCATTATACTGACTTTTAATCAAAAGGCAGATAGGATGGGAGCTCTTTTTGCTACAGGGGACATTTCCTTTTAAATGGACTATCCTACGATAGAAATAAGGTCTCGTGTAGGGACAGCACTTCAGACTCTGAATTTTGTTATATAAAGAATTATATATATTTTGTTACATAAAGAATTAACTCATTTTATTCACTGTCTAGGAAGGGCAGGCTTTATAAACCCTTTTTTTTTTTTAATGAAGATACTAAAATACAGAGCAATTAGATTTGCCTCAGTCACCCTGAGAGGTGAATTCCTCAGATAGTGGGATTGGAGAATATTTTCACAATATCAACAGTGACTGGGGGACTGGAGTAGGGGCCTGATGCAGGAAAGTCAAGTTTAGGTAGCTCTTAAAAAATACCTTTTTAAAGAAATGATGAATAGTCTTTGAATAAAGGAGTCTGTGTCACTTTTGCAACTCGTAATGATGATGAAGATAATGTTGATGATACTGATGATAATGATTGTGATGATAATGTTAATATTTATCAGAAACTAACTATAGGCCAAGAATTGCAATAGGTGCTTGCTTAGGTCGAGTTAATTTATTAAATCCTCACAGAATCATTAAAATTATTGGTCTGGGTCGCATCAGGAGAGAGAGCCACACAATAATTTGAACAGAAGAAGTTTAATATAAGGAATTATAAAATAATTATAGGAAGATAAAGACATAAAAGGATGTGAAAGGGTAACTTAGAGCTGAAGGGAATGTCTGAAAAAGGAAAAACTTGAAATGGATGCTTCTCTCAAGGATTGGGTGAAGACCTCATTTGACAAGCCCACTGAAGAGTGCAAGCATTCCCTAGGTTGCTCAGGCCAGAGCTGGACCAGAATCACAGGACAGAAGGAAGCTACCATACGGGGCACAGGTGAGTGTAGGTGGTAGACAGGAACACAGAGGGATTCCTGCTCACCGTTGGGCAGCATTGTCATGTGACATGTGGTGCATTGTGTCCAACCTGGGAGGACCCTCTTCACACAGGTGAAGTGAGGCAAGTGGGAGGTGTGCAGGGGGACTTGAGATGCTACTATAGGAACAAACATAGGACATGGTGTGTTTATGACGTGGGAGCTGAGGGGAGCAACTCCCGAGGCCAGGACTGAGAGACTGCGTACTTGGGGCATGGTTGGGGCAGAGTGTAGTAGGATGTCCCCCATGGACTTGAAGTGCTGACCAGAAGTGCAGCAGGCCCAAGTAAGAGTAAAATCTTAGTGTACCAGAACCAGGAAGAGGGCCTCCCTGCCCCCACAATGCCCATCAATCTACACAGATGTAGCTTCACAATCCACAAAGGAAGAACTCATTACATCAGAGCAGGTACTGGAGGGAGAATTTCCAGCTGAGGGCAGTAAATTAAACTGACACAGTAGGAATGCTAGTAATCCATTTTTATTTAAAAAAATATTTATTACTTTTTTGTGTGTTTTTTTATTCTGGGTTTTTTGAAGTATGATTGAAAAATAAGAATTGTATACATTTATTTAGATTTCACATTGTAATTTTTTTACTAGGAACTTCTAGCTATTTACCAAAATATGTTCTCATTTTCTATTTCTTTTGAAATTCTTACTTTGCTTAGGCATTGTTCTCCTGATCTCAATCAGCATCTTTCTGACCATTAATTTGAGGTCTCTATTGGATAAAATAACTTACCTCCATTTTATTAAGGTTGGTTTCTGGAGATTTATCTTGCTCTTTTGATTGGAACATACTCTGTTTCTTCATTTTTCTTGACATTCTGGGCTGATGTCTGTACATTAAATAAAATGGCCACTTTTCCCAGTCTTGACAGACTGGTATTGTACAGGAGATAAAGCCCATCAACTAGCCCAGCTTTGGGATCATCCAAGCCTCTGTATTTATTCTGAGTGTCTCCCAGTAGTTGAGATTCAAGATGCATCCATGTCTTAAAGGCAAGGGTCACAGTCGGCCTCTAGATGCTGGCTGAATGGAAGCCAGAGCATCAGGCAGCAGCCTGTACAGTGTGCACTCAAACCCCTTCCAGGGAGGAACTGGGAGATGAGCATTTTTTCTCTTCTCTCTCTGTGCTGAGTCTGTCCTCCATATATAGCAGCAGCTTCTCCTTTACTGGAGAATAGTCTATAGTCTACAGGGCTCATGAATACAAGTCCCATGGGCCATCAGAGCTGGGTGATTTGGAGACATGCCCTATAGGAAGAATGACAGAAGTTGGGGCATTAGACTTGTGGGCAAGTTTCTTCCAGAAAGATACTCATAACTTTGTGGTTTTGTTTTTGGTTTTTGTTTTGTTTTTGTTTGTTTTGTTTGTTGTTTGTTGTTGTTGTTGTTTTGCTGGAATGAACCAGAAGGAGAAGGTGGATCAAGTTCCCAGAAGGCATTTTAAGGCACTGAGGAGTATCTCAGTCAACCCAGATGTATACTAATTAGAAGCCAGACCTCAGGCAGCAACTTTAATATATGCCGTCAAACCCCTGCCAGGGTTAAATTGAGGAGATCATCATTTTTACTTGAGCCCTGTGGGGCATTGGTACAGTAAGTTGGTGCACCTGTTAGCAGCTGCTACTTTAGTTGCCATAGTCCTTAGGACTTGCAAACAAAAGCCCCACTGGCTTTCAGAACTAAGTGGTTCAGGGGTCTTTCTTTTGGGCAACAGCTTTAAAAGTTGGAGCACTTCACTCCTCAGGAAGCAATGGGGAGTTGGGGGCTCCCTCCTGATTTTACAGAACTGTGCAGAGAGGGAATTTATTGTAACAGTGTGTCTCAGCCTTTCTTACATGCTTTGGTATGGATTCTATTTGGTTGCCCAATGTTTAGGAGTGACTCAACTAGCACCTGGATTTCTCTCTTTTTTTTTTTTTTTTTAACATTTACTTATTTCTTTGAGAGACAGAGTATGAGTAGGGGAGGAGCAGAGAGAGAGGGAGACACAGAGTTCAAAGCAGGCTTCAGGCTCTGAGCTGTCAGCACAGAGGCCAACACGGGCTGGAACTCACAAACCACGAGATCATGACCTGAGCCGAAGTCAGACGCTTAACCGACTGAGCCATCCAGGCGCCCCTCATCTGGATTTCTTTTGGAGGGAATTGTTCCAAGTGTAGCCGGATGTTTGGTGAGTCCATGGGAGGAGGGAAATTCAGGAGTCTCTTTTGTCACCACCTTAGACCAGAGTATAGCTTTAACTTTTACATATCATACCAGAATTATTTACTGAATATACCAGGAATCTGGCATGAAGCCGTCCTCTTGATATGTCCAACTACTACAAGGGAACTTAGAAAATGGTGACTCTGTAAATTTAATGTTATTTTCGAAGATATACCCAAGTCGAAATAAAACTAGTTTAAAATTTAAGCTGTCAGACATGTCAAGTATATCCAGGAGGGAACAGGGAAGATTTTACACCAGTGTTATTCTGCCTGAATTGGCAAGATGCTTATATAAAAATGGACTGGTTACTAAAAATTAATAATAGACACTTTGAATGTTACCTTTCATATGTCTCTCCTGGAAGTTTTGATGTCACTTTAAAAGCCTACACCACCTGAAAAATTAAATTTTTGAGATTCAGTACCTTCCTCAACCCACTGGAGAAAGGCTTAGAAATGTGGCACAGGTCTTTTATTGTTTTATTTTGGTTCAGTATGTTAAGGCTCAGGGGGATCATTTCACTGCAAAAAAAATAAACTGATTTAAGTTATTTAAAGATAAGGGAAAGAGTAGAATAGTCTTCTGAAAATCCAGGGAGAGCTGAACAGCTAGGTCTTGCAAAGGTGAGGAACTGAGGCTCTATAGGCGAATTCCTCTTCCACTCTTCTCTCTCTACCTCATGGCCTCTCTGGCTAGGGTCTTCCCATCTCTGTTTCTCATGGTGTATCATTCCTGTACTCCTCTCTACCTATCAATCTAGATTCTGCTTCATGTCTGTCTTGCTCTTGGATCCACTGCAGTGCCCACCGCTCTTCCTCAACTTCCCTATGATTCTCTTATGTCAAGTTTTTGAGAAACAATCTGCTTTGCCCAAGCTCATTTTACCAATCTGAGCAATGAAATCAGATGAGTAGAGTTAGATGATGTGTTGCCAACACAGAATGAGCTCCTGGTAGAATCTATTTTCTGAAACAGGGATGAAAGGGGCTGGTATGCTACAACTTGGCTAGAACCCAAGCTATTATGCAAATAGACTGCTCCAGGGAGTAAGAACTTTTCTGGACCAGTTTGACAATACTACCACCTAGTTATATGACCTTGGTTCTCTCAGTTGTAAATGAGATGAGTGGGACTACTAGAGAGCTGTAACATCACTTCCAGCTCTAATCAAAGTTGATTGTAGGAACACATTAAGTTCACATAAGTACAGAACCAAATATAACACTGGTGTCATGGTTTTGTTTGTCTTGTTGATACCAGATAGTGAAATCAATAGGTTTGGCAACAAGGCTAACAAACACTGGCATATTTGTTATAGTCATTTTGCACTGCTAGGTCATTTACATAAAAGAGATCTATTTAGACTTAGAAATATGATTTATTATTTATTATCTATTCTTTGTTTAGAAGGGAAATATGTTTTATGAAAAATTTCACCTTACATAAAACAACACTATCTTACTATATTTACAGCCATAGAAGAAAAAAAGCAATAGGCAGAAACACAATTCATCTCTTTTAGTTCACGTGAAAAGCTACATAACATAAAAATGACATAATTTATAAGGTATCCCTAATAATGTAAATATGTCCATTAAAAACATAAAAAAAACCTTCATATCACCAACATACACATATACATTTTACTTATATTGTCATAGAAAACTAGGACAAAAGTAAAATAATTTAAATAATATAGTATAATGTGACCATAGTACAATAAAACTAGAAAAAGAAAGAGAGAGATAATTTTTCTTCACAAAAAGAAATTTTAAAAAGATCTCTTCAATAAATATTTGGCCAAAGAGGAAATACAAATAAAAATTATATAATATACAGAAGGCAATTAAGAAAGTAATTGGAATGCTACACATTGAAGTATGCAATAAGTCAGATAAGACAATGCTCGGAGGAAAAATCATTTCTTAAACACTCATGTTTAAAAACCAAGTAATGAAAATAAAAGAATTTAGCATTTCATTTTAGATTTTAGAAAAATAATTAAAACAATTTTAAGGAAGATGCAAAAATGAACTAAAGTAAAATGCACAAATAAACCAAAGAACTATTTCTCAAAGAAACAATAAACTAATTAAAACACTAACTTGGTAAGAGGAAAAAATCAGGTAAAATACACAGGCACAAAATAATAAATGACAGGGATGCAGTAAGTACAAATAGAGAAGAAACTTTTAAAAAATAGTTTACTTTGCTTAACAAAATCTAGTTTGATACAGGATATCGAAGTGGCTTAAATAATTTTCAAAGAAAATATAATTTACTAAAACTGACCCCAGGTGGACAGATTCTAAAACACAGCTTAGTTCCAACAGGTAAAGAACTTGGGAGTCATAATTCTTATACTCTCAGGAAGAAAAATAATTGAACAACTAAAAATCAATATCTTTTCCTAGATACATCAGAGATTTGCAATCATATGGCAAACATCCATCCAAAAGCTGGAGAAAAAATGGATAAAAAGAATAAATCTGAGCTCAGTTTACCCAACCCAGAAGCCACTGGATCAAGCAGGTATTAGGGACACTCATATGGTCACTTTAAAGAATTTTTTAAGGCTGAGTGTGAACTGGCTTGAGAGCTAAGAACTGATGGGGCTCGGTGTTAGAGGGTCCCCATACTTACATATATTTTGCCCCCAGGAAATCTACCAAATTTTCATGGTAAAGACCGCAGGAAAAACAAAAATCTCCTGTTTCACTCAAGTTTCCAATTTAGGAAAAAGAGTAATAATTATGTTGGACTTCTCATCTGAAATCATTTCATCTAGAGGGGGAGCTCAGTGAAATACATTTAAAATGTTTACAGAAAAAAAAATCTATGCCCTGTGAAATTATCCTTCAAAAGTAAAGGAGAAAGAGAGATTTTCTCAGACAAAAAACTGAGGGAATTTATCACCAGCAGATAAGCCTTGCAGGAACTGTAAAATAAACTTTTATCTAAATAAAGAAAGGAAGAGCACCAAAGAAGGAATAATTTAAGGTAAAATTAAATATTTTTAGTTTTTCTTGTTCTTTGTTGATTCCCTGTTCAAGTAGTAATAACAACTACTACTACTACTAACTATTGGATGTTTACAGTAGATGGATATGTGAAATAAATTATGTTAAAAGGGATTTGAGGGAAGGATTTGGGATACTTTCCTGTAAGGCTCCTGTACTACCCATGAAGCTGTATAGAATTATTTGAAAATAGATGTAGACTAATTCTAATGGTATATTGAAAAGTTTAGGTAAGCCATCATAAATTTTTAAAGTTGTTTTTGATAATTCTCTGAAAGGAAAGAAAATCAAAGCATATAAAACACTCAATTAAAACAAGAGAAGACATAAAAGAAGAGGAAAATTGTTTTTTAAAGGAATAAATACTATGTTCAACAAATAAAAAACAGTTACAAGCATGGAAGACATTAATCCAATCATATTCATAATCACTTTAAATATGAATGGGATAAATACACCAGTTAAAAGACAAAGACTGGCAAAGTGGATATAAAAGTCCAACCCCAACTATATGTTGTCTACAAGAAACCCACTTCAAATGTAAAGGCACATATAGATTAAAAGTAAACAAATACAGAAAGCTATCACATACCAATATTAATCAAAAGAAAGCTAGAGTAGCTATATTAATATCAGAAAAAAGCACAATCCAGAACAAGATAAATATCAGTAAAAAGGGGGAGCATTCCATAATGATAAAGGGACAAATTCTCCAAGAAGACATAACAATCCTTAACATGTATGCACCTAATGACAGAGTATCAAACTAGGTGGGGCAAAAACTGATAAAACTGCAAGGAGAAATAGACAAATCCACTCTTACAGTTTGGAGATTTCAACACACCTCTGTCAATAATTGACAGATCCAGCAGGCAGAAAATCAGTAATGATATAGCTGAAATAAATAGCACCATCAATCAACTAGATGTAATTGACATTTATTGAATATATCATTCAATAACAGCAGAATACACATTCTTCTCAATTTATATAGACAATTCACTAAGATAGACCACATTCTGAGTCATAAAGCACAACTCAAAAAATTTAAAAAATAGAAATCATACCAAGTTTTCTCTCAGACCACAGTGAATTAAGGTAGAAAGGTATACAGAAAGATAACTAAAATATCTGAAAATATTTAGAGATTAAACAACACACTTCTGGGGTGCCTGGGTGGCTCAGTCAGTTGAGTGTCTGACTTAGGTTCAGGTCATGATCTCACTGCTCATTAGCTCGAGACCCACATCAGGCTCTGTACTGACAGCTGAGAGCCTGGAGCCTGCTTCAGATTTTGTGTGACCCTCTCTCTTTGCCCCTTCCCTGCTAGAGTTCTCTCTCTCTCTCTCTCTCTCTCTCTCTCTCTCTCTCAAAATAAATAAACATTAAAAAAAAATAAACAACACACTTCCACCTTGGGAAACTAGAGAATGAAGAGCAACGTAAGACTGAAACATGTAGAATAAAGGAAATAATAAAAATTAGAACAGAAAGGACATTCAAAGCAAATCAATAGAGAAATCAATGCAACCAAAAGCTGGTTCTGTGGAAATAAAATAGAATTGATAAACTGCTAGTCAGGATAGCTAAGAAAAAGAGAGAGAGCACAAATTATTAATATTGGAAATTGGAATTATCACTACTCATCTTGTGTCCATTAAAAGGATTCTAAAATAATGTTGCAAATAATTCGATGCCCCTAAATTTGATAATTTAAATTAAATACACCAATTTCTATAAAACACGATTTACCAGAAGTTTGTGTGCCAAGGACACAAACTGTTTCTCACAAGAGAATTAGTCTAATTGGCCTATATCTATTAAAGAGATTGACTCAATGATTAATACTCCTCCCCAGAGAAAGCATGCAAAGTTTTCATTGATACATTCTACCAAATATTTAAGTAAGAGATGGTAGTGGTTTTCTACAATTTCTCCCAGAAAATAGAAGAAAAGGAACATTTCCTAATTCATACCAGGAGATGGGTATTACCCTAAATAAATAAATAATAATAATAATAAAAACAAACAAACAAACAAAAGCAAAGGCATTCCAAGAAAGGAACATTACAGACCAATATTCTGAATACTGGAAAATTCTTCAACAAAATTTTAGAATATCAAATCCAGCAATGTATAAAAAGAATTATAATCAATTGCTACTTATTCATGGTACAGTTGGTTCAAGACACAAAAAATAATATAATTCATCATATCAACAGGCTAAAGAAAAAAACATATAATTATATTAATAAATATAAAAATTTGATTAAAACCAATGCCTGCTCATACATAATAAAAACTCTCAGCAAGCTAAGAATGGATAATAACTTTCCCAACTTGATAAAAAAAATGTTTACAAAACCCTATAGCTTAGCATCATACTTAATGGTTAGAAATTAAATACTTTTCCTCTAAAATTAGGAACAAAGCAGATGTTCTCTATCACCACTCTTATTCAAGATTGTACCAGAACTCCTAATACAGTAAGACAAAAGAAAGAAAGAAGGAAAGGAAGAAAGGAAGAAAGGAAGGTAGAAAGAAAGAAAGAAAAGAAAGAAAGAGAGAGAAAGAAAGAAAGAAAAAGAAGGAAGGAAGGAAAGAAGAAAAGAGTATATAGATTGGGAAGGAAGAAATAAAACTGTGTCCATAAATGACATGATGGTCTATGTAGAAACATGCAAAATTGACGAAACAAACCTTCCAGGAACTAAGAAGTGCTTATAGGAAATTTTCAGGAACAAAAGGTTAACATGCCAAGTTAATTACAATAGAACCATAATGGACAATTGGAATTTTAAATTAAAAATACAATATCATCTACATTAGCAGCAAAATGCTGAAATGCTTTAGCGCAAATCCAACAAAATATATACAAGATTGACATGAGGAAAATTATAAACATCTGACAAAATTTCCTTAATAAAAGGAAACATATTTTATGATACTTTATTTTATAGGAATTATAATCAATTCTCTGCATCTACATAATCCAAAAATAGCTTTAGAGAAGGACGTGGGGTTTGGGACAGGAAATGCTCCTTTAGCTGCTTGTTTTTATTTTCTTACATTTCCCTCATGCATTAGACTAGATCTACCTGGAGAGCAGACAATATATTCTATCAATCCCTGAGTACTCTGCTGCTAGAAAAGTGCCTGGACCAGACTAAATAAATGTTTATACAAAGAAAAATGAGTATGTATTTGGGGAGATTCTTCAACTCATGAAGAATAGTGTGGCCAAAATAGATGCACTTAAAAGCAAGAGTAGTTGAAATTCCAATGTAAACATGGAAAACAGGATTATACATGCAAAGAATAGAGTGGCCATATCCAATAATATATTCTCTGCTAAACTTCAAAAGTGTGACCATTTTAAAGTCATAGGACATTTAGTGATCTCAATGGGATTTGAACTAATAGTCTTGGAACACCAGTATCACTGAGTTGTAGGTTACTGTGTGAGTGGAAACACACAAATCATTTGAAGACTAAAAAATTGCCAATATTATAAAGGATTTTGGTGGAGAGAAAAAAGATCAATTGAGGCTGAGAGTAGAAATCTACCTTGTGGTAAAGGAACTGAACCATCACAGTGTAACCCTGGGAATTTGTGGATTTAGCTGGCAATGAGCCAGCCTGTTAAAGTGGTAGTGCTGAGGAGTGGCTCTCTTCCCCTAGTGGAAATGTTAGAATATCCCTCAAGCCTGAAGCCTCCAGGAGAGTCCTAGAAACAGCTGGTGCTTCAATCCAGGCAGCTGGGTTCCCTGAGGTCTATTTCCTTACTGCCAAGTTCAGTTTCTCAGGCCTGCAGAATAAGAAGAGAGACCTCTTGATGGCTAGGGGTCCTTGCATCAGAAAGAAACCCAGACTGTGCCCAGCAGATGTCCTGGCCTGGTGTGTATCTCTATGGGATAATGAGAATATGTGGGAAGTGACTTTGGAGTACTTGCATCTCTGCCTCCCTGACCTTGGCCTAGTGAGTTTTCCCTTTTCTCAGTAAAGCATTCCTTAATCCATGCTGCATGATGGTATGATGTTGAGGAATTTGTTCTGCCTTCTTGCATGACAGATGGTAGCCCTGGAGAGACCCACCTGATACGACATATGTTTAGCCTTCCCTGAGAGCTATACTTATCAGATACTGAGTGACATTGTCTCTGCTCTTTACATCCTTCATCCTACTTCAGGTTGCTATTCTTGCTAGAGTCTGGCAATCTGTGAGCATCTTCCAGGGAATAAACACAAATTCTAACTACAGCTGTGCATGCTTGGGTAAAGAGTGGAGCCTTGCCAGCAGTGTGTAGATGGATACCTGGCCTCCAATAAGATGGAAAACACATATCCTTTCTGTTCTGTTTTTCTTTGAAACTGCCAAATTTCATGGAAGGGGATTTCTGATTAGTGGGCTGTTTAACCAGTCTGTGAATTGAACTGGAACAAATATCCATTTATTTAGTTTAATGAGTGTTATGAAGCACAATATTTTTTACCTTTACGTACCTTTTAGCTATTCTGTCCTTTATGTTTTATTTGGGTAATATAAACATTAACTAGAATATTAAAGAATTGCTACATTTGAGGGGCCTTTGTGGGGGCTCAGTCAAACATCTGACTCTTGATTTGGGTTCAAGTCATGATCTCAAGGCTGTGAGACTGAGCCCCTTGTGGAGCTCAGCACTGATCATGGAACCTGCTTGGAATTCTCTCTCTCCCTCTCTCTGCCCTTCCCCTGCTTGCAATCTCTCTCTCTCTCTCACTCTCTCTCAAAATAAATAAACATTAAAAAAAGAAAATTGCTAGGTTTAAGACTTAAGAATTTGAGAGAAAATTTATTTCACCACGCTGTACAAGAAATACTACTTTATACCAATGTGACCATCATCAACTTTCCTTAACGAGAAAACAATAAAACAGTGACTCCTTTAGAAAATCTACAGATTGGATTTGAAACTTTTGTCTTTCACAATTTAATGGAAATAATACACTTTTCTCTTTGATCACTCATGGATTACTTAGCCCTTTTTTGTTAGTCTTTGAAAATCCTTCCGTGTAATTTCCATTATGTTCTTAATACCTTTAGACATTAAAGAGATTAAAAGAAAGAAATGATTTTTTTTCTCTATTCTCTGTATCAGGCATATTAAATTGTTTGGGAGTAGCTTAAGGAAAAATAATTGGGAGAGGCTACATTTACCAGAGTTAAATAACTTGGCCATGATGTAATTTCCAACAGTGGAACTATTCAAACATTTGTCATATTTGACTATTTGTTACAACTGCAAGTTGGCTTATTTAAAAAAAATAGAAAGATATATAACCCAGCAATAAGATGAACTCCCCCAAAAGATGTTTTTATTCCCTGTAGGGAGAGGGAGAAAAACATCAGATAATGTTATCAGAGTTCTAAGAAGATTGTCATTCATATTTGGTTTCTAAATTCAAGATATCAACTCTGCAAATTAAATATATACCAAGTAAAATCGATTTTCTATATTTAGAAAAAATATAAATTTAGTTTACTTTAATAAATTTCAGAGTAAGTGACCTCCTCCTTTCAAAGGAGGAGGCTTTGCTGGTTTCCTGGCTTTCTTTTTGTTTTTCCTCCTCTACTCTTCTCTCATTTTGCATATACTTTTTTTTCTTCTGCTTTCTCTTTGCCTTTTGTGTTATCTTAGTTAATACATCATTTTACCAGAAATTGACCACACAGACTCTCCTATTTTTTTTTACTATTTCAAAACCAAAGTAAATTATGTTCTAAAGTGTTTTATAGCAAAACTGAAAGAGCATCTATGTTGATCTTATCTAAGGCAATTGATCACTCAAATTTTATTGCCCAAACTAAGTTAAATACCAACATAAACTACTTTTCAAAAATATGTGGATAAAGGCTAATGCCATTTTATATTAACTTTTTTGTTATGTTTAATATAATATTATTATATTATATTTGTATTATTTGTATTAATTGTATATTTGTATTAATTGTATATTTGTATTAATTAATTAAATGTATATATTAATTGTATATTTGTATTAATATTATTGTATTACGTTTGTATTATGCACAAACATATATACAAATCCTTAAATGTATGCTCAATGAGGGGCACCTGGGTGGCGCAGTCGGTTAAGCGTCTGACTTCGGCCAGGTCACGATCTCGCGGTCCCTGAGTTCGAGCCCCGCGTCAGGCTCTGGGCTGATGGCCCAGGTTCTGTGTCTCCCTCTCTCTCTGCCCCTCCCCCGTTCATGCTCTGTCTCTCTCTGTCCCAAAAATAAATAAACGTTGAAAAAAAAAATTTTTTTTTAAATGTATGCTCAATGAACATTTACAAAGCGAATCACAAACCAGCACCTCAGGTTTTCTCTCCTCACTATTTTCTCTCCCAGGATACATCCCCACCTCTTCCCAAAGGTAAATTCAGTCTCTGCTTTGCTTGTATTGAATTAACTTTGCTAGCTTTTGTAATTTATAAAATTGAAGTCATAAGGTATGTATTCTTTTATGTCTTGATTCTTTCATTCAATATTATGCTTGCATAAGATTCATCAGTGTTGGTGTATGTAACAGTAGTTCCCTCACTTTTTTTGCTGTATAGTATTTCATTTTATAATATATGACAGTTTACATATTCATTCTATTGCTAATGCATATTTTGGATATTTTTAGTGTGGAGCTATTGCAAAGGTATGTAGACATTTCTACTGAATAAACTTCTAGGAGTAGAATTGTTGGTTCATGGGGAATGCATAGGTTCATTTACTTGATATTGCCAACAGCTTTACAATTGATTTCACTAATTTTCACAACAAACTACCAAGATATGACAAAGCAAGTGTTTTATGTTCTCACCAACACTGAATACTTGATATTTCTATGATTTTAATTTTAGCTACTGTTTTGTTTTTGTTTTTGTATTTGTTGTGTAGTGGTGTTGCATTGTTGTTTTGGTTCATATTTCCTTAATAACTGATGAGATTGAGCACTTTTTTAAATGTTTGTTGGCCATTTGGATATCTTGCACATCTAAGTTCTTGTTTAATTCTTTGCCCATTTTTTACAAAACACTTATTTTATTCTTTTTTATTTTATTCTTTTACTATTATTTTAATGTTTATCTATTTTTGAGAGAGAGAGATAGCTTGAGAAGGGGAGAGGCAGAGAGAGAGAGACACAGAATCAAAAGCAGGCTCCAGATTCCAAGCTGTCAACACACAGCCTGATACAGGTCTTGGACCCTCGAACCGTGAGTTCATGACTCGAGCCAAAGTCAAATGTTTAACTGACTGAGCCACCCAGGCACCCTTCTTATTCTTTTTTAAAATCAATCTGTAATTATTTTAAATTCTGAATATGAGTCTTTAATATATATTACAAATATCTTCTTTCATTTTGTGGATTGCATTTTAACCTTTTTAATGGTATATTTTGATGAACAAGAGTTCTTAACTAAGTCCAATTAATCCATATTTTTTATGGTAGTACTTTGTGTGTCCTACTTCAGGAAACTTTCCCTATCTCAAGGTTGTGGAGATATATTTTATCTTCTAATTTTATATCAATTTTGTTTTGCTTTCCACCTTTAAATATAAATTAACAAGGAAATTATTTTTTATATGGATGATACTAGTAGTGGTCAAGATTCTTAACTAATTAATTAATTAGTTTAAGATTCATTTTTTAAATACATTAATACACTTTGTACTTAAGAGAAGTTTTAGGCTTACAGAAAAATTGAGTAGATAGAACAGAGTCTCCATATATCCCCTTCTCCAAGCTCTCTAGATTCATGTTACTGACATCTTTCACTGGAGTAGCACATTTGTTACAATTGATAAGCCAATGAAATACTGAAATAATATAATTACTACAATAATGCAATACTATTAACTAAGGTCTATGATTTATATTGTTGGGTTTCTCTCCCTCTGCCCCTCCCTGGCTTGCATTCTCTCTCTCTCTCTCTCTCTCTCTCTCTCTCTCTCTCTCCCTCTCTCTCTCATTCCCTCTCTGAAAAAAATAAAATAAATGTAAAAATTTTTTCAAATATTTTAAAAAATTGTGTGTAACCAAGATAGATAGATACTTCATCTTAGTATAAAATCCAGATAAATGTGGTGAGATTATTGTAGAGGATTGGTGACTAGCAGAGTCTGTATTTTGAGAGTTATTATAAGAATAACAGTAATTAGTGACACAGAATAGCTGATCCAAGTGTTTTTTGTTTTTTTTTACATTTTTAACATTTATTTATTTTTGAGAGACAGAGCACAAGTGAAGGAAGGGCAGAGAGACACAGAATCTGGAGCAGTCTCCAGGCTCTGAGCTGTCAGCACAGAGCCTGATGTGGGGCTCAAACTCACAAACCAGGATCATGACCTGAGCTGAAGTTGGCAGCTTAACATACTGAGCCACTCAGGTGCCCCAGGCTGAAATGTTCTGAATGGAACTTTTGCATATAATTGATTTAATCTGAATTGTTTCAGGACATAAAGGAAAAGAGGTGTTCTGATTAGGTTTTCATTTTGAATCTTATTGGCATAGAACCCAAAAGAATTGTGGATCTTCATCAAGAAAAGTTAAAAGGTAAAAATTTATCTCTGAGATCAGAGTAGATGTTCACATCATGACATCAGATTTTAACATCCTAATACTGGTATTCTTTCAAATTTTTAATTACCTTCCAAACATCTGGATGCTTACCATCTGTCATGAGCAATGTACAGATCAGGGTTTCTTAAGAACATCACTATTAACATTTTGACTATTGACCTATTGACAGAAAATTCCCTGTGAATTATAGAATGTTTAACCTCTATCCATTAGATTCCAATAGCTTCTTCTACCCCCGACCTGTAACAAAGAAAATATCTCCAGATAGTGCCAAATGTCCCCTGAAGGGCAAATTTGCTATTGCTTGAAAACCGCTGGTATAGATTCAGGCTTAATGGAATCTGTGTATCTGAAAATTGTCTTTGATTATTTGTTTTTAAGTGAAAAATGCCTCTGCTGTTGATCAGGGAAAGACTTGTAGTTATGTTTTTAGATTTAATGTTGCCAGCTGGGCTCCATGGTAACACCATTTTCTTATCTAGATATACCAACATGTGAGATATATGGCCTCTTAGACTTTCTACTACATGGCTCTTTTCAGAAATAAGTTTTAAAAATGAGTCTCAATAGGTTTGTGGTTTATAAATACTTTGTAGCTGACGAACTTACATTCAATCTAGACATCTTTGGAGATGAGAAGTAGAAAGGAGGGGTGAGAGGTTCAGGGAGCAGTTCTCAATCCCAAATTAGAAAAATACTTTTACGAATAAAACTTTCAGATATATATCCAACCTTTGATATTAACATAAAATTCCTTGAATAAATGAATTTTTCTAACTCATAATTTGCCTTTATGATTAATAAATTGTTCCTTTTTTTCTATTAATGTAGCTTTTTTATTTAAAGATTCTATTATTTCAAAATGCTACCCTTCTCTTGTTTAACATTTATAATCCAGTTCTTCATTGAAGGAAATATTTCATTAATTTTGCATCTGAAACGTATGTACTATCCTGGGTCTATTTATGAGTTCCTTCTACTACTTAATCATAATTGGCTGAAATATTTTTATAAAATTGCATTCAGGTTGAGTTTGACAAGGCTGTGAATTACAGAACAGTTGTTTTTGATCTAAACAATTGTCAGTCTATGGAAATCAAGCACAGCTTGAGGCCAACTTGTATGAGAAGGTTAATGCTCAGACCCTTAACTGTGTGGACTTTTCTTACTCAGACATTCCTGGTGTGACAAGTAAAGACAGTTGCCAGTAATCTCAGCAGGCCCTTAGCAAACACTTCTCTGGAACATAGAATTTTCCTCAGCATTTAGCCCATCTGAGAGAAGAGTCTGAAAAGCCCTTAAAATCCACCTTTCATTTTACACATTAGTTGGCTGATGCTTACACAGGATAAATGACTCACTCATAGTGTCACAGCTGGTAGAACTAACAAGGTCAGAATTTGTATTTTCTGTGTTTCTGATTCCCAGTCCTTGTCTATGAAAGGGCGGGCCTACGCCGGCAGACTCCATCTTGTTCTGTGTCCTTCACCTTGACCACACCTCCCCTTGAGTAAACCCCCCCCTCACCTGCCTAACAGGACTCGGACCCTTCCCCAGGACCCTTCCCCAGCCAATCGGCTGAGGCCATAGCCATTACCTCACCAACTGCCCCCAGGCCCCAATAAAACCTTTGTCCTTTTGAAACTCGCTCTCTTTGCCTGGTATCTCACCGCTGCGTCGGTGCAGGTAGGGGATTGAGCTCAAGCTAGCTCGAATAAAGGCTCTTTGCTTTTGCATCGGACTCGGCTCCCTAGTGGTCTTTGGGGATCACGAATTCTGGGCATAACATCTATTTCTTCTAGACCTTCCTGCAGAGCATGGGAGGCAGTCTGATAGGTGGTCCACTCAGTCAGGAACTCCAATTAGGGGTTTCCTTCAGCAGAAAAGTCCAGAACCAGAAAAGGCCAAGCAAAGATACCCAGGGTGCAACACTACATTTCCCTGGAAAATTAAAATGGAGAACATAAATGTATCAAGAAAATGCAAACTTCCCTCATAAAGGGCCAAAAAAATAAAAGGAAGATGAGCATGACTAGTGGGGGAGAAAAATGAGTTAGTGATTATTGGGGCCTACTGGAATGTCAGGAGAGACAGAATGTGGATTCTTTGCTACTATGGTTACCTTAGGTCATTGGGTAACCTTAAGTGACAGAAAAATAGTACAATCTCAGACAGAAATCCATTCAATGGGAGATTATAGGCAAATATGAAGAGTGCCTGCATCATGACATTTATATCAGGGTCTTGGTAGGTCTAATAGAAAATGGAGGTATAAAAAGTCATCCCAAAAGAAAAAAAAAAGAATTCTTACATCTATAACCAAAAAAACATATGTCTCTCAGTTAGAACAGCTGTTACATGAAGCACTACAAAACTTTATAATCCTTAGTGGAGCGTGTGGATTCCCAGACAAAGAAACACACAAGACACCTAAAATAAAACAGGCAAAAGTGTTAGGAATTTTGTAATAAGGCAGAAAGGAAATGACTTTATACTAGCTTTCTGTAATGTTGTATATACTATGTCAGAACCAGAAGTGGTTGTACACCCTAAACAAACCAAAAATGTATCAATAAAAATACCCTAAATGTGTTCAAATTGCTGAATATTTGACAAAATATCTGAATATTTGGCCAAATTTCCCCCATAAAACTGAAAGGTAAGGTATATGGTTCAGTTGCAGAAGTGTTCACGTTTTTAATTCTTTATAACCAAACATATTAACCACTGCCATGATTGGATCATCAATCTCTAGTGTTAACCTTAAAAAAAAAAACATGAAAAATCAGTTTATTCAGGAATAGCAGAAAATTGCAAGCTATGGCAAGCAAGCTAGGGCAAAACCATAGCCAAGTTCAAAGAACAAAGAAGATTGCTCTTAAATAGAGAAAGGGGGACATTGGGAAGGCTGTTATAAACAGTTCACTGGAGTAATCTGGGAGTTGGAAGTATAGTGACTTCTTATGCATTGAATTGTGACAGTCTCTCATTGGCTGGGCTGTTGCCGGGGTGGAGGGAAGCCTGTCTTCCTCCTGCTGGGACAGTAAAGCAAGATTTATACACCTGCAAGGTGGGTCTCTTTCTATTGGATCTGCAATTGATAAAGAATGGTAGGGAATGATAGCTTCCCCCTGCTAGCCTCCCCATTCCATTATAAATGAGATTTCCTTTTATTAATTTTCACATTGGTATCAAGGTCATTAAGGTGGTTGGTCTTTGGCAGGCTATTGATTGATGGAATTCATTGATAACTATTTGTCTGGCAATAATAATTCGACTAGCATAATTTACCTTACACATTAATAAGTTAAAGTATCAAGATAATATTTGGGACTCTTTTCTCCCAAATGACAAAAGAACAGTAGGGAAATAAATGCCAGATCAGAATAATTAAAACCATTAAAACCAAAGCCTTCTGCTCATTAGCGTCAGGAAACTTGATAACATAGCATGTATTATTTCATTACTGAAAATATTCGAAATATTTGCACCATCTGTCATTTTAAGAATTGTAAAATTCTCTCCATAAAGTGCCTATTTAATGTTCTCTATAGTCCTGTGTGGAAGTGTGGCATAATACAAAAATATAAGCAGTCTTTGTCCTTTGTTCCATACACAGAGCTCCTAAAAGCACTTGGTATTTCCTGAGTGATAGGAGTGTCTTTTGTAATTCATTAAGCCTGCTTCTCCCATAACACCTGAGTTTATGCTAATGAAGTGACTTTGGGAGGGGCTTCTAGGTGAAAGACCAGGTGATTAAAGGGTTGGAATTTCCAGCCCCACATACTAACCTTCAAGGAAGGGGACCAGGGCTGAGGATTGAACTGTATAAAACTTAAACAAAATTTGGAAAGCTTCCAAGTTGGTGAACACATTGAGGAACAAGGCCAGTGGCACTCCCAGAGAGGACATGGAGCTTCCATGCCCCTCCCCCCATACCTTGTCCCATGCATCACTTTCATTTGTCTGTTCCTGAGTTACATCTTATACTAAACTGGTAATAGTAAGCAAACCATTTTCCTGATTTCTAAAAGCCATTCTAGCAAATTATCAAAACTGAAGAGTCATGGAAACCTTCAATTTATAGCTGATTGGGCAGAAGCATAGGTGACAGACAATAGACATTTGAAATGGGATAGTCTTGTGGGATTAAGCCCTTAACCTGTGGGGTCTGCACTAACTCTGAGTAGTGTGAAAACTGAATTGAATTGAATTGTAGGACATCCCGTTGGTATCTGGAGAGTTGGAAAATTGGTTTTTATGGGATACACCCTCCTCAAAACCCACATATTTTGCATTAGAAATGTGAGTAAAAGCAGTTCAGGCAGGCAGGACAATATCACTCCTTTTTATAGGTAATAGAAGAAAGGCTTACAAAATTGAATTGGTTAACCAACCAAAAAGGTAAGCCATGATGAGTGCCCATGTTTGTACCTTAATCCCGAACTCAATACCATCTCCTTTCTTCCCTCTCTATTATTATCACAGGTTGGCCTTCTGACTAGTCACAGGATCATATGTTTGAATATCAAAACTGCAGAAACCCAACTAACATGCAGAGACTAGGGTAGACTCAGAATAATTGGACAACCAAGTCAATACAAGCTATTTTCCTTAGAAATTGGGTTACAGAAATACTCCTCTTAAAAACTGTATGAAAGCTGCTTGTTGCTGTTTTTTAAAATTATTATCCAAATTCTCTTGAAAGCAACTTCTGTTTTTTGTTTTTGTTTTTGTTTTTTTTCCTCAGCAAACTGCTGCAGTGTTACAACAGTTGATTTCCACAAAAGTTCATTTGTGCGATAAACTTATTGCAAGTGAAAATGCTATCTATGAAACCAGAGGGTCTATTTAGAGAGAGGGAGAGATCAGTACATTTTATTAGGCAGAAAATTGGCAAAGGCTTGACAACCTCTTGCTAATGCTGTTGATCGCATTTCCATCAGATGGCAGATTCAAAGGTTAGCCTGAATTGACAAATGGCGGCAGTGTGTGTGTGTGTGTGTGTGTGTGTGTGTGTGTGTATCTGCATGTGTCTATATAGGGAGTGGTTGTGGGCAGTGATAGGAAACAATTCAGGCCAAATACAAAAAGCCATACTTAATGGTAGCAGCAACTAACACCACAAAGTGGCTTGTTGTGCATCACACTCATTAAGCATTAATGGGTAATTATAGTATGAAGCAAAGTCCTCTTAATGTGGTGATTGGGTGAGAAATAGCACTCCAAACTACATGGCATGCTTTAGATCACACTTAGAAAACTTGAAATGGAAAAACCCAGCAATTTTCCTCAGACATTTTTATTGTAGCTGCGTTTTAAAATATGCAAATATTTTCTAATGATGTTAGCTTCATCTTACTTAGCTCATCCATGTATGACACATTAAGTGCCATCCTAAACTGATAAATCTGGGCTATGATTTCAACACAGCAGTCCCCTTGTGTATTCCTTTTCTTCCGAAATGACCTCAGAAAGATTTAAATGGAATATAACTCTAATTGCAGTAGATAGATTCTGTACTCATTTTCAAAATCTGAGTAAATAGATAAAAATTTTATTCTGATGGACAGCCTTCCTTGATTGCTATAACCACACACTAAAACTGCAAATCTGACAGATCCTGTTCCTCTTAATATCCTTAATGCTTTTAAAACATTTCATGCTTAGCACTCTTGAACAGCTTCCAATAGTCTTGATGATCAACTCCAACCTCTTTGGAGAGCTCCAGAAGGGCATCTGCTTTCTGTCCCATACCTGGTCTCCTGCCTCATTGCTTTTCCACTCCACCACCATATACTCAAGGCATATGGAGCCTATTGCATTCCCATATCTTGCTATGCTCCCATATGTTCCTGAGCTCTTCAGGAGTCATTTGACTATATGCCTGGAATAGCCTTCTTTCACCTCTCCACCTGGCTGACTCTCTCCACTCATCATTCAAACCCAAGCCAGGTGTCACATTCTCCCACCTTCCCCTGAGGAGCTATCCCTTTCTCTTCAGGCTGGGTTTTGTGCCCTGGCTCTGTACCCCACAATTGTTGATCCATTGCTGTTACAGCCAGTCTCTCACTGTATTGTCATTACCTGTATTCTTGTCATTGAGGACCCTTGGAAAGCAGACACTGTCTGATTTTATGACCCTAGTGCCTAGCAGCATGATGGCATATAGCAGTCAATGAATGGTTTAGTGAATGAGTAAATTCAATATGAAATAAACTTCTTTTTGACACAGATCTATGAGAGATACATTTTATAGACCTATTGTGATAGTCCCAGGTTATTGAAAAGTGGTGTTGACCAAGAAGGGAAATGGGCTGACCAAATTGCCCAAAGGTATTTAGAAAATGTTTCATGTGGGGGCGCCTGGGTGGCGCAGTCGGTTAAGCGTCCGACTTCAGCCAGGTCACGATCTCGCGGTCCGTGAGTTTGAGCCCCGCGTCGGGCTCTGGGCTGATGGCTCAGAGCCTGGAGCCTGTTTCTGATTCTGTGTCTCCCTCTCTCTCTGCCCCTCCCCGTTCATGCTCTGTCTCTCTCTGTCCCAAAAATAAATAAACGTTGGAAAAAAAATTAAAAAAAAAAAAATAAAAAAAAAGAAAATGTTTCATGTGTATGTAACATCTAATTTAGCAGAATTTAAGGCCAAGGTATGGATTGGAGGAGAGTGACATTAGTTACGATTTTATTCTGACAACTTTTTACACATATTTGTATCATGCATTGTAGATCATACAAATGATTTTGGCATGTATCATTTCACTTTTTACTTAATCTCTCCTCTTTTTTTCTATTCTTCTGTGTGGAAACAATGGTGTTGTTGGAACAATGGCACAGATGGTAGCAAAGTGAGGGCTGAGAGAAGAGAGGCAGTGTTGATTGAAATAATTAAGATCTTTTCTTTTATTTTTGAGACAGAGAGAGAGAGAGCGTGTGTGCTTGAGTGGGGGAGGGGCAAGAGAGAGGGAGACACAGAATCTGAAGCAGACTCCAGGCTCTGAGCTGTCAGCACAGAGCCAAACGTGGGACTTGAATTCATGAACCATGAGATCCTGACCTGAGCTGATGTTGGATCCTTAACCGACTTAACCACCCAGGTGCCCCATGATAAAGGTTGTTTTTTAAAGGAAGGGGCAATCCCTACTGGATCGTGTCACCATTAAGCAAATTTGTGGTACACTTCCATACACTTCCATACACTTCCATAGTACAGTTGCCCTCTCAGTGGCCTAATCAAACTATTTCATGACTTTTCCTCTCACCACAAACACCACATACCCCCCTCTCAGATGATGACCTTATCTTCTATCAAGAAAATAAAAGCAACCAAAGGGGAACTTCATCTTCCTTCCATGAAATCTACTAAGCCTCCTGTATTTGTTTCCTTCTCTGAAAAGAGGGACACAGTATCATGTGCCCGTAGTTCCTCACTACATGGTGGAAGCATCCCCTCTCACCTCCTCATGGATTTTGCTCCTGCACTACATCCTCTTATTATTGTCTTTTACATGCTCAGTTTCTCTTTGTTAGTTGTGGTACAGCACAGTGGCACACCATTGTAGTGTGGTATCACTCATCTCTAAGTAAATATGTAACCCTTCCTTAGCCTGAGGACCCTTCACAGTCACTTCTCAGTTCCTAATTACAGCTGAAGGGAATCACAATATGCTACCCCTAAATACACCACTTTAGCCTACAGATTATTTAGAGCTAAAGGCAACTGGAAATCAGCATATAAGAAATAAACCTTCTTGGAGCTTCCCTTATCTAAGAGCAGAAACTTTTGAGCAATGAAGACTGTCATAAATCCCTTCTCTTGGGAGAGTTTATACCCAGGAGGAGGACAGCAATTCAGCACTGAGATGGGCCTTTACAGGTAAATAAATTTCACTAAAATAACCCTTATCTTAACATTAGTTTCCCCATACTTCACTTTCCCTCAATTCACCACTTCTAGAAGTTCAACTCTTTTTTTTTTTTTTAGGTCTTGTCACTTCTCCACAAATATCTTGTCCTTTGTTAAAATGGTATCCAAACCTCTAGTCAAACCACCTTTTTGGGGGTTTCATTTCATTTCAGTGAAGTCCCCCCCATATGCATATGAAATAAAGTTTTTTAGCCTATTAACCTGTCTTTTGTCAGTTCAGTTTGCAAGCACCCAATCCCCAAACCTAAAAGGATAGAGGAAAAAGGTTTTTCCCATCCCTGATACAGCCAAACAGCTTAAAAGAATGATCTATAATTGCTGATTCCACCTCATCACTTTCCATTCTTGCCCAATTCACTACAACTGGTTTTTTGATCCCACCACCCATGCTTCTGTTTTGCTAGGGCAGCCAGTAACTTCCATGTCCTATTTCTCACTACAACGGATTACTTTTCTCCTTAGACTTCTGACAGTCCACGCCCTTGGATTCTAGCAACAGGACTACCTCTTCTGTGTCTCTTAACTAATTTCTCTAATTTCTAAATGTTAATGTTAAATGTTCTTAAAGCCCCTCTCTTACTTATTCATCATATTTCTTTATATAATTTCAACCACAGCATTCCAAATATATATTACATATTTGTTGATGATGTCCAGATTTGCCTGGATTTCCATCTTTAACACAAATCTCCAGCTCATCCATCCAACTTGTCTATTTGAGATCTCAATCTGAATGGCTAACCCTACCACTAACTTGACATGCCAAAAATAGTCACTTAACTTCACACCTGAGCCCTTAGAATTGCCTCCCCTGTAACCTTATTTGTCTCAGTAAATGCTACCATTTGTCCAGTTGGTCAGTCCAAAAATCCAGAAGCTAAGTTGTTCCTTCTATTTCCCTCATTCTCTTCATTTAATACATAAGGAAGGCTCTCCCCATAAAATGTCTCAAATGTGACAACTTCTCTCTTCTTTACAGATGCCACCCTAGTCTAAGCCAACATGGGGTTTTGTGACAAGCATCCTAAGTAATCTTTTTTATGCTCTTCTTCCTTCACATAGCTGCTGAAGTGATATATTTTTAAAATATTTTTATTTTATTTATTTTTGGAAGTGGGAGAGCAAGAGCATGAATGGGGAAAGAGGGAAAGAGGAGTGGGACAGAGGATCCAACTGGGCTCTATGCTGACAGCAGATACCCTGACGTGGCACTCTAACTCACAAAGCATGAGATCATGACTTGAGTCAAAGTTGGAGGCATAACCAACTGAGACAGCCAGGCACCCCCAAAGTGGTATTTTTTTAATTGCAAGTTTAATCTGCCTAAATGTTTCAGTGGTGGCTCTGTTCTTGGGATTTAAAAAAAAAAAAATGAGAATCCCTAAAGCAGTCTCAACACTCTCCGTGATCTTGCTTCTACCTACTCCTTCAGCCTGCATTCTGACAGCCCTGTCACTAACTATGCTCAGTCCTGGTGGCCTTCTCATTGTTGCCTGAACACACCTCTGTCTCTACTGCATTGGGACTTGTGGTGTAAGTGGTTTCCTCTGTGTGGACACTTCTTCTACCAGATCTTTCTTTACATATCTTGCTCCTTCAGTCATTTGTGTCTTGGATCAAATTAACATTACTGGTATTATAGAAATTTCCTGGCTTTACCTGTCCCCATCTAACTCCTAATATATCACCATTTTTTAAATTTTTTTCTTCATATAGTTAATTGTCCATGTGTGCTTATGTGTGTTTATAACCACAAACTTAGTGATGCATGCAGATATCACACACACACACACACACACACACACACACACACACAATTCAAAGTGGAAAACACCCACACTCCTTGCTTCTTCCTCTAACTTCAAAGCTTAAAGATAGTTTTTCATCTGTATGCAGTAGCTGGACCAGAGAGAGGAGACAATGGTTAGAACATTCCATCAACACCAAAGGCAAGGAAAAGTTTAAAAATGTAAGAAGAGCTTTGATACCTGCTAACTGCTTAGGGAAGGATAGTTCCCTGAGAAAAGTGGAAGGGATGGGGCCTTCAAGGGGGAACAAACAATGGAAGTTCTAAGAGACAAAGGAAAGGGAGAAGAATGGAAAGAAAGACCCAAGTAAGACATTCTCAGTGGGATTTGGACAGTTGAGGTCAGCACATCATAAATATGTAATTTATGATGTTGAAGTTCCTTGCTCTTATTCTTCTGCTTTTTTATTCTCTTGACTCCAGCCCAAAGAGACCTGTGTACACAAAATGCTGGATTCCCTTAGCTCTGATCATACATGTGAGATGAGCTGGAAGTCTCCACCAAACCAGTCTGCAAACCAGGATGCAAACCAGTGACCTAATTTGCCTGCAAATAACTATTTGTCTGAATTAAAGTACACTCATTTATCATTTTTCAAGTGTAGTTTCACTTTCAAACTTTTTTTAATCGCTAAACAACGGTAGATACTTCACTAAATCTGCTCTGCTGAGAATTCCCAAACTTAAAACAAAGGGACCATTTGTCCCTCCAAGAGGCTGCTTTCAAGGGCAATGTTAGTGTTCTGGAAGTGCACATTCCTCCTATCCAAGTGAGCAGAAAAGAGTATTTCGGCAGTCCAAACAAAACACAAAGTCAGGTAGATAGAAGACAATGAACATGGGATGGCCCATTGGTTCAATACACTATCGGAGTTAATGGATATGCACCAATTGTCCCTTGAGCAGGAGCTCAGAGTGCCCCAGGAATCAGGAAGTAGAAGGTCATAAAAGAAGGAGATAAGTGATGAGACATGAGACATATTACAGGATGAGACTATATTTCATTTTGTTTTTGCCCTGGAGCCCACTGTGCAGTTTCAATGATCTTGCTTGCATAAACTTGCTTTATTTGACATATGAAGTCAAGCCCATTCTAGAACAGGATGCTGGAGAGCACAATGGCCTGAAACAAAAATACACACAATTCTCGACTCCAAAATAATTTGACGTGCACATCCTGGGAAAGCAGCTCTCCCTGAGATGAGGAAGGTTTGTGTATGTTAGCAAAACAGCACATACAAGTTACAAAAACTCAGGAAGGGGAAAAATCACAATCAGAATAATTTAGTGTTAAATTAGTGTAGTGCTGGCTATCAGCATGAAAATACTACATGCAAATTCACTGCAGGTAATTTAACACTAATTACTAAAGTGCTCTGTTTCCCTGACCTTCTCTTCAGCATTCCTCCTTGTTTACGCACTTTTAGCTTGCCTGTATTTCCTTTTGTTCGTGTAGCTTTTATTGGGTCAACTGGGAGGTGTGGCACATGGTTGTGCTTATAGCGTGAGACATTGAGCTTATCTTGGGATTTCTATACAGACAGTTCCATGCTGCTACTACAGCAATTCCCATTAGTAGTGCTGGAAGCCTTTTAAATAAACTGAGCTCACTTATATATATTCATGTGTTTATTTCTTATAACAACAGCTACATTATACAATGCACTGGTTTGATCACTTCAACTCTTCTCTGCTTGGAAAGCTAATAGAACAAAGCGAAAGAAGAGAAATCAAAGTTATGATTTATGTAGCACGATCTCCACCTGCCACTACAGAGTTGAGTTGCCTGTAACCTTAAAGGGGCAATTTATGCCAAGAAAACCTGGAAAGGCAGATCAGAGAGCAAGAAACCTTGCTAATTTGTTTTTGAGCACTCTTGTAGGTAGCTGCTATTTTAAAGACTGAGAAGGACTTATATGTGTACCCCTGTTGCAGTATTTCCCATTCATTTATGCAAAAAGCTTTTGGCTGGATTTTGCGCAGATTCAGTCATCTCCTACCCTCTTTTGTGCATCTCCTTTTGTAAACAATATGTTTACTTTCAGCTGAGTGAACCACTGCTTCCTGACTCTCCTTTGATCATCTCACACTCAACACCTTCATCATACTGGAAAATAAGGATATAAACTGAAATCTAAAGCTACTTTTCTCATCATTAATTACAGTGGCAACCTAAGTGACAAGAACATGGAGGCGGTAGACACTGGTGCTGAAGAACACAACATCCTATTCTTCCATTCTATGAGTTTTGGTTTGTTTGATTTTGCTGTATGTTACTTGTCAGTTTCATCTGCCCGCTAAACTATAAAGTCCACAGGGACAAAGACTTGAGTCTTGGCTATATTTTATTTCTAAAATCTGGCAAGTGTCTAAACCTGAGAGACACATATAAACTAGCTGTTGGATTGTTTTGAAATGTCACTGTTGAAAGGTTCATGAAGAATATAGGTCTTACTCCACTTATTAATCAGATAACTGGAGGAGATAAGAATCTTGAGGTCAAGTCTGTTATAACAGTCCAGGTTCATGAAATTTAAAGGTAAATATGAATTTGAATATTTTATTCATTTCTTCAACAAATATTTAATGTTTATTATGTGTTAGAGAAACAGCCATGAAAAACACACATAAAGATCCCTACCTTGGATAGTTCTAGTGGGAGAGTCAGACAACAGACAAAAGACATACACAAACATACATACTTTACATGTTTCTAAGGAAAACAAACAAAGCAGGGAAGAGGGCTAAAAAGTACTGAGAGGGGTGTGAAGCATTGACATTTCAGGTGCAGTGATGAGGGGAGCCTCACTCACGGTATCTCTGAGTAAGCACTAGGGCAGTGTGGAAGTGAGCCGTGTATGTATCTGAGGGAAGATTGTTCTGGTGCACAGGCTATGAATAGCAGTAAGATCATATGTTCTAGAAATAGCTGGACAGTCTGGCTAGAGCAGAATGAATGCGGAGGTAAATAGGAGGTAAGGTCACAGAGAGTTCATGTAGGACTTTACAGATCATAGTAGGGGTTTTCATTTGCTTAATAAGAGTGAGATGGGGTGACGTTAAGCAGAGCAGTGACATACATGCCATATTTTACCAAGATCACTCTAGCTGCTATGATGAGAATAAGGTCAGAAGCAAGGATACTAAATTTAAAAAAACTGTTAAAATATTTCAGACAAGCATGGTGGTGGTAGCTTGAATGGCGGCAGTAGTAGTGGAAATGATAGAAAGTAATAAGGTTCTGGATCTATTTGAAGTCATAATCAACAGGATTTTGTGATGTGATATGAAAGCAAAAAAAAAAAAAAAAGAATCAAGTATGAACTTAAGGTTTAGTCCTAAACAACTGGGAGGATTTGCCATTAATCAGGATAGAGAAGAGCATTTTAAAGTTCAGGGTGGTACAGGGAAGGTGAAATATCAGAAGCTCAGCTGAGCACATGTTAGTTTGAGATGCATTTTGAGCATTCACATGGGATGTTGAGTGGTCAGTTGGATACATGGATATGGAGTTTGGAAGAGGGGCCCAGAGATGTAAATTTGAAAGCTATCATAACATAGATCCATGAGACTAGATGTGATCATGTAGGGAATGAGCATTGATAGGAAAGAGCAGAGGTCAGGGGAATACACAATTTTAGAGGCTAGAATGATTTAAAAAAAAAACTGATGAAATAGACAAAGCAGCACCCAAAGAAATAAGAAAACTGAATGAATTCATGAAAGCCAAGTGGAGAAAGTTTCAAGGATGAGAATGGTCAACCATGTCAAATGCTAAGCATAAATGAAGTGAGAAAAGACCAAACTGTAAACCATTATATTTTTGTTTTAGCTTTTAATTTTATTCCTTTATTTTTGGCAACATTTTCTATTGATATAACTTCAAATATAGGAGAGTTGCTAGAATAAAATAAAGAATCTGCTGGTCTCTTTGTCCATATTTGCCAAGTGTTTACATTTTGCCCCACTTGTAATATAATTATTTATCTATCTATCTATCTTCTGTCTTTCTATCATCTACCTATCTGTTGAGTTATATGTATATATCTACATATATGAATATATAGATATGATTTTGTAATTTATTTTTTGGAAACATTACATCCCTTTACTCCTATAGTTTAGTAATTATTTCCTAAGAATGACTATATTCTTTTATCTAATGATGATATAGGTGGCTAGGTCAAGAAACTTAAGAAATATGAATATGTAATGATCTAATCCATTGCTTCCATTTGCATTTTTTTCAATTGTCCCCAAAATGTCTTTTATAGTTATTATTTTTTTAGTCTAAAATCAAACACAGGATTATACATTGCAATTACTTGTGATGCCTCTTTAGACCTTTTTAATTTGGAGTAGCTTCTCAGCCTTTCCATATCTTCCCTGACCTTGATATTTTGTAAGAATAGAGACTAATTATTTTTTAGACTGTACTGAAATTTGAATTTGTCTGATGTTTCCTCATGATTAGATTCTGCACTTTTGGCAGGAAATAGCATCAAAATGATATTACATTCTTTCAGAGCACCCGTTAGGAGACATGTGGTGTCAGTTAAGATGGTGTTTGCCAGGTTTCTTTATGGTAAAGTGACTTATTTTTCCTTTTGGGTAATGTTTGTCTGGTGATAATTTGCAGAGATAATTTTCAAAAAGGAAATATCCAATTACACATTAAATTTTTAGCTATTAGTTTAAGACACATTGATAATTTTTTCCCTCCACCATTCCTTTTATTTTGATTGACACTCACTGTGAGGAAGAGCTTATTGTTCTTCATTTTTTGTTATATCGTCCTTTGTTTTGCTTATTATATGATAGGTGATGAATCATTATAATTATTTATCTATCAATCTAATCTCCAAACCTGTGACATGAATATTATTTTCTTAGGTATGGGTTTGAATGAGCAAAACTTGTAAATATTGGTCATGTTTACTCTGTCAATTTTTTTTCTTTTATGTGTAATATTTCCTGTGTCCTATTTAATTAATCTTAGCCTACTCAAAATTTTAGAAAAAAATGTATATGATACAGATTATGAATTTCCAAAAAGCCTTTTCTTCAGAAAAGAAGAGAGAATCCTGGCAAAAATTGTCAAAATCAACTTTTTAAGAACTCTGATAATTAGCCAACAATTTAAAATAATGCTTGGAGCATTTATTTAAAAATAGCTACATCTCAGTAAGAACAGTGAGTTTTATGGCAGTTTAACTTGTCCTATACTCAACCACTCTCTCCAGCTCCTTGGTATCCTTGAAAATCAACATTGTTCATACAGCAGACCAGCAGCCTAGTGACCACTGGAAATCTCAGTATAAGTGGGAGCTCTCTCAAAGCCCCATTTTCAGAGAATTATCATTATTTGACCTTTCTGTAGTTTCTTTAGAAAATCTCACTCACAAATACTTGTCTTTTTTTTCAAGTTTTTATTTAAATTCTAGTTAGATAACATACAGTATAATATTAGTTTCAGGTATAGAATTTAGTGACTTATCACTTGAACACCCAGTGTTCATCACCACAAGTGCCCTCCTTAATATCCCTCACCCATTTAACCCACCCCCCACCCACCTCCCTATATCAGCCCTCCGTTTGTGCTCTATGGTTAAGAATCTGTTTCTTAGGTTTCCTCTGTTTTATTCTCCCCTATGTTCATCTGTTTTGTTTCTTAAATTGCACATATAAGAGAAATCATATGGTATTTGTCTTTCACTGACTGATTTATTTCCCTTAGCATAAAACTCTCTTGCTCAATCCACATTGTTGAAAATAGCAAGATTTCATTCTTTTTTAGGCTGAGCAATATTCCACATCTTCTTTATCCATTCATCAGTCAATAGATATTTGAGCTTTTTCCATAATTTGACTCTTGTTGATAATGTTGCTATAAACACTGAGGTGCGTGTATGCCTTTGAATCAGTATTTTTATATCCTTTGGGTAAATACCTAGTAGTGCAATTGCTGGATCATAGCAACTTATGGAATGGGAGAAGATATTTGCAAATGGCATATCTGATAAAGGGTTAGTATTCAAAATCTATAAAGAAATCACAAAACTCAACACCCAACAACCAAATAATCCAGTTAAAAAATGGGCAGATAATGTAAATATTTTTCCAAAGAAGACATACAGATGGCCAACAGAGCCATGAAAGGATGCTTAATATCACTGATCATTAGGGAGATACAATTCAAAACCACAATGAGATATCACCTCACACCTGTCAGAATAGATAAAATTAACAACACAGGAAACAACAGGTGTTGGTGAGGATGTGGAGAAAGGGGAACCCTCTTACACTATTGGTGGGAATGCAAACTGGTGCAACCACTCTGGAAAACAGTATGGAGGTTTCTCAAAAAGCAAAGACTTGTCTTTATTTGATCGGACTCAGGGTTCACTTAGTGAGAATGGCCTTTTCCTCAGAGGCGTTGAGCAAAAAAAGTTATCAGCAATTGTTCAATGTTGGAGCCACTTGAGGAGGTGATGACAATGGGGGCAAATAACAAGCTAAGTAAAATTTTTAAAGGAAGAGCTGGGAAATTAGATTCCAATAGGGGGTACTGTGAAAAGCTCAGGAATATTCCTTGAAATCTAGAAAATCATACCCATGCACTGGGCTGTGCACATCCTCAGAAAAGACCTTAGAAGAACCTATGCTTTCACCTCTGATTGAGTCCTTGTTAAAGCAGGAAGTGAAGGAGAGGCAGAATTGTAAAACTGCCTATCTGAATGTCACCTGCATGCCACAACACATACACAGGTCTCCTCAGGAAAAAATTGAGAGTCTTATTGGTTCCTTAAATTTAAGGAAATTTCTGTCCATTCAGTAAATTATTACTAATCTAACCAAACACAGTTGTCAGTGGTCACAAAGAACAAAGAATACAAACTTCACAGAACTAGCTCAGCAAAGTCCCTCAATAAGGAAATTATAATGACAGTGTAAATAAATTAGAGAATAGAAAAATGAGAGAATAAATTGAACTTCATCAAAGTTAAAAAGTTTTGTGCTTCGAAACATTATCAAGAAAGTGAAAGGACACCTGGGTGGCTTAGTAGGTTGACCGACCGACTTCGGCTCAGGTCACGATCTCACGGTTTGTGAGTTCGAGCCCTGTGTGGGACTTTGTGCTGACAGCTTGGAGCCTGGAGCCTGCTTCGGATTCTGTGTCTCCCTCTCTCTCTGCCCCTCCCCTACTCATGCTCTGTCTCTTTCTGTCTCAGAAATAAACAAATAATTTAAAAAAAGAAAGTGAAAAGGAAACTCAGAGAATGTGAGAAAATATTTGCAATAACTTTTCTTACAATTGAACAAATCAACAACTCACTTACAATTGAATAAATGATCACATGACTTTTTCAGCTCCTCACTCCCAGAATATGCCAAATTAAACAAGATCAGGAGGATTGTTCACATGTAGATTGCCAGAACAAGGTAAATTATACTTTTGGTAAAGATGCTTTTGAAAATCACAGTGTTTGTGTGTGGCATTATTAAACTTGTCCTTTTGTCTCTCAGGCTTTTGGCATGTTCTTCTTAGTGCTTAGCACTTTTTTCTTAATGTAGACTTTTCTTTCATATACCCATAATGGGATGGATACGTATCCCCATCCTTGCTTCCTATGAGCTATTTTCCTAAATGCCTACTCATCTGTAGCCTTTGTTCCTTGTGTTTGGAATTTTTGGAATTGAGCACTCCCTGGCATGTTGTGCTAATGGCAAAGCTACTATTGCTCTGAATAAAGTTTCCCTACAGTCATTTGCTCCAACCAAAGATGATCTACATGTTATCTCTTGCTAGCCCTGCCTTTAGCCTTGACCTGACATCTTTCTGATGTAACTACACTTACAACAGGCTTTGCCACAAGCCAGATAACCTCTCATAGACACACATCATTGCTCCAGTTAGTAACCCTTCAGGTCTTTGTTTTATTTCATGTCTTACCATCTTCCAACCCTATGTACAGAAAACAACACATCCCTTGTTGTTCAGTAAATGTCCTATTCACTGACAGCGGGTCCACAGAAGACATTTATTTTGACTAAGATAACTAAATATATTTAGTACTGAAATTTAACATCTAAGGCAATTCAATCTAATATAAAAAGGAGCCTATGCAAAGACTGATGGCCAAGGCTATTAAAAATTAATGTATTTCAGAAAAAGTACTAGAAACTTATGAAGGGAATATCTTAATTAAATGAATATGATATCCTGATATATTAAATCTCTGTCTTCCTCTTTGTATGTATGTGCCCGTATCTATATATCTATAGCTATCTATATCATCTAGCTATCTGTCTTGTGGTGGCTTATAAAAATAAAAGGTATAAGTTTTGTTTAATTTTTTAGGGCAAGTACTTTGAAACAGTGACCAAATACCTGAAAATTCAAAAATAAAATGAAAAACACAGTGTAGTTTCTCAATGGAAGCAAGTCCAGGAAAAGATAAAGGAAGAAGCTAAGAAATCATATGAAGACTTCATGAGAAATGTTAAGACTTATCATCTCATTAGTATTACCAGAGAAGACAATTCTATCATATATTACAAAAGGGACAGCACAATGAATAAGCTTTTTCATAAGTTTTTTTTTCCTTAAGTTAAAGAGAAAAATTTTTTCTGCAAATGGTAGATTCTTTTCGTGTGTCTTTCCCTATATATACACACACATATACATATCCTTCAGAAGACACTGGGTTTTATGAATATCTCCTTTAAAATACCTACTTGGCAATAACTTTTAAGTATCTCAGTTTTCACTAATAAGAGCTCTAAGAAATTATAAAGAGAAAATATAAAAGTGCCATTTTGAACTCAGAAGAATGTACACATTTAGGAATATGGAAGAAAGAGAATCAGGAGAATTGACTTCAACATAGTAAGGGAAGCTTGTGGTTGAATGAAGAAGACATCCTTAGAAAATGTTTTTTACATGCTGACATTCTTTAATTTTTGAAATCTTATGATTGCCTTTTTTTTTTTTGTTTGATGTTTGTTTTAAAAAAAATGCTCATAAGACATTATCATGCTTCCCTATGAAGCTTTAGTACATAATTTCAGGCCTATTGCTCACTCTTTACATTCTCTTGTGATATCTATAACTGTGTTGAGTTCTAGCAGTATAAAACTTGGAAGCATAGTTACTTTGTCATCACCCTATGTAGTTAAAATAAGATTAGTTGTTTTATACAAATAGAGCTAAGTTTTTCTTAAAATAATTTGCTGATATTTGCAAATATGACAGATCCTTCAGAATATCTTAAACTTCAAGAGATATCTACTTCCTTAAGACCAGAAATGTCTAGGACTTGACATATAGAAAAAGTTCAACAGGTTTGTTCTTTTCCCTTTCCTTACTTGGCCTGGAACTTTCTCCCTCACAGAGACTGATAGAAACTTATTTTCTTGTCCCACATAGCTATGGATAGTGTTAGACCATGGGTGTCACAGCATATATGTATATAAGAAAGGCTTATTGCTAAACTTGGTTGCACTTATTACATGTCCAAGGTTATGTGTCCAAGAAGTTATACATTTCTTAAAACATGTCAACATTACCAGCCTTATTATGGCATTATTTGAAGGGGATCAAGAGTACAAATTATGATAACATTAATGCTAGGATTTATTGAGTGTTTATATTTGCCAAGCACTGTAGACATTCAAGGTGCATTATCTAATCTAATCCTCACATAAGCCATTAACTACCTGTATCAACATTTTATTTATATTTGACAGAAGTGAAGTTCAGTCAGGTCAAACAACTTGACTAAGCTCAAATAGAGTCAGGATTTAACTTGGACTCTTACCCATTATGTTTGTTTTCTGCTTTTTGTATTACCGATCAATAACACGAATTCTTTCTTGTAGTTTTCTACTCTCTTTTATTTCAAGCCTTCTGTTAAAAATTGGATGAGTTTTAATCTGTGATTTTATGGTTCCTTCTCCTTATTTATTCATTGTTCCATCTGTAAACACTAAATGCTGTGTTTCATCAATTAAACCCAGTGTGTTATTGATTGTTCTTCCTCAAGGTTCCATTACCCATGTATTTAATGATTCATAGAATTCCAATAGAAAATACTTGTTGGGGAAAATTGTATTATGGTCATAGTGATCTTCCAAGTCACTTCCATTGTACATTTTCTGCTATATGCAAAAGTATTCTAGAAGAATATGTAGCTTTTATGAGAGATGAATAACTTTCTTATTTCTAGATACACTTCATGACACATCATTAAGAATATTCATGTGTAATAGCTGATAATATTTTAATTACCATAAAAATATTAATGGCCATCTACTTGTAAAGATGAAAATAAAAAATTCTTTATTTTTATGAGATTCATGGGAGACCTATGTTTGTCTTCATCATAGTTTTTTAATTTATTTAAAAAAGCGGTAGGAGACGGCAGAAGATGGCAGCATAGGAGGACGCTGGGCTCACCGCGCATCCTGCTGATCACTTAGATTCCACCTACACCTGCCTAAATAACCCAGAAAACCGCTAGAGGATTAGCAGAATGGAGTCTCCGGAGCCAAGCGCAGACGAGAGGCCCACGGAAGGGCAGAGAGGCAGTGCGCGCTACAGGGACTGTCAGGAGGGAGCCAGGGCGGAGGGGCAGCCCGCTGGCCAAGCAGAGCCCCCGAGTTTGGCTGGCAAAAGAGGAGGGGCCTGACAGTGTGTGCCAACAGCAAGCGGGAATTAGCATCTGGGAGGTCATAAGGTAACAGCTCTGCTCGGAAAGCAGGAAGGCTGGAGGACAAAGGGAGGGAGAGTAGCTGAGCCCCGGAATGACAGAGCTCAGTTTGGTGGGGAACAAAGGCGCTCACCAGAACCATCTCCCTCGCCCATCCCCCAGCCAAAATCCCAAAGGGAAGGAGTTCCTGCCAAGGAACTCACTCGCTCCGTGCAAACACCCAACACTGTGCTTCTGCGGAGCCACCCCTCCGACAGCAGGTCTGACTTCCTCCCGCTGCCATAGGGCCCCTCCTGAAGTGGATCACCTAAGGAGAAGCGAGCTAAGCCTGCCCCTCCTGCCCCTGTGCACCTTGCCTACCCACCCCAGCTAATATGCCAGATCCCCAGCACCACAAGCCTGGCAGTGTGAAAGTAGCCCAGACGGGCCACGCCACCCCACAGTGAATCCCGCCCCTAGGAGAGGGGAAGAGAAGGCAAACACCAGTCTGACTGTGGCCCCAGCGTGGGCTGGGGGCAGATATCAGGTCTGATTGCAGCCCCGCCCACCAACTCCAGTTATACACCACAGCAGAGGGGAAGTGCCCTGCAGGTCCGCAACACTCCAGGGACTATCCAAAATGACCAAACAGAAGAATTCCCCTCAAAAGAATCTCCAGGAAATAACAACAGCTAATGAACTGATCAAAAAGGATTTAAATAATAAAACAGAAAGTGAATTTAGAATAGTCATAAAATTAATTGCTGGGCTTGAAAACAGTATAGAGGACAGAAGAGAATCTATTGCTACAGAGATCAAGGGACTAAGGAATAGTCAGGAGGAGCTGAAAAACACTTTAAACGAGATGCAAAATAAAATGGAAACGACCACGGCCCAGATAGAAGAGGCAGAGGAGAGAATAGGTGAACTAGAAGATAAAATTATGGAAAAAGAGGAAGCTGAGAAAAAGAGAGATAAAAAAATCCAGGAGTATGAAGGGAAAATTAGAGAACTAAGTGATACACTAAAAAGAAATAATATACGTATAATTGGTATCCCAGAAGAGGAAGAGAGAGGGAAAGGTGCTGAAGGGATACTTGAAGAAATAATAGCTGAGAACTTCCCTGAACTGGGGAAGAAAAAAGACATTGAAATCCAAGAGGCACAGAGAACTCTCTTCAGACATCACTTGAATCGATCTTCTGCACGCCATATCATAGTGAAACTGGCAAAATACAAGGATAAAGAGAAAATTCTGAAAGCAACAAGGGATAAACGTGCCCTAACATATAAAGGGAAACCTATAAGACTTGTGACTGATCTCTGTTTTGAAACTTGGCAGGCCAGAAAAGATTGGCAGAGGTCTTCAATGTGGTGAACAGAAAAAATATGCAGCCAAGAACCCTTTATCCAGCAAGTCTGTCATTTAGAATAGGAGAGATAAATGTCTTCCCAAACAAAAACTGAAGGAATTCGTCACCACTAAACCAGCCCTACAAGAGATCCTAAGGGGATCCTGTGAGACAAAGTACCAGAGACATCGCTACAAACATAAAACATACAGACATCACAATGACTCTAAACCTGTATCTTTCTATAATAACACTGAATGTAAATGGATTAAACGCGCCAACCAAAAGACATAGGGTATCAGAATGGATAAAAAAAAAAACAAGACCCATCTATTTGTTGGCTACAAGAGACTCATTTTAGACCTGAGGGCACCTTTAGAGTGAGGGGATGGAGAACTATTTATCATGCTACTGGAAGCCAAAAAAAAGCTGGAGTAGCCATAGTTATATGAGACAAACTAGACTTTAAATTAAAGGCTGTAACAAGAGATGAAGAAGGGTATTATATAATAATCACAGGGTCTATTCATCAGGAAGAGCTAACAATTATAAATGTCTATGCACCGAATACGGAAGCCCCCAAATATATAAAACAATTACTCATAAGCATAAGCAACATTATTGGTAAGAATGTGGTAATTACAGGGGACTTTAACACTCCACTTACAGAAATGGATAGATCATCTAGACACAGGATCAATAAAGAAACAAGGGCCCTAAATGATACATTGGATAAGATGGACTTGACAGATATAGTTAGAACTCTGCATCCCAAAGCAACAGAATATGCTTTCTTCTCGAGTGCACTTGGAACATTCTCCAAGATAGATCATACACTGGGTCACAAAACAGCCCTTCATAAGTATACAAGAATTGAGATTATACCATGCATACTTTCAGACCACAATGCTATGAAGCTTGAAATCAACCACAGGGAAAAGTCTGGAAAACCTCCAAAAGCATGGAGGTTAAAGAACACCCTACTAAAGAATGAGTGGGTCAACCAGGCAACTAGAGAAGAAATTAAAAATGTATGGAAACAAATGAAAATGAAAATACAACAATCCAAACGCTTTGGGATGCAGCGAAGGCAGTCCTGAGAGGAAAATACATTGTAATCCAGGCCTATCTCAAGAAACAAGAAAAATCCCAAATACAAAATCTAACAGCACACCTAAAGGAAATAGAAGCAGAACAGCAAAGGCAGCCTAAACCCAGCAGAAGAAGAGAAATAATAAAGATCAGAGCAGAAGTAAACAATATAGAATTTAAAAACTGTAGAGCAGATCAACAAAAACAAGAGTTGGTTTTTTGAAAAAATAAACAAAATTGACAAACCTCTAGCGAGGCTTCTCAAAAAGAAAAGGGAGATGACCCAAACAGATAAAATCATGAATGAAAATGGAATTATTACAACCAATGCCTCAGAGATACAAGCAATTATCAGGGAATACTATGAAAAATTATATGTCAACAAATTGGACAACCTGGAAGAAATGGACAAATCCCTAAACACCCACACTCTTCCAAAACGCAATCAGGAGGAAATAGAAAGCTTGAATAGACCCATAACCAGTGAAGAAATTGAATCGGTTATCAAAAATCTCCCAACAAATAAGAGTCCAGGACCAGATGGCTTCCCAGGGGAGTTCTACCAGACATTTAAAGCAGAGATACTACCTATCCTTCTCAAGCTGTTCCAAGAAATAGAAAGGGAAGGAAAACTTCCAGACTCATTCTATGAAGCCAGTATTACTTTGATTCCTAAACCAGACAGAGACCCAGTAAAAAAAGAGAACTACAGGCCAATATCCCTGAAGAATATGGATGCAAAAATTCTCAACAAGATACTAGCAAATCGAATTCAACAGCATATAAAAAGAATCATTCACCATGATCAAGTGGGATTCATTCCTGGGATGCAGGGCTGGTTCAACATTTGCAAATCAATCAACGTGATACATCACATTAATAAAAGAAAAGATAAGAACCATATGATCCTGTCAATCGATGCAGAAAAGGCCTTTGACAAAATCCAGCACCCTTTCTTAATAAAAACCCTTGAGAAAGTCGGGATAGAAGGAACATACTTAAACATCATAAAGCCATTTATGAAAAGCCCACAGCTAACATCATCCTCAATGGGGAAAAACTGAGAGATTTTTCCCTGAGATCAGGAACACGACCGGGATGCCCACTCTCACCGCTGTTGTATAACATAGCGCGGAAGTGCTAGCATCAGCAATCAGACAACAAAAGGAAATCAGAGGCATCAAAATTGGCAAAGATGAAGTCAACCTTTCACTTTTTGCAGATGACATGATATTATACATGGAATATCCGATAGACTCCACCAAAAGTCTGCTAGAACTGATACATGAATTCAGCAAAGTTGCAGGATACAAAATCAATGTACAGAAATCAGTTGCATTCTTATACACTAACAATGAAGCAACAGAAAGACAAATAAAGAAACTGATCCCATTCACAATTGCACCAAGAAGCATAAAATACCTAGGAATAAATCTAACCAAGGATGTAAGAGATCTGTATGCTGAAAAATATAGAAAGCTTATGAAGGAAATTGAAGAAGATATAAAGAAATGGAAAGACATTCCCTGCTCATGGATTGGAAGAATAAATATTGTTAAAATGTCAATACTACCCAAAGCTATCTACACATTCAATGCAATCCCAATCAAAATTGCACCAGCATTCTTCTCGAAACTAGAACAAGCAATCCTAAAATTCATGTGGAACCACAAAAGGCCCCGAATAGCCAAAGTAATTTTGAAGAAGACCAAAGCAGGAGGCATCCCAATCCCAGACTTTAGCCTCTACTACAAAGCTGTCATCATCAAGACAGCATGGTATTGGCACAAAAACAGACACATAGACCAATGGAATAGAATAGAAACCCCAGAACTAGACCCACAAACGTATGGCCAACTCATCTTTGATAAAGCAGGAAAGAGCATCCAATGGAAAAAAGACAGTCTCTTTAACAAATGGTGCTGGGAGAACTGGACAGCAACATGCGGAAGGTTGAAACTAGACCACTTTCTCACACCATTCACAAAAATAAACTCAAAATGGATAAAGGACATGAATGTGAGACAGGAAACCATCCAAACCCTAGAGGAGAAAGCAGGAAAAGACCTCTCTGACCTCAGCCGTAGCAATTTCTTACTCGACACATCCCCAAAGGCAAGGGAATTAAAAGCAAAAATGAACTATTGGGACCTCATGAAGATAAAAAGCTTCTGCACAGCAAAGGAAACAACCAACAAAACTAAAAGGCAACCAACGGAATTGGAAAATATATTTGTAAATGACTTATAGGACAAAGGGCTAGTATCCAAAATCTATAAAGAGCTCACCAGACTCCACACCTGAAAAACAAATAACCCAGTGAAGAAATGGGCAGAAAACATGAATAGACACTTCTCTAAAGAAGACATCCAGATGGCCAACAGGCACATGAAAAGATGCTCAATGTCACTCCTCATCAGGGAAATAGAAATCAAAACCACACTCAGATATCACCTCACGCCAGTCAGAGTGGCCAAAATGAACAAATCAGGAGACTCTAGATGCTGGAGAGGATGTGGAGAAACGGGAACCCTCTTGCACTGTTGGTAGGAATGCAAATTGGTGCAGCTACTCTGGAAAACAGTGTGGAGGTTCCCCAGAAAATTAAAAATAGACCTACCTTATGACCCAGCAGTAGCACTGCTAGGAATTTACCCAAGGGATACAGGAGTACTGATGCATAGGGGCACTTGTACCCCAATGTTTATAGCAGCACTCTCAACAATAGCCAAATTATGGAAAGAGACTAAATATCCATCAACTGATGAATGGATAAAGCAATTGTGGTTTATATACACAATGGAGTACTATGTGGCAATGAGAAAGAATGAAATATGGCCCTTTGTAGCAACGTGGATGGAACTGGAGAGTGTGATGCTAAGTGAAATAAGCCATACAGAGAAAGACAGATACCATATGGTTTCACTCTTATGCGGATCCTGAGAAACTTAACAGAAACCCATGTGGGAGGGGAAGGAAAAAAAAAAAAAAAAGAGGTTAGAGTGGGAGAGAGCCAAAGCATAAGAGACTCTTAAAAACTGAGAACAAACTGAGGGTTGATGGGAGGTGGGAGGGTGGGGAGGGTGGGTGATGGGTATTGAGTAGGACACCTTTTGGGATGAGCACTGGGTGTTTTATGGAAACCAATTTGACAATAATTTCATATATTGAAAAAAATTTTTTAAATATATAAAATAAATAAATAAATAAATAAATAGCGGTAAAGTAAAAATATATAAAATACAAATATAAAAATATATTCAATAATCTTAATATTTTAAAATAGAAATACATTTTTAAAATTCATCGAGAAAGTTTGAAAATCTGTAATTTATATGATTAGCTCTGCTTAAAAATGAATTTGACTGATGTATTAGTTACATACAATAAAATCCAATCGTTTTAAGTGCATAATTCAGTGAGTTTTGAAAAATCATGCATTTACCTGCATAAAAATGATGATATAGACTATTTCTATCCATTGCAAGCAGCTCCCTTCCTCCCCTTGCAGTCAATCTTCTCCCTCTCATTGCCTCTGGGAATCAGCATTCTGCTTTTGGTTATTTATTGTTTTGCTTTTTTCTAAAATTTCATGTAAGTATTATCATAAATGTGTCATTTTATTTGTGTCTGGATTTTTTCATGTAACGTAATGCTTTTGAGACTCACCCATATGGTTGTGTCTATTATGGCTCATGCCTTCTTATTGTTGATTAGTATACCATTACCTGGATGTTTCACCATTTGTTTATCTTTTCACCATTGATGAACGCAAACTACCCATATGTGGGTTTTTTCTAGTTCGTGGCTATTGTCACTAGAACTACTACAAACATTCATGTGGAAACCTTTATGTAAGCATATCTTTTAATTTATCTCCATTATATATCTATTTAACTTCAATTTAATAGGCTAAATACCTATTTAAATTGATAGGTTATATGGAAAATGTACAAGTAACATTTTTATTTTATACATGGGAGGCCTATGTTTGTCTTCATCATAGTTTTTTTTAATTTATTTAAAAAAGCGGTAAAGTAAAAATATATAAAATACAAAAAACAAATATAAAAATATATTCAATAATCTTGAATTCAACTCAAACTTTTTATAAAATGGCAATAACCAATATTTCTCATCAAACTAGATTATGAGGATTCCATCTTTAAATTGCTTGTTTATCATTTGCATGCAAGTAGTTCTCATTTTGCATGGAAGTTCAAGATCATAAAAAGGATTGTATAAGCTGAAACTATGCAAAGGAACCTTAATAGTAAGTGGGAAAAATATGATTTTATGTTATAATTTTTTTCAAAAAAACATCAAAAATCTCTCACTGCTACTTTTAAATGTATAAAAAGTGAAAACATAAGCAAAACTAATATTTAATACACTATAATTGTAAACATTGGAAACATTGAGAACTGTAATTGAATACATTGGAAACAGTAATTAAAATGTTTTATCTTTTTGTTAAAAATTACTACAGATATATTCACTACTCTTTAACTGCTCAAGAGTAGCTTAAACAATATTTGCTTCCTTCTCTTTCTGTATAGCCTGCAATACAGAATAAGCATATTTTCTGTGTCTTGGCAGGTTTTTAGAATCCTTCCTAAGTTTGGATCAGCCTCCAGTATTTTATCCTTTGTCCTTTCAATGCCATGAAATGTCTCTGAGAGTTCGTTCAATGTGAAATTTTATGCTGAGTTTGCTTCATCTGGAACAACTTCATCTTTATATCATAATTAGTTTCTGCATTCATGTCAAGTTTGGTTTCACTAAGCTCTTCTTGTGGCCTAGCTGGAGTCTCAAATGATGCTGTCAACACTCCCAGGGTCCCTGGTTTCTTCTATTCACATTTGAGTCAAATTTCATTTCCAGCATATCACTTTTCATTTTTTGCTACATTATCAACTTCTTTGACCTTTTGCCTCTTTTGGTTATGTCATTGTAAAGTATCATGGCAGATTGCCACTGGAAGAAGCACACAATGACACACTTTGCTGTCTGTGAGTGCATTGAATAACAAATGCTCGGTCTACCATCATTGACAGGCATGAAAAGAAGTGATGTGTTTGGCCACCGCTAATGATACACATCTGTTATTGATGTAGTGAACTTGGGATTGAACAGCTAGCAGCAAAACTGTACTTTATGTGTTTACTCACATTTAATAAACCACAGTAGCTGAAATTCAAACAGTGTTGCTAGAGGATTGCTATTATTAAAGTGAAATATGTTAATGGCAATCATGTAAATTGGATTTGTGTAAAGCAAAGACTTCCTGTATTTGTTTGATCGATGTATTAAATTGAAATCTTTTGTCCATTTAAAAAAATCAGGTTGTTGGGGCGCCTGGGTGGCTTGGTCGGTTAAGCGTCCGACTTCGGCTCAGGTCATGATCTCACAGTCCATGAGTTCGAGCCCCGCGTCAGGCTCTGTGCTGACAGCTCAGAGCCTGGAGCCTGTTTCAGATTCTGTGTCTCCCTCTCTCTCTGCTCCTCCCCTGTTCATGCTCTGTCTCTCTCTGTCTCAAAAATTAATAAATGTTAAAAAAATTTTTTTTTAAATAAAAAAATCAGGTTGTTGATTTTATCACTGTTTTGCAAGATATTTTTCTACATTTGGATATGTTTTTGTCAGATATACATTTTGTAAATATTCCTCCCAGATGTTTACTTATAGTGTCTTTTGAGGAGAAAAGTTTTTAATTTGGAATAAAATTGATCATTTTTTAAAAATTTTGTTGTTCATTCTTCTTGCATGTTACCCAGGGAATCTTGATTAACCCAGGACCACAGGATACTTCCTCCTATTTAGTTTTCCTAGAAGCTTTCTAGTTTGAGACTTATTCTTAGGTCTATGCTACATTTTTAATTAATCTGTAACCTTGCTAAACTCACTTATTATTTCTATGGCTTTTATGTAAATATCTTAGTGTCTTCTGATTAAATGATTTTTCTATTTGTGAATAAGGAGATTTTATATATTCCTTTTCAAACAATATATCTTTAATTAATATTTTTTGTCTTGTATCACTTGTTAGCTCCCACCTCAATACAATAGAATTTAAATAAAAGTGGTGAGAGCAGTCTTAACTTGACTTCAATTTAAAAAAAAAAATAGCTTTTATTTCCCTTACCTCTGAAGACATGTCTAGTAAGACTTGCTGGGGCCAAGGTCAAAGAGGCTGCTGCCTATTTTCTCCTCTAGGATTTTGATGGTATCCTGTCTCACATTTAGGTATTTCATTCATTTTGAGTTTATTTTTGTTGTATGGTGTAAGAAAGTGGTCCAGTTTCCTTCTTCTATATGTCCCAGTTCAGTTTTCCCAGCACCATTTGCTGAAGAGACTGTCTTTTTTCCACTGGATACTCTTTGTGCTTTGTCGAAGATTAGTTGGCCATACATTTGTGGGTCCATTTTTGGGTTCTCTATACTGTTCCATTGATCTATGTGTCTGTTTTTGCACCAGTACTGTACTCTCTTGATGATTACAGCTCTACAATACAGCTTAAAGTGCAGAATTGTGATGCCTCTGGCTTTGGTTTTCTTTTTCAATGTCACTTTGGTATTCTAGGTCTTTTCTGGTTCCATAAAAATTTTAGGGTTATTTTTTTCAGCTCTATTCTTATTTGAAGAATATTGGTGCTATTTTGAAACAAAAATGGACTATTTGGACCTCATCAAGATAAAAAGCTTCTGCACAGCAAAGGAAACAATCAACAAAACTAAAAGGCAACTGACAGCATGGGAGAAGATATTTGCAAATGACATATCTAATAAAGGGCTAGTATCCAAACTCTATAAAGAACTTATCAAATTCAACAGCCTCCCCCCAAAAATCCTGTGAATAAATGAGCAAAACACATGAATAGACATTTCTCCAAAGAAAACATCCAGATGGCTAATAGACACATGAAAAGTTGCTCAACATCACTCATCATCAGGGAAATACAAATCAAAATCATATTGAGATACCACTTCAAACCTGTCAGAATGGTTAAAATTAAAAACTTAGGAAATGACAGGTGTTGACAAGGATATGGAGAAACAGGAAGCCTTTTGCAGTGTTGGTAGGAATGCAAACTGGTGCAGCCACCCTGGAAAGCAGTATGGAGGTTCTTCAAAATATTAAAAATAGAATTACCCTATGACCCAGAAATTGGATTACTAGGTATTTATCCAAAGGAGCACATGCACTGCAATGTTTATAGTAGTAGTATCAATAATAGCCAAGTTATACACACACACACACACACACACACACACACACACACACACACACACCAGACTACTACTCAGTGATCAAAAAGAATGTAATCTTGCCATTTGCAACAACATGAATGGAAGTAGAGTGTATTATGTTAAGTGAATGGTACAAATATGATTTCACTCATTTGTGGAATTCAAGGAACACAACAAATGAACATAAAGGGACGGAAAAAAATAAAATAAAAACAGAGAGAAAGGCAAGCCATAAGAGACTCTTAAATACAGAGAACAAACTGGAGATTGCTAAAGGGGACGTGAGGGTGGGCTAAATGGGTGATGGGCATTAAGGAGGGCGTTTGTTGGGATGAATACTGACTGTTATATGTAAACAGTGAATCCCTGAGTTCAACTCTTCAAACCAAGGAAAGGAAAGGAAAGGAAGGGAAGGGAAGGGAAGGGAAGGGAAGGGAAGGGAAGGGAAGGGAAGGGAAAAAAAGAAAACAGTCAATTTCAATGTTATGTAAGATCCTAACTGTAGGTTTTTCAAAATATCCTTTCATATACTGAGGAAATTCTTTTGTCTTCCTAGTTGCTGAGAATTTTGCTTTTATAAACTGAATTTGGCTGAATTTTGTGAAATGCTTGATATGCGTTACTTGAGATAATCATAATTTTTCATTTTTAATCTGTTAATACTATAAACTATATTTATATCCTATTATTAAATCAACCTTGCTTTCCTAGAATAATCCCCACTTGGTCATTATGTATTATCTTTATATGTTACTTGTTTTTATGTGCTAACATTTTCTAAAATTATTTGTTGCTACATTCACAAGGAATATTAGTCTGTAGTTTTAGTTTTTTGAGAAAAAATGATATGGTTAATAGCCAGCATTATCAACCCTTAGGAAATGTTTCCTACTGTATTCTGGGAGATTGTGTACAGTGTGTGTATTATTTCTTTTTTTAAATATTTGATAAATTCAATAATAAAGTTCCTTGGGCAAAGAATTGTCTTTTAAAGAAAGTTTATAATTAGAACATCAATTTCTTTAATAGATCTACAAGGTTCTTCTTAAATGTGTTTTGGCAACTTTGCCCCCACATATGCACAGCTTCTCCCACTATCAACATTCCACACCAGAAGGGTACCTTTGCTACACAATCCATGAGCCAATCATCCAAAGTCTATGATTATATTATAGTTGACTTCTGGTCTTGCACATTCTGTGGGTATGGACAAATGTATAATGACAAGTGTCCATCATGATGGTATCATACAGAGTATTTTCAGTGGCTTAAAAAATCCTCTGTGCTCCACTTTTCATTTCTCCCCCATCCCACCCAAGGCAACCACTGATCTTTTTTCTGTCTCCATAATTTTGCCTTTTCCAGAATGTTATACAGATGGAATCATACAGTCATTAGCCTTTCATTTTGCCTTCTTTCACTTGGTTGTCTGCATTTAAATTTCCTGTATATCTTTTCATGGCTTGATAGCTCATTTCCTATAAGCACTGAATAGTATTCCATTGTCTGGATGTACCACAGTTTATTTATCCATTCACCTACTGAACAGCAACTTTGTTGCTTCCAAGTTTTAGCAATTATGAATAAAGTTACTATAAACATCCATATGCAGGTTTTTGCATTCACCTATGTTTTCAACTCCTTTGGGTAAATACCAAAGAGTGGGATTATTGTATCATATGGTAAGGGTGTATTTAGTTTTGTAAAAAACTAGCAAACTGTCTCCCAAAGTGGCTGTACCAGTTTGCATTACCACCAGCAATGAAGGAGAGTTTGTGTTGCTCTACATCCTCATTAGCATTAGTGTTAGTGTTCTGGTTTTGGCCATTCTAAAAGATGTAGTGTAGTGTTCATTGTTGTATTAATTTGTATTTCCCTAAGGACATAGAATTAGAACTTTTTTTCATATATATTTATTTCTTTTCTCACCTATTCATGGAGAACCACCAGGTGGCAGAAATAATAAACCCGAAATTCCGCCTACTATATTCCCAATTATATGATTGTTTCCTTGGGTCATATAGGTATCTGTATACTCACTAATAAGGAAATAATACTCTCTTTAATAAATATTCCGCACCCCATTTCTATTCTTAGAGTTGCTCATTTTAGACCTATAATCACCAAAGGTGAAGTTATTCTCCTAAGTGAAAATGAGGATGCCCCCTCATGTTATATATGGTTAAATTTCCAGGAACTAATAGTTAAGTATTGTTTTCTTGATTAAACTCAATGTCCTGAGATAATTCATTTGTTAAATGACCAGAGATTATGTTCAAAATATCTTCTAAATGACAGGAACACTGACAAGAATTCAGATTACAAACAGGACATATTCTAGAAATAACTTATTCATAAATTACAAAGACAGATTAAAACTTCCAAAAATTTGTGAAAATTTTTTATTCCTTATGTAAAATGAAAATTAATCAATGTCATTTTATTATACTGTATTTCATCTCGATGCATGAATATTTTGTCTTGCTTTCACTAAGACTTTAAATTGAAAAAGATATTTTCAAATGGAAATAACTGAAGATAATAGAACTATCTGAATATTTAGAATATATGTTGTATGGTCTTCTGAAATAGATCTGTTCACATAAAAAATATAAAATCTTTAGTAGTAATTATGCCTTTATTATACACATTACAAAACAGGCCAATGACATTCTTTCTGTGGCATAAAAATGTTAATAAATTTAAATATTTCAGAATATTAATTCAGATTCCAATACTTCATATTTTACTGTTTAATATTCTCTATTTTCTACCTTGAGTTTTCTCAAAAAGCAAATTAATTAAACTCAAATTGAAACACAGATGAGTAATTCCTAGAGGCACTCATCGTTCTGCTCTGAAGAAAACTCCAGAAATCAAAGACATAGAATTTTTTCATAAAACATGATATTACAGAGGGGAATAATATAAGTACCTGTTCTGCTCTCATTATGGAAAGGTTAAACTCCTTTGCTCTTTTGCTCAATCAACCTTAATATATCCCTATGGATTAAATCACCAACCTAATATCCCAACACTGGGATAAGTATTAAATAAATTAGAATAATTATTGGTAAGTTATTATATCTATTTAAAGTGAATTATATCCTTTCTAAACAATGACACAATACTTGTACATGCTGTACATTATTGAAGTAACACATTAATCTATTAAAATCTATGTCAGTCATTTAACTTGAGATATACAATAATATTTTGTCCAAATTATCAAATATTCACTTAGCTCTGAACTATATTTCCTATTCAATACCATGTAGCAAGGCAAAATTTACAAGAATAAGGCAAAATCAGTTCTTTAACATGTACTTAGGGCTATGTCTGTAGACCAACACTATCCAATAGAACTTTCTTCAATGGCATAATAGTCTATACCTGCACTGTTCAAAACAATAACCTTTAACCAATTATAGCTACTGAGTAGTTTAACTACAGTTAGTGTTATTTAGGGATTGAATTTATATTTTATTAAACTTTGATTAATTATAATTTAAATAGTCATATTTGGCTAGTGGTTACCATCTTGAATAGAGGACAGTGGGGTTAGACTTCTTTGAAGGAAGATTTTTCTTTTTTGAATTTAACCATGATCCATGGTCAATAAAATTATGCATTTAAAAAAAATAAATTGAAGTATGATTGACATATAACATCCTATTAGTTTTAGGTGTGCAGCATAATGACTTGATATTTGTACATATTGCAAAATGATCATCACAGTAAGTCTAGTTAATATTTGTCACTATACATAGTTACAATTTTTTCTTGTTGTTCTTATAATGTAGACTTTTTAGCTTTACTCTCTTGGCAACTTTCAAAGATGAAATACACCATTTTATATTGACAATTATTTTATAAGTGGAAATTTATATATTTTGATCTCCTCCATCCATTTTTTCCTACAAATTTTTCTTTATCCACTCATCTCACATCTTCTTTATTGCACTCATTCCTCTTTGGACGTTTAGGTTGCTTCCATATCTTGGCTATTGTAACTAATGTGGCAATAAACATAATGATGCATATATATTTTTGAATTACTGTTTGCATTTTCTTCAGGTAAATGCCCAGAAGTAGAATTGCTGGATCATATGATAGTTTTATTTTGAATTTTTTGAAGACCTTCTGTACTATTTTCCACAGTGAATGTACCAATTTACATTCCCCCAAGAGTGCGTGAGGGTTCCCTTGTCTCCACATCCTCACCAACACTTATTTCTCATCTTTTTAAAAAATGTTTTAAAATGTTTATTTATTTTTGAAAGAGAGACAGACAGACAGACAGACAGAATGAGAGTGGGGGAGAGGAAGGGAGAGAGACACACACACAATCTGAAGCAGGCTCCAGACTTTGACCTGTCAGCACAGACCCTGGCAGTGGACTCAAACGCAAACCATGAGACCATGACCTGAGCTTAGCTGACTGAGCCACCCAGTTGCCCCATCTCTTCTTTTTGATAATAGCTACCTAACAGGTCTGAGGTGATATCTCATTGTGGTTTTAATTTGCTTTCCTTGATGCTTAGTGATAGTGAGCATCCTTTCATATATCTGTTGGCCATCTGTACATCTTTTCATATCCTTATTTACCATCTGCAAGTCTTCTTTCATGAGGTGCCTTTAAGATTTTCTGCTCATTTTTGGAGTTATTTTCTTTTTGTTGAGTTTAAAGAATTATTTGTATATTTTGGGTAATAGTCCTTTACCAGATATGCCTTTTGAAAATATTTTCCTCAAATCTGTGACTTTTCTTATAATTCTTTTTATATGGTTTTTTGAAGAGCAGAAGTTTTTAATTTAACAAAGTCCAACATATCACTTATTTCTTCCAAAGATCATGCCTTTGGTGTTATATCTAAAAAGTACACGAGGTCAGCTGGATTTTCTCCTACATTATCTTCCAGGAGTTTTATAGTTTTTATATAACATCTCATTGACTTAATTTTTCTGAGGGTCGGAAGATTTTGTCAAAACCTTTTTCTGCATATATTAATATGATCATGTGACTTCTCTCATTTAGCCTGTTGATGTGATAGGTCACATTATTTGATTTTCAAATGTTGAACCATTGTATAATTGGGATATATCACACTTTGCCTTGTTGTTTGATTTCTTTTGTACTTTGTTGGACTTGATTTACTAATATTTTATGATGTCTATGCTTAAAATTTATTGTGTTTTGTTTTATAGTATGAATATAGTCTATCTTGCTGAAGTTTACACATGCCCTTGAAAGGTAGAGTTTTCTATAGTATCAATTAGGTCTAATTGGTTGGTAGCAATGTTTAAACTTTTTATAGCCTTATTGATTTTCTGTTTAAGTGTTGTATCAATTACTCAAATAGGAAAGTTGAGTTTTCCTGCTACAATTAAATATTTCTGTCTCCTTTATTCCCCCTTCTTTCCTTTTCTTCTCTCCTTCCTTTCTCCCTCCCTCCTTCTCTCCCTTCCTTCCTTCCTCCCTCCTTTCTCTCCCTCCCTCCTTTCTCCTTTCTTGTTTTTTTCTTTTCTTTCTTTCTTTCCTTTTTTCTTTTTCTTTAGTTATGGGTTTCTATATTTTAAAACTCTGTTATTAGTTGAATACATATTTAGGATTGTTATGTCCTCTTGAGTAACTTAGGGCTTTTCTGACTTCCTGATTCTTTCTATAAAGTCTATGATGTTTAATATTAATATCATCACTCTGCTTTTCTTAATCATTTTCATTTCTTCCTCTTTCTTGTCTTTCCTGGTGTTATTTGAAGGTTTTATATTTGTTTGCTTTTTAATGTGTACATTTCAGATCCACTATTGGCTTATTAGCTACATATCACTGGCAACTTTAGAGTTTGCAAGATGCATCTTAATTATCACAATCTACTTGTAAACAATATAATAATATTTTGTGCCTAACAGACCTCTATTTTGTGTTAATTATGTTAATGGCTTACATTCTGCTTTTGCATGTGTTATAAATGTGTTCATATACATGTATAGCAATGATATATTTTTATTATATAAATCTATTATTTTATGAATACAAATATATTAGTTTAAATTTTTAACAGATCAATTATCTGTTAAAGATAATAAATAATAATAATACATTTTTACATATTTCCACATATTTATCATTTGCAGTATGTTTTGATCTTTCTTGTAGGTCCAAATTTCCATCTGTCATCATTTTTCTTCTTCATGATAAACTTCAACATTTCTTACAATGCAGGTCTGCTGGCAATGAAGTTTCTCACATTTTGATATCCCCAAAGTCTTTATTTCACCTTTGGTGTCCAAAGTGATTCTTTCTGGTAAATAAAGTCTGGTAAATAATTCCAGACTCATGGTTCAAAATACTTCAAAGATGTCCCTCCACATAGTTCTGAAAAGCAATCTGCATGTATTTGGCCCTCTTTGTACATAATATATCCTTGTTCTCTGGTTGCTATTTTTTCTCTGTATTCCTCACTTTTTGCCATTTGATTGTCATGTGCCCTTGTGTGGTTTTCTTTATATTTATTTCATGTGAGCTCTTTAAGCTTCTTGAATTTGTACATTTAAATTTTTCATTATACTTTAAAATTTTTGACTGTATTATTTCACACAATATTACTCTTCCTTATTCCTTCCCTTCTCTTTTTGGAACTTTTTGGAATCACACATATATAATAGCTGCCTCTTTCTGGAAATTAAGCACTCACTAGTATGCATGATATTGCCCCAGAAATACCCAGGGATTTGTTGATCTTTTTAGTCTTTTTTCTCACTGCACCTTTCTTTCTGGATAGTTTATTTCTTTTTTAAAAAAATATGAAATTTATTGTCAAATTGGTTTCCATACAACACCCAGTGCTCATCCTAAAAGGTGCCCTCCTCAATACCCATCATCCAACCCCCTCCATCCCACCCCCCAACAACCCCCAGTTTGTTCTCAGTTTTTAAGACTCTCTTATGTTTTGGCTCCCTCCTTCTCTAACCTTTTTTTTTCCTTCCCCTCCCCCATGGTCTTCTGTTAAGTTCCTCAGGATCCAAATAAGAGTAAAAACATATGGTATCTGTCCTTCTCTGTATGACTTATTTCACTTAGCATAACACTTTCCAGTTTCATCCACGTTGCTACAAAAGACAATATTTCATTCTTTTGCATTGCCACGTAGCATTCCATTGTGTATATAAACCACGATTTCTTTATCCATTCATCAGTTGATGGACATTTAGGCTCTTTCCATAATTTGGCTATTGTTGAGAGTGCTGCTATGAACATTGTGGTACAAGTGTCCCTATGCATCAGCACTCCTGTATCCCTTGGGTAAGTTCTTAGCAGTGCTATTGCTGGGTCACAGGGTAGATCTATTGTTAATTTGTTGAGGAACCTCCACACTGTTTTCCAGAGAAGCTGCACCTGTTTGCATTCCCACCAACAGTGCAAGAGGGTTCCCGTTCCTCCACATCCTCGTCAGCATCTATAGTCTCCTGATTTGTTCATTTTTGCCACTCTGACTGGCATGAGGTGGTACCTGAGTGTGGTTTTGATTTGTATTTCCCTGATGAGGAGTGACATTGAGCATCTTTTCATGTGCCTGTTGGCCATCCGGATGTCTTCTTTAGAGAAGTGTCTATTCATGTTTTCTGCCCATTTCCTCACTGGATTGTTTTTCAGGTGTGGTGTTGGGTGAGCTCTTTACAGATTTTGGATACTAGCCCTTTGTCCTATATGTCATTTGCAAATATCTTTTCCCATTCCATTGGTTGCCTTTTAGTTTTGTTGGTTGTTTCCTTTGCTGTGCAGAAGCTATTTATCTTCATAAGGTCCCAGTAATTCATTTTTGCTTTTAATTATCTTGCCTTTGGGGATGTGCCAAGTAAGAGATTTCTAAGGCTGAGGTCAGAGAGGTCTTTTCCTGCTTTCTCCTCTAGGGTTTGGATGGTTTCCTGTCTCACATTCAGGTCCTTCATCCATTTTGTGTTTATTTTTGTGAATGGTGTAAGAAAGTGGTCTGGTTTCAACCTTCTACATGTTGCTGTCCAGTTCTCCCAGCACCATTTGTTAAAGAGACTGCCTTTTCTGCATTGGATATTCTTTCCTGCTTTGTCAAAGATTAGTTGGCCATATGTTTGTGGGTCTAGTTCTGGGGTTTCTATTCTATTCCATTGGTCTATGTGTCTGTTTTTGTGCCAATACCATGCTGTCTTGATGATGACAGCTTTGTACTAGAGGCTAGAGTCTGGGATTGTGATGCCTCCCGCTTTGGTCTTCTTCTTCAAAATTACTTTGGCTATTCGGAGCCTTTTATGGTTCCATACAAATTTTAGGATTGTTTGTTCTAGTTTCGAGAAGAATGCTGGTGCAATTTTGATTGGGATTGCATTGAATGTGTAGATAGCTTTGGGTAGTATTGACATTTTAACAATATTTATTCTTCCAATCCATGAGCAGGGAATGTCTTTCCATTTCTTTATATCTTCTTCAATTTCCTTCATAAGCTTTCTATAGTTTTCAGCATACAGATCTTTTACATCTTTGGTTAGGTTTATTCCTAGGTATTTTATGATTCTTGGTGCAATTATGAATGGGATCGAATTCTTTATTTCTCTTTCTGTTGCTTCATTATTAGTGTATAAGAATGCAACTGATTTCTGTACATTGGTTTTGTACCCTGCAGCTTTGCTGAATTCATATATCAGTTCTAGCAGACTTTTAGTAGAGTCTATCAGGTTTTCCATGTATAGTATCATGTCATCTGCAAAAAAGTGAAAGCTTAACCTCATCTTTGCCAATTTTGATGCCTTTGATTTCCTTTTGTTGTCTGATCGCTGATGCTAGCACTTCCAACGCTATGTTAAACAACAGCGGTGAGAGTGGATATCCCGGTCGTGTTCCTGATCTCGGGTGGAAAGCTCTCAGTTTTTGCCCATTGAGGATGATATTAGCTGTGGGATTTTCATAAATGACTTTTATGATGTTTAAGTATGTTTCTTCTATCCCGACTTTCTCGAGAGTTTTTATTAAGAAAGGACCTGAATTTTGTCAAATGCTTTTTCTGCATCGATTGACAGGATCATATGGTTCTTATCTTTTCTTTTATTAATGTGATGTATCACATTGATTGATTTGCGAATGTTGAACTAGCCCTGCATTCCAGGATTGAATCCCACTTGATCATGGTGAATAATTCTTTTTTATATGCTGTTGAATTCGATTTGCTAGTATCTTACTGAGAATTTTTGCATCCATATTCATCAGGGATATTGGCCTGTAGTTCTCTTTTTTTACTGGGTCTCTGTCTGGTTTAGGAATCAAAGTAATGCTGGCTTCATAGAATGAGTCTGGAACTTTTCCTTCCTTTTCTATTTTTTTGTAACAGCTTGAGAAGGATAGGTATTATCTCTGCTTTAAATGTCTGGTAGAATTCCCCTGGGAAGCCATCTGGTCCTGCACTCTTATTTGTTGGGAGAGTTTTGATAACTGGTTCAATTTCTTTGCTGGTTATGGGTCTGTTCAAGTTTTCTATTTCTTCCGATTTGAGTTTTGGAAGTATGTGGTTGCTTAGGAATTTGTGCATTTCTTCCAGGTTGTCCAGTTTGTTGGCATGTAATTTTTCATAGCATTCCCTGATAATTGCTTGTATCTCTGAGGGATTGGTTGTAATGATTCCATTTTCATTCCTGATTTTATCTATTTGGGTCTTCTCCCTTTTCTTTTTGAGAAGCCTCGATAGAGGTTTATCAATTTTGTTAATTTAAAACAAAAAAAAAAAAACCAACTCTTGGTTTCATTGATCTCCTCTACAGCTTTTTTTTAGATTCTATATTGTTTAGTTCTGCTCTGATCTTTACTATTTCTCTTCTTCTACTGGGTTTGAGATGTCTTTGCTGTTCTGCTTCTGTTTCCTTTAGGTGTGGTGTTACATTTTGTATTTGGGTTTTTCTTGTTTCTGGAGATATGCCTGGATTGCAATGTATTTTCCTCTCAGGACTGCCTTCACTGCATCCCAACGTGTTTGGAATGTTGTATTTTCATTTTAATTTGTTTCCATATATTTCTTAATTTTTTCTCTAATTGCCTGTTGACCCATTCATTCTTTAGTAGGGTGTTCTTTAACCTCCATGCTTTTGGAGGTTTTCCAGACTTTTTCTTGTGGTTGATTTCAAGCTTCATAGCATTGCCGTCTGAAAGTGTGCATGGTATGATCTCAATTCTTGTATACTTATGAAGGGCAGTTTTGTGACCCAGTATGTGGTCTATCCTGGAGAATGTTCCATGTACACTCGAGAAGAAAGTATATTCTGTCACTTTGGGATGCAGAGATCTGAATATATCCTTCAAGTCCATTTGATCCAATGTATCATTCAGGGCCCTTGTTTCTTTATTGACCATGTGTCTAGATGATCTATCCATTTCTGTAAGTGGAGTGTTAAAGTCCCTTGCAATTACCACATTCTTATCAATAAGGTTGCTTATGTTTTTGATTAAATGTTTTATATATTTGGGGGCTCCCGTTAGGCACATAGACATTTATAATTGTTAGCTCTTCCTGATGGATAGATCCTGTAATTATTATATAATGCCCATCTTCATCTCTTGTTACAGCCTTTAATTTAAAGTCTAGATTGTCTGATATAAGTATGGCTACTCCAGCTTTCTTTTGACTTCCAGTAGCATGATAGATATTTCTCCATCCCCTCACTTTCAATCTGAAAGTGTCCTCAGGTCTAAAATGAGTGTCTTGTAGACAGCAAATAGATGGGTCTTGTTTTTTATCCATCCTGATACCCTATGTCTTTTGGTTGGCGTATTTAGTCCATTTACATTCAGTTATTATAGAAAGATATGGGTTTAGAGTCATTGTGATTTCTGTAGGTTTCATGCTTGTAGTGATGTCTCTAGTATTTTGTGGTCCTTGCAACATTTCACTCACAGAATCCCCCTTAGGGTCTCTTGTAGGGATGGTTTGGTGGTGAAGAATTCCTTCAGTTTTTGTTTGTTTGGGAAAACCTTTATCTCTCCTTGTATTCTGAATGACAGACTTGCTGGATAAAGGATTCTCAGCTGCATATTTTTTCTGGTCATTACAATGAAGATTTCCTGCCATTCCTTTCTGGCCTGCCAAGTTTCAGTAGATAGATCCATCACTACTGTTATCGGTCTCCCTTTATATGTTACAGCATGTTTATCCCTAGGTAATTTCAGGATTTTCTCTTTATTCTTGTATTTTGCCAGTTTCACTATATGTCCTGCAGAAGATCGATTCAAGTTACATCTGAAGGGAGTTCTCTGTGCCTCTTGGATTTCAATGCCTTTTTCCTTCCCCAGATCAGGGAAGTTCTCAGCTATGATTTGTTCAAGTACACCTCCAGCCCCTTTCTCTCTCTTCCTCTTCTGGAATTCCTATTATACAGATATTGTTCTGTTAGATTGCATCACTTATTTCTCTAATTCTCCCTCATACTCCTGAATTCTTTTCTCTCTCTTTTTCTCAGCTTCCTCTTTTTCCATAATTTTATCTTCCTGACTCACCTATTCTCTCCTCTGCCTCTTCATCCCATGCTGTGGTCACCTCCATTTTATTTTGCACCTCATTTATAGTATTTTTTAGCTCCTCATGACTATTTCTTAGTCTCTTGATCTCTGTAGCAATAGATTCTCTGCTGTCATCCATAGTTTTTTCAAGCCCAGCGATTAAGTTTATGACTATTGTTCTAAATCTTTGTTTTGTTATATTGCTTAAATCGTTTTTGATCAATTCGTTAGGTGTCGCTACTTCCTGGAGTTTCTTTTGAGGAGAAGTCTTCCGTTTTTTCATTTTGGATAGTCTCTGGCGGTGGCGCAGAACTTCAGGGCACTTCCCCTGTGCTGTCTGAAGTAACTTGTGTTGGTGGGCGGGGACACAGTCAGACCTGATATCTTTCCCCAGCCCACTGCTGGGGCCACAGTCAGACTGGTGTGTACCTTATCTTCCCCTCTCCCAAGGGCAGGGCTCACTGTGGAGTGGTGTGGTCCTGGTCTGGGCTACTTGCACACTGCCAGGCTTGTGGTGCTACTATGATGGGATCTGGTATATTAGCAGGGGTGGATCCACAAAGTGCACAGGGGCAGGAGGGGCAGGCTTAACTAGCTTTGCCAGTAGGTGGTGCCTGGTGGGAGGGGCCCTGCAGCACAGGGAGGGAGGCAGACCCATCAGAGGGATGGATCCACAGAAGCACAGCTTTGTGAGTTTGCGTGGTGCAAGCAAGTTTGGTGACAGGAACTGGTTCCTTTTGGGATTTCGGCTGGGGGATGGGAGAGGGTGATGGTGCTGGCCAGTGCCTTTGTTCCCCACTGAGCTGACCTCTGTGTTCCAGGGCTCAACACCTCTCCCTCCTGGTGTCCTATCACCTTCCCTCTCTCTGAGCAGAGCTGTTGACTTCTAAAATTCCAGATGTTAAGTCCCACTGGCTGTCAGAACTCACGCAGTCCGGCCTCTTTGCTTTTGCAAGCCAGACTGGGGGATTCCACCTTGCCAGGCAGGCTGCCCCTCCACCGCCCGGCTGTCTCCTGCCAGTCTGTGTAGCATGCACCACCTCCCCAGCCTTCCTACCTTCTTCTATGGGCCTCTTGTCTATGCTTGGCTCTGGAGAGTCCATTCTGCTAGTCTTCTGGCAGTTTTCTGGGTTATGTAGACAGATATGGATGGAATCTAAGTGATCAGCAGGATGAGGTTAGCCCAGCTTCCTCCTACACCGCCATCTCTCTATCTATATTTCTATGTCTTTGAGTTCACTGAGGAATCTTTTCTTCTGTATTGTTAAATCAGCTCTTAATCCAATTCAGTGTATATATATATTTTTCACATCAGATATTTTATTTTTCATCTCTTGAAACTATTTATTTATTTATTTATTTATTTTTTTGAACGTTTATTTATTTTTGGGACAGAGAGAGACAGAGCATGAACGGGGAGGGGCAGAGAGAGAGGGAGACACAGAATCGGAAACAGGCTCCAGGCTCTGAGCCGTCAGCCCAGAGCCTGACACGGGGCTCGAACTCATGGACCGTGAGATCGTGACCTGGCTGAAGTCGGACGCTTAACCGACTGCGCCACCCAGGCGCCCCTCTTGAAACTATTTAAATAGCTTTTACATCTTGTCTTTCTACCCTCATCACGGTCATATTTTCCTTTACTTTCTTGGATACATACTGCATACTTATAACAGATATTTTTGTGTTCTTGTCTGCTGCTTCCATCATCTCTTTTATTTCTTGATTTGGTCCTATTGACTCATTTTTCCTCTCAGTTATGAGTTTATTTTCCTGCCTCATTTGTATACCTGGTAGTGGTTATTATTTTATTTTTATTTTTTTTAATACCAGATATTGTGAAGTTTACCTTGTTGGTTCCTGGATTTTCTTGTATTCCTATAAATAGTGTTGGGTTTTGTTCTCACTTTAGGTGTTTTAGGACTGGCCCAAGCACCTTTTAGGCTTAATTTGTCTCCATGCAATGCACTTCTGAGAATTCTACTTGATAGCCATAGGAACACAAATTATCCCCGGTCTTATGTAATCTCCACAAAATTTTCTGCCTATTTTTTTTCTAATACCTCTTTTCATAGCCTTGGATATTTTCCTCTCATGTATGGGCAGATCATCACTAAGCCAGAGTTTCCCAGGGCATTCTGATGCTTTTGTGTTCTGTAGTTGCCTCTTCTCTTCTGTTCCAGAATTTTTTTTTTTTTTTTGAAAATATAATTTCCAGTTCCCTGTTCTCCCAGCACTCACCTAAGCTCAGCAAAATTGCTGGGCTCTGCTTGGATCATTCCCCTGCAAAACAGGCTGAAGACTTCGAGGATCCAGTCCTGTTGTGACAATGGTCCATGTCTGCAAAATATTGTTTCATTTGTTTCAGCCATTTTTATATTATTTAGGACTGGGTAGTAAAACAAGTTCTTGATATTTCATTTTGGCCAAAGCAGAACACTCTGTCTATCTCAATGTCTCATTTTTCATTTCATTATGATTATGACTCTTCCTCCATACATCACTTAGTGGAAGACAAGGAACACAGAAGTTAGTTTAAATATGAACACTAAGCTATGATTTCTCAAAGCTACTGCAATGGCTTTAACCTTTAACCTTTTCCATCTTGAAAGAATTACCTTACTGAAAAGTTTATATATTTGTCACAATTTAATCAGAATTCCAAATCAATACTAATTCAATTTAGTAGGAATTCAGTTATGATTCATATCATTTAAGAGAACTATGTCAACCAACAAGTTTAAAATTGCATTTCTAAATATTCTCATATTCAAAAGTCAAAGTTCAGTGTTTATTTACTATTCTAATATTTAATACTCAATGTTCACTGAATATTCTAATATTCAGTGATCTGGATATACCATTGTTTGTTTAATCATTCATCTCTTGAAGGACTTCCCCCTAACCCTGATTTTGGAAATTATGAATAAAAATTCTATGAACATTCAACATAGGATTTTATGTGAACCTAAGTTTTCATTTCCCTATGATAGATGTCCAAGAGTACAATTGCTAGGCTGTGTGGTAAGTGCATGTTTAGGATCATAAAAAACTAGATTGTTTTTCTGCTTGGCCAGATTATTTTACATTTGGATAACCAGTGCATGAAAAGACTTACTCTGCATCTTCCCTAACATTTAATGTCACTCTTTTTTGTTTTAGCTTTTCTAATTGGTGTATAATGTGCTGTGCATATAATATGAATTTTTCCCATGGCTAATGATCTTGAACATCTTTTCATCTGCTTACTTGCCATCTATATATCTTCTTCAGTGAAATTTCGTGTGTTTGTACTTTACCTATTTTCTAACTGAATTGTTTGTTTATTTTTACTATTCAAATTTGAGATTTTTTTCCCCTAGATGCACGTCCATTGCTGCATAGTTAGCAAATAATTTTCCCAGCCTGTAGCTTAACTGCTTTCCTCTTCACAGGGTCTTTTCCAGAGTAAAAGTAGTTAGTTTACTTGGACCAGGTTTAATTTATCAATATTTTCACTTATGGTTTGTACTTTTGGTATCAATTCTAAAAACTCTCAGCTTGGCCCAAGGTCCAAAGATTGCTGATTTTATCCCAAGTCATTTCATAGTTTTACATTTTACACTTAAGTCCAGGATCCAATTTGATTTCCTTGTTTTGTATTTAAACAATCACATTATTGAGATATAATTCACATACCATATAATTCATCCATGTAATGAACCATATAATTCAATATTTTTTAGTATATTTATAGATGTATGCAACCATCATCTTAGACAATTTTAGGATGTTTTTGTCACCTCAGAGAAACACCAGACTCTTTAGCCATTATTCACCACCCTCACCACCTCCAGTCCTAAGCAATCCTTAGTCTTCTGTCTCCACATATATGTCTATTCTGAATATTTCATATAAGTGGATCATATAGTGTGTGACCTTTTGTGTCTAACTTCTTTGGCTTAGCATAACATTTTCAAGGCTCATTCATGTTGTAGCATTATGTACCATTGCTTTTTATACCTGAATAATATTCTGTTGTATGGACAGACACCATATGGTTATCCATTCTTCCTTTGATGGACATTTAGGTTACTTATACCTTTAGGCTATTATGAAAAATACTACTGTGAATATTAATGATTCTTATTCCAATTCTAACATACAGGATTGGAGGTTCCCACATAGCCAAGTAATTGTCTGGAATAAGCTGGGTGCCCTACAATTCAACTCAATTCTGATACCATCCACTTGGACATTGTATCATATCCCACATATTAAAGGTTCAGTCCTACAAAACTGCCTCTCGCACACACTTCAGACATCAGTCAAAAGTCCGGGTTAGCACTTGTGTTTCTGACTACCTGGCTGTAGTTTGGAGGTTTCAATGACCCTCTTCTTGGGTTTGATTAATTTGCTATGATGGCTCACAGAATTCAGAATAACATGTTACTTACCAGATTACTGGGTTACTATAAAAGGATATATAACTCAGGAATTGCCAGGTGGAAGAGATACATAGGGAAAAGTGTGGGGAAAAGGGCATGGAGCTTCCATGACTTCTAGCATGCCACCCTCCTCAGATTTCCATGTGTTTAGCCACAAGGAAGTTCTCTGAACCTTGTTCATTGGTTTCTTATGGAGACTTCATTAAACAGGCATAATTGATTAAGGTATTTGCCTTTGGTGGTTGAACTCATTCTCCAGCCCCTCTCTGCTCCTGGAGGTTTAGGGGATGGGACTGAAAGATCCTACCCTCTAATCACTTAGTTGTCTCATTTGGCAACCCACACCCATCCTTAGGTTACCTACGGGTTTTCCAAAAATCACCACCTTAACATAACATAAAACACCATTGCAGCTCTCTTTACTGAAACTTCCAAGGGTTTTAGGAACTTTGGTCCAGAACCTGTGACAAAGACCAAATATATATTCCTTATTGTAAATCATAATGTCACAATCTACACCCTGGTCTTCAAACATAGATACTTAATACCAGAACAGTCATAAAAGTCTAAAGATACTGGCACATAGAATCCCATTCAGTCATTAATAACTATCTAGTCCATCACCATACCATATGAAAATGTCTTCCAGAGTGAGGCCACTCAAGTTTGTAGGCTCTGACTCAATTTTGTTGGGTTCCAAAAGAAGGAGTGTTGTCAACAATATATGGTTTCACTCTTTCAGGCAGCATGTATAATTGACAATATCATCATGTAGGGGAAAAAATGAGGTGATATGGGGAAGAAAGAATACCAGCATCCCCCTCTACCCACTCTTGCCCAGATCCACCAGAAAAACAGAAATCTATTTAATGGGGACACTCCTTTAACCCCATTCCTGTTCATGTTGACTATGAATACCCACTCCTGAAGGTATATAAGCCAGCCCTTCATTTCTTCTTCTCCCCCATTTTAGACAACCAATGCTTTAATATCCAATTCCAATTCCTTACCAAACTTATTATTCTGCAGAGGACATTATGGGCTATAAAGTGTGTTCCTTAGCCTGAAGAAATGGTTCTTCCCTTCTGGTTCTTTTATACAATGCATTCTGAGCATTTGCGTCTACCACCAGATAAGCAAATCCAGGTCCACAGTCAGTGTCTGTTCCTGATGGGACCTATTCATAACCCTGCAGTGTTAACAGTATTAGTCTGACTGGCCAGCCATGTTCAGCTCCTTCCCACCAAGGAATCTGCCACATAGTCATCTGCAGTTTCTGGAAGTCTCTGCCATCTGCTGGCAGAAAGAACAGTTCTTACTGGCATTGTATGCCTCAGAGAGTGCAAGCAGAATGTCTAGATTCGGCCCATCTCTGCAGTGCTGCAGTACCCCCATATGCACTCATTTCATAGACCTAGATGGACCTCTCAAGTAAGCCCATGAGATATCTGCTTGCTGATTCCCACCACCTTCCAAACCTGAAAGGGAGTTTTCTGATAGCGCTGCCATGTCCTATCATTACTGAATTCAAATGCTTGGACTCAGTGATGGTAGAAATGAAGCTGGACCCAAAATGCACAGGTAAGGCTTTAGGGCAACAGCTAAAGGAAGACCCAGTTGCAACAGGGGCATCAGACTAGCTTTCCAGAAACTAGCCAGGGAAAGTTTTAAAGGCCCTGAAATGGAAAAGGTGTGATGTCTAAGCCTGTTAGGATAGGGAAATGCAGGGAATTGGGCATGTAGGCACAGTTGACAAAATATGCTTCTTCATTCATCATATGTTTTATTTGCATATTAAATCTCACCTCTGGGCATGATTTTTAACATTACAATGAGGGGGGAAAATTGGTGAAAGGTGAATTTTGGTGACCATCTTGTCTCATACTAGTCTGAACTGATCTGGGCTTACTCCTTCTTGATGCATGTTTTGTTTTGCAAAAGAAGTGATAACAACCAATAGGGAGTGACAGGGTGCATAGGGGCTTCTTCCCAAGGTTCCTGATTGTCTCACTACTTTAATACACCCTCATAGTCCCACAGTGATGTCCAAAGGGCTGTGATCCATGCGGACATCCCTTTAGTAGACCTGGTTTCCATTCTTCTTCTGCCTGACCATGTGGCCAGGCCATTGGCCACTGTCCATGAATTAATAAAAAAACAAACATAGAAGCTTTTATCACTGTCCAATTCTTTCACCACTGCTAGGAAAGCATAATGCAATTTAGTACACCAGGCTGATCTGTTTTTATCTTCCTAATTCAAGAGGTAGCTTTCCAAACAAGATGTTGTCCATTTGCCTTGGAATGGTTGTCCACAAGATAAGAAGCTCTTTCTTAGTCAGTCAAAGAATCTTCACAGGGCACTGCCCAAGTGAGAATAGAATCCAACATCTCACACTTCGCTTCCTTGCATTGCGTCAGTAATGATATTCTGTACACCATTTCCATGGTATTATGAAACTCTCCTGTGCATTGTCACCTCTATTAGAACATTTCTCTGACATCAGCCTAGACATCCAGGTATTTCATGTTTTAAGGTCACTCTATGTATTCAGTCATAGGGGGAGATTTAGTTAATGTCCAATAGCAGGGAGGTAAATATTCCTCAAATGAACACCCTCAAGTCCAAATTTTTAGTAATCATCACTGGGATGTGTTCACAGGCTTTTGCCACCAGCTCCAGACTGCTTTTCACTTAAGGCTATTTTTTATCTGAATGAAAACTTTCTTGTTCATGTCTCCAGGATCTTGTCTCTGAGTTTTTCTTTTTTTCTATTTTCTATTGTCCAAATTAGATAAATTCTATTGATTTGTCCTCAAGTTCACAGATCCTATCCTCTGCCATCTCCATGGTACTATTCAGCCCATCCATCAAGTTTCATCCCATTTATTGGAGTTTCCAGTTCTATATTTTTCATTTAGTTATTTTTACAAAATAAGTAACTTCTCTTTGAAATTTTTGTATTTGTTTTCAGAGAATTTTTAATTATTGTTGTAGTGTTTTTATTGTATTTGTTTTAGATTCCTCATCAGATAATTCTGACATTTGATTTATCTCAATGTTGTCATCCAATATTGAATGAGATCGACTTTTCTCATTCAAGTTGTGATTTTCCTGGCTCTTGATATGATTAGTGATTGTATCTTAGACACTTTAATCATTATAATTTTTTTTAGCAGACAGTCCCCTTGGTGAGACATAGTTCTATAGCTCTAGGATGTGACACCTGGGTGTATTCAGCTTCACGTGGGGCCCCATTGACATCACCTTGGCAAATATGGAGCTCTGGCTCACTGTCTGGTTGAAGATGAAGCAATGAAAGTTCAGCCTCTCTCTAGGCCTCTCTGCTACCTTCCTTTCCCAGCAAAAGTGAGCACTTACTTGGCCTTTTCAATGTCTCCCAGTGGGGATATATGTTCAACTTCTTGCTAGACCCCATGATATCAGGGAGGGTGGAAGCTGAGAACTGATTCAAAACCACTTTTTTGTGCATGACAAGATTGAGGCAGAAGTTTTGTTCCTCCCTGGGTACACTGACATCAGGGATGAAGAGGTGGGGCAGCGGAGTGCCTATGTCATACTACCTTGTTTCCCTTATTGATGTTAAGTTGGTGAGCAAGTTGAGCTGTACAGTGGGTGCTATTGACAGCTCATGGGAATGAGTTGAGAGGTGAGTATATCACTATGTTGAATCTCCCTGCTCCTTGATGAGGGATGCTCACAGCTGACACTATCTTGGTGGAAGAATAAAAGCACCACCTGCTTCTATGGGGATAGGGTTTCAGAGTGTGGCTTGCATAGGTGGGTGGGAGAGTGGGATGAAAGACCAGCTCCCCTCTCAGCTCTGCTGAAACCATGTGGCATAGGAGGGTTCTGTTGGTGTTTGCCTCAAGTCTGGAAGATATATTGTCAAAGAAGTTTTCTGTTCTGTTATGCCACTTTTTTTGCAGTCCTGTTGCTGATAGGAATAGGGTTTCCTTGGAGGTTTTGTGTTTGTTTGTTTGTTTGTTTTGCCTGTGCCTATTGGTTCATTTGGATATCCTGCAGTGCCCTGTCCAAGATGTGTGAGAGGCAAAAAGAAAATGCAGGGAACTCACCACTGGGTCTCTTCTCAAGTCCCAAGCTCCCAAGAAGTCTGCTTTCTTTCTACCTCTTAGATTTTTTCTATGCTTTTTTGTTGTGTTATGTCAGGTATTTTGTAGTTTTAAGAAGGAAGAATAAGACTACTCCATCTTTGCTGGAATTAGATTTTGAGATACATTTTTAAAAACTCTTTTGTGAATAGCAAGACCTCAGAGCTTGAAGCAATTAGGTTACAAATTTCATTCAAATCTAAAACTTTCATATTTTCCCCCTTTCTACTTTGATTGTCTTTAAGTGAGCAGAATGAGGAACCCATTGTTAATAATCTCAATGTGAACAAAGGGATGTTTCAGGCAAAAGCTGTCCCACACATGTTAGGCCCTAGCCAAGGGGAAGTATAGTCCCAAAGTCAACTATAGGTAGATTATATAGGATTCCATTTATGTGAAGCACAAACACAGGTGGGACTAATCTATGCTGACAGAAGCTAGAGTGGTGGTCACTGCTGTAGGGTCCCTAAAGACTGTCAGAGCTCAAGGGGGTTTCTGGGACACTAGGTATGTTCTGTTTCTTGACTTGGGTCCTGGTGACATTATACTCCAGTAGAAAGAATAGTTCACAAGAGGAAGTCAGTAAACAAGAAAGGAATGGAATCTTAAGAAAGTGACATCATCTTCCTGGAAACAGTGACTTTTTTTTTTCTTTGCAGATTGAAATTGCGCTGAAATCCTTAGCTCAGTATTTAGAGAATAAAATGACTCATATTAAATTCCCTCTTCTCCTCCCCCAAATCCTATTTTGAATGAATTTTTAAAAAGCAAATGGTAAGTGTAGATGCTAATTTGTAGCTCTAAATACCTTTTATAAAACATGTTCTTCATTATATTTTTTAAAAAGGCAGGGATATATAATTCATCTTTACTATTTTGTCCTCCACTTGAAAAACAAAAATATGTTAAGGAAAAAAAAGGAGGGGGAGTTTTTTTTTTCCCCCTGACATTACCATTATAACATATTTATAACGTAGCACAATTTCTTTCCTGAAAATAGGGAAAATGCAAATATGCTAGCATGCTGGAAATTCAAAATCGTCAAAATATGACTAACAATATGACCTTGGCAGAAGGAGGTAAGGAAAGGCAAACATAAGAAGGCACCATCCTACTCTCAGGATTATAGCAATAATTTAGCAGTCAATGTTTTATCATATACCCAAGTTTCCAATATAAATATTCTAGCTCCACTGCTGCTGTTTCTTATGCAATTGCTTTTAAAATAGAGCACATTCTTATGATAAGTATGCATACCCTGGTGCTGAATATCATTTCTTATTCTGAGAGCAGAATATTAAAAATAAATATTTCCATCCCCTGCGATAATAGAAGTAACACACATGAGCTCCAATGACAATGTAAGTCAAAAGAAGAAAAAAACATTTAAATGTTGAACTTATAAAAAAAGAAAAAAAACACAAACAACTGTTAGACTTTTTTAGAACCCATGGGCTTGAAATAAATTATTTACTGATTAGGAATTTTGTTGTTGTTCTTTAAGATGAATAGTATCTAGTTAGACTAGCAAATCTATCCTTTTTTGATTAGATAAATCCCATATTATATAACAGCATAGAACTTTATTAATTAATTTTCCACTAATGCAAATCAATGTCCTTCACACAAAGCAGCCAAATAAAATCATCAATAAAATCACGGTTTAATTATTTCCTTAATAGCAACTTGGAATCAATACATCAAGTGAATACCCACCCCCCCCAAGACTTAATTTCCACCACACTGACTTGCTTTTATGTGGTTTCCAGCAATCAGAACAGAGAGGAAGAAGAGGAAAGAGAATACATTTCATTCACATTATAATGACAGCTTTAAAAAATTACAGATTTAATGTTTCAAGGGGAGCAAAGCAAGGAAAAGGCAACTGAATAAACACAAGCCCTGGTGTGTTTCACATCTCTGGCATTCACTTGCACTGCTAAGAAAAAAGAAACTCAATCATCTTTGCTCACCTGGACTCCAGTTTTACCTCCAACATAAATAAAGCAGCTGAGCAGAAGTCCTTGAATCCACACTCTTGAATCATCTTCCTGATTTGGTCACCAGTTGACTATATGGCCTTAGAAAGCTTACTCCCCTTGCCTATCTTTGCATTTCTTTTTATCTTCAAAATAGAGATAATCAAGTATTTCACATTTCTTTTAGGAAGATGTAGAATGACAGCGTGATGTAGGTGGTTTTAGAAACAGGTACCCCTTTGTGTAGCTGGGCAATCAGTGGTGTATCCCAGTAAGTTTTTTGTTGTGCATATTTCCCCAAAATGAATCATATTTTTTATTATCTTTCCTGATACAATCAAACTTGTGTTCCTGTAAGAAAAATATAAATTTCCCAAAGACAACATTCAGAGTCAGATTCTACTTAATGTTTATTTGTTGAACACTGAAAATATGAAATTTAAACCTACAACAAGTTATGAATTTTATTTTACTTTTTCACAACAATACTGATGGTACTTTTTTTTTTTTTAAAAAGGATTTTGAGGCTTAATGTCATTAAGTGACTTGGGGAGATGATGAACACCAATGACAGTTTGAGGATTTAAAAAAAGAGAGAGAGAGAAAGAGAGAGAGAGAGAGAGAGAGAGATCTTTGTTTATTTATTGCATTAAATTCTTCATGCCACTTCATTTCTATAATCCAGAAGAAAAATGATTCAAAATGTTTTCTTTGTGCTCAGTTTTGAAAAACACAAAAATGAACATTAGGATTACAGAAATTTGTTAATATGCTGAACAGAAAGCGCATAGAAACCACCTGGTTGTCGACCCTGCAACACAATTTACAAACACCCATAACACAAGTTGGATGGGAAGATGCCAGGAGCTCTCCATGGAGGTGAGGTGGCCAGGCCACAGGCTAGTCAGCTTTGTACAGGGAGGTCAACAGTGACCCGCTGCTGGGCCAGTGGCCGGCATCACTGGTTGGAAACTGGACCCTTCCCTGCATGTTTCCGATGTAGTGAACTATTACTGAGGAGAGAGGCCAAATATAGCAATATCACAAGATTTGCCATCAGCCTACAACTCTGCAAGGCAACATTTTATCTCTGCAGCCTTCTGTTGCTTGTGTGTGGCTTCGGTGGGGCTGACCTTATCTGCACCCCTTAAAACCTCCCATCTGGACTATAAAAATAGTCTGTCTATGCCTGTAACGAGTTAACAGTTGCTGCAGCAGAGCTCACCTTACTTCGTGGAGCCACAGAGAGAGACAGGATCTGAAGCATGTAGCCACAATTTCTCAAAGATCTGGGCTGTGGTATTGCCTTGCGAGGAGGTCCATGCATGGTAAAAGCGTTTCTGCGTCTATGCTGCATTTTTATTGAGGATATATATGTGCCAAGCTCTGTATTCAACACTGGGAATAAAACATAGTCTGACTAGTAACAGCCTAAGAAGAAAGATAGAAATAGCCACCATCAAAATTGTGCTGGCTAAGTCCCACAAAAGAAACATGCATAAAAGTTTGTCAATGTACAGAGAGGGCTCCATTAGGACTGCCTGGGTCAATCCAGAGAGGCTCTGTGGAAGTGCTTTGGGTGCCTGCAAAATGAATGCTCACATTGCTCTGAAGATCTCTACCATTGGAGATATTAGACTCTGCAAAATTAATTAATGTTGTATATCAAGTTGCAACTCTATATTTAGAAATGAATATCCAGAAGAGTTAATCAAACCAATGCCAGACAAAGTGCCACACTGAACACACTTCTATATACACCTCCATTTTCTTGTTGATAGCTTGTTCTTCTCCTTAACAATACAGGACTGAAGGCCAGCTGATGTCACCAAGATTTCATTGATAAATCCCCCCAAGTGTCTGTATAAGAACATCTGATACTTCTTTTCATATCAATCAACATTACATAAATTACCAATGTCATCAAAACATCTTTATAATGATATTTAGCCTACAATCAAAATAATAAGCTTTATTTATTTATAATGGGATAAAATGTTTACAGGTAGTAATTTGTAGGAGTTGCTAATATACTCTGAGTTCCTTTTGCACCTGGTATACTTCCCAAATATTGCAAGGTTTCAAAATACCATTCTTTGTTGCTTTCTCCGTAGTTTTCTTTTTAAAGCCTAAATACTGATGATCTTTAAAGCAATAGGAAAGTCAGTGAAGGTGTAACAGGAGAGAAAAATTAGGTATTTTAACTTGGGGCTCCCTTTTATAATAGCTAAGATGGCCCTTTGATTTGGAGACTCTCTTGCTTTTAGACCAGAAAAGTCTGGTTACAGGCAACCAGAGCTCACCAGGGTCAGGGAGCCACGATGGAAAGAGTGACAGGCTGTGTATAAAATCTAGCATTTTAACTTTCAAGTTTTTTTAGCCCGATTCCTTTGCCATTTCAAGAAACAGCTTGGGCCAAATGCTGATCAGATGCCTTGAGGGCTGCTGTACACCAGTCAGGACATCATAGGACCCTGGTGGGCAAAGGCAAAGAACCATGGATGAAACATCTTGTGTTGGAAATCCGGTGTTTCTGATAGGATGCTGTGGTTACAGTAGTGTCCCTTTGCTCCTCCTGGATAAACATCTGCAAGAAAAACAAGGAATGAGTCCCAAAGTATTTTCAGTGCCTGTTATATTTATAGCACAGTGAAGCGTTCAGATTCTTAAGTATAATTTTCACAAAATCTATACATTTGGGGAAGTTTTTGGTGCATCCAGAGGGAATTAGTTGCAGGAAAGTAGCTCGGGTGATCCCTGAGATCACATTGGTACTTTGATTAGCAGTGGTCCTAAAAAAGCTTGCAGGCCAGTTTGGTTCTTAAAAAAAAAAAAAAAAAAAAAAAAAAGCATTACCTGGCAGTGTAGAAAAATCTAAACATTCAGAAAATACAAATAAAGAGATTTAAGAATTTTGTTTGATTTATGAAAGAATCAAGCTAATTTTATGAGATCTGCTTGTAAAAGAACTAAATAGGGAAATAAAAGAAGGAACAGAAGAAGGATAAAGACTGTCCTCCTCTCAAAACTCTCAGAACTAAGGTCAGGGCCCAGTGCATCATAAGCCTCAGGGCACTGGTGCTGCCTGGGGAGGAATTGCAGGGATGGGGGAGCTGGAGGAGCTGGAGGGATGAGGAATGGGAGATGGAAGGAGACAGAAGGAGGGGTGAGGAAGGGGAGGGAGGAAGGACAGGGAAGGCAAAGGATAAGGCAGGAAATGGATCTGCCGTGCATATGACTATGGAATAAAGAAATAAGGAAGATAAAAAAAACATGTAACAGGACGGAAGAGGAGCTCACAGTAAGGGAATTAATACAACAACACACATAAGCCAGCGAGGAAAAGACAACGGATCACAGAGTATCTTAATAATACAGTGTGGACATGGAGATTCTTATAGCAAAACCATGAAGGCAAATAAAGAAATATAATTAATATAATTAACTTCCTAGATCATGAAGATGGCCATCAGTAGAAATGGTGAAAGATAAATTTGAGCCAACATCAGATTAAGTCCAAAAAAAAAAAAAAAAGGTTGGTATAAGGTAATGTCTTTTTCTTTTTTCTATACCAGCCAAACAGTATTATTATTCCACGTGAAATTATAATCTCATTCTCTGTACCATTCCAGATCCTGGAGTGAAAGCTGGAAGTGAAACAAAAATCCTTACTTGAATTTACCTACGGGAAAGGGAGAACTAGCTCTGACCACAGCGCCCACAGCGGTGGAATGGGGAAGGGAGTCCAAGTTTGCACCCCAGGTACACAGTGAAGGGGTGGGACTTGACTGGCATGCGCAGTAAGCTTTTAGTGGCTTAGACGTTTGTCTGGGTTTCCAGAGCTCAGGTTTGCAGGAGGGAGCCTTAGAGGGCTGGTGGCACAACTAGTAGTTGTGAGGGAGCAGGGGCTCTGGCTTTGTTTCTCCTACCAGTTGGTTGTGTGTCCTGAGGCAGCCACTCCCACTGAGAGCCTCAGTTTACTTAAATTGAGAGATTTGCCCTGTGTTATGTCTAAGATCCTCTCCTGTTCTGAACCTCTAAAAAGTTAATTGACTTCCTTATATCTATTTAATAACCCCTAATATGCCTCCTTAAAGGACTGTCTTTTCTATTAGCAATTACCTTTCAGAAGGATTTGTTAAGTATTCTACTCTTCAGTGATGTTGAGCATAATGAACCATTTACTTTTACATGCTAATAGTCTGTGTCAAGTTCTTTAGAGATGCTTATGTAATCTACGTTAATGCCAAAAAAAGGCAATGTATCAATAGGCATTTGTTTAGAAATTATGTATTGTCAGATCAATTAGGTTGAATTTAGCCAAGGTAAAGCAGGGTGGAGCAAGGATCTCAAAGATCTCAGACAATGTCAGAACCCCAAAAAGCGATCTGCCTTATTGTAGGGCATTAACTAAAACAGCTTTGGCAGAGAATTAGGGCAGAATCCATCCCAGTTCCCAGAGTAAATTATTGCAGTTAGGTTTTTATATATGTTTTCAGTTATGCTTATGCACTTACAAGCATTTGCCCAAAGATATTCTATATCTTTGCTTTTTTTTCATATTATAGTATACCTGGTGATCTTTCCAACCTGCAATATCTATTTTTCCAATATATATTTTTACCACATATATTTTAAGAGCTGTGAATGTAAGCTCACATTCCCTTATTCCAAATCCTTAAGGTCATATGTACTTAGGTATTCACAACTTTTCAAATTTCAGTAAGATAATACTTTGTATAATAAAACTCCCAGAAGGGTCTGGGGAGGTACCTCTTATTCAACCATACTGATATCTTCACAATATAACAAATGAATATTTATACCAACTGGAATGAACAAACTATCCACAACACAAAGCAGGTTTCTCCATTAAACAAGTTTGCTGCAAACTCTTTTTAAAACTTTGGTGTTCCAGGGCTTTTGCATTTTTGAAGTGCTGATAAAATATGTAGAATCACACTACATAGAATCATGTGATTTATCATCCATTTTCCTATGGATGGAAACTTAGGCTATTTTTGGAATTTGATTATTAAAAACAACAGCACAATGAACATTTTAGAAAATGCGTCTTTGGAAAAATACAATAGTATATCCTTATATTGAATTTCCAGAAGTAGAACTGATATGCTGAATGAAGGGTTGCTTGACACGTGATTTTACATTTAGACAAATATTGCCAAGTTACCTCCCAAAGAAGTTAGTGCCAGTTTATTATCTCACTTAACAGTAAGGATATGAATGTCTATTTCCCCATATCTCTCCTGTACTGTGTTCCTAAGCCTGCTGTAACAAAGTACCATAAACTGGGTGGAATACATAGTAAAAACGTATTGTCTTACAGTTCTGGAGGGTAGAAGTCTGAGATCAAAGTATTGGAAGAGTTGGTTCCTTCTGACGGTTGTGATGGACACTGTTCCAGGCCTCTCTCTCAGCGTTTGGTAGCCTCAAACACCCTGTAGTTTGTAGATGACTGTCTTCTCCCTGTGTCTTTATATCTTCTCTCTGTACACATCAGTCTCTTTGTCCAAATTTCCTTTGTATAAGGACATCAGTCATATTGGATTAAGTAAGGCCTACCTTCATGACCTTATCATTCCTTGACCTTCTGTAAAGACTCTTATTTCCACCTAAGGTCACATTCACAAGTACTGGCAGTTAGGGACTCAACACCTTTTCAAGGGACTCAATTCAATCCATAGTATTTCCCAACATTGATTATTTTTAAACATTTTTAAAGTTTATTTATTTGTTTTGAGAAAGAGAGAGAGAGAGAGCACAAGCAAGGGGGGTACAGAGAGAAGGAGAGACATAATCTCAAGCAGGCTCCACACCATCAGTGCAGAACCTGATGTGGGGCTCAAACTCACAAACTATGAGATCATGACCTGGGCCGAGATCAAGAGTCAGTTGCTTAACTGGCTGTGACAACCAGGCACCCCCAACAATGACTATTATTAAAGTTTCCCAATATGATAAGTAAAAAATAGTTTCTCACAATTTCTATTTGCATTCCTTTAAGTTAGATTTGAGTATTTTTTAAAACTTTTTATTTTGAAATGAATATTGATTCACATTTCTTAAAAAATGATATCTTCTAGTGGTGCCTGGGTGGCTCAGTTGGTTAAGTGTCTGACTTCGGCTCAGGTCATGGTCTCACAGTTCTTGAGTTCAAACCCTGCGTCGGCCTCTGGGCTGACAGTTTAGAGCCTGGAGCCTGCTTTGGATTCTGTGTCTCCCTCTCTAACTCTGCCCCTCCCTGCTCACTCTCTGTCTCTTCTCTCTCAAAAATAAATAAACATTAATTTAAAAAAAATGATGTCTCCTATAACTGCAGTACAATATCAAAACCAAGAAACTGATGCTGATATAATGCATTTTATTCAGTTTTCACCAGATTTTATGGTGAAAGAGACAGAGTACGGGGGGCGGGAAGGAGAGGCAGAGGGAGAGGGAGGGAGACACAGAGTCCAAAGCAGGCTCCAGACTCTGAGCTATCAGCACAGAGCCTGATACGGGGCTCTAACCCATGAACCATGAGATCATGACCTGAGCCAAGGTCGGACGCTTAACCTATTGAGCCACCTAGGTGCCCCAGGAATGCTCTTATGTTATAGGATACAGTTATACATGATACATGCATCAATTATGTGTTTTTATTGCTAAGTAATATTTCATTTAATTTTTTTTTTATGTTATTAGCTATTTATATGTTTGGTGTGTGAATTGCCTGTTAAAAAAAGTATTGTCTCTCATTTTTGTTATTGTGTTTGTCTTGCCTTATTGGTTTTTTCCCCCCATTTAGAATTTTCTCATCATATCAAACATATCATTTTTGGGGGGGTCCTTGATTTTTTATTAATTCACAGAAAGGATTTCCACTCAAAACTTAAAATGTTAAGTTAAATCTCAAACCTGTCTAGAATTATTTCGTGTGTATTTAAGGAGTGAGGTAGTGATCCAGATATTCTGTGGGTTTTAAGTATTCATTTCTTATAGTTTATGCTATGGAAACATTTGGGCTAACTTCAGTGTATATGTACGTTTTGGTACCTGTACAAACCAGTACCCCTGCTTGGCAAGAATATGGTTTGTGAGCCCTGGGTTAATTATGTCATAAAACTCACTTAGCTGCTAAAAATCACCTGCCTGTTTGATAGGACAATTGCTGAGAATTCCAGATCTACATGAAAAATGGGAGTCTAGGCAGGTGTAGCTAAACTTTAGGAAAATATGCAAAGTGTTAACATGCAAAATACAGAGTGTAGATTTTCTAGCTGATGTAAGCTTGTGGGGTTCTAGCCAAATTACCAAGGTACATACTTCTAAATCTATCATCTGCTTTTTTTTTTCTTTTTCTTTTTCTTTTTTCTTTTTTTTTATAAAATGTCCTCCCTCCTCCCTAACCCTAAGACTAGCAAATGCAGGTATGTAGGATACTGGGTATAGTTTCAACAGAGCTTTCCCACTTATGGGGAAGACAGGTTCTCAGTGGTTAGGCTGTACTTCCACCTGAAGACACAGTGACCTGTCTTGTGACAGTCTTCATGCCCGGCCACTAGCCCTGTGTTGAATGTCTCAGGAAAGACAAAGATAATCAGGAGATTAGGTTCCAGACCTCATTTGGCCTTAGTGACTAGCTTTGGATGATTTTCCTCTATGCTGTTTATTTTTTGCTAAATGATCTTTCTGAGCCCAGGAGATATTCCTATAGGGAAGTTGCCAACACATGCAAACACCAATAACAGGGAGAGGAACCATAAAGGAGTGTTGAGAGAAGCACATACCAGAAATTATGGCTGACTGCCTACCACAAATAATCTCTGAAGAACCCAGTGGGTTCATGGCCCTCAGAGTTGGAAGGACACCCGTATTTTGTCTATGTGAACCCTCACTCAATGGACTCATTTCCTCCATAGCATCTATACTCAAGTAGCCTGATAATATCAATGTGACCTTGAAGTGAAGTAGTCTTGTGTGTTCATTCTGCTCCACGACTTAGTAAGCTGTGTGACCTTGACTAAGTTACTTAAGTTCTTCTGTCATAAAATAGGGATAATAATAGTGTGTGCCTTATAATGTTCTGGTGCAGATTAGATTAGATAATTTAGGTAACATGCCTAACATGTGCCAAGTACTAAATGTTAATTTGCCATTATTATCACTTCCAGTGTCTGGACACTCTTTCTTTCCGAGATCATCCCAATAACTTAGGGACAACCTGCAGTCAAGACTTCTGAACTCATTGTCATCTGCTATTGAGTCCACACTGCAGGATTAATCTCCTCAAAGGTCAATTAATTTTGTTTCTTTCTTTTAATATTAAGTTAACTCAGCATTTCAGAAATATGTATTATTCAGAGTCTGCACTGGGAAAAACTAGGAGATAAAATGGACAATCTGAAAAGCTCTTTCCTAATAAACTGTTAATGGATGATAATGGCTTAATGTGGCTGTGTTCCCATATAAGATATTTGTTATTTTAAGAAGAACCTTCAATGCCTTATCCTAAGAGATTTGCTAACAATGGAATGCCCATGTCCAAGGAAGATCATGTGGGAAGACAAGGGTGAATAATGTTTTTTGTTTTTTTTTTTCCTTGCTGTTCTCATGAGATCATACAGACATATGCACTAGTATAGGGGGCATTTGTTTGTTTGCCTACATAGCTTTCCTTTTCATTGTAAGGGAGTAGAACTCCCTGGGGAACTATCTTTGCCTCTACTTATAGATCAAAAGAGAAATGATAGATGGAATGAGTGAGAGACACATTTTTGATGATATCTTTTAGGTACCTAGATACAGAGATGCCTGATCTAGCTAGCCAGTTATTTAGTTCCTGATACAATAACACCTGACTTCTGACTCACATCCTCAGCTTACTTTTCTCCTTTGTCCAAGGGGTTTGAGGGAATTCATATTACAGGCAACTAAGAGTTTTGATTAATAAAGCTGTGTACAAATAGGTCTCTAGTTGAGGGTGGAAGACTTACAAAAATCTGTTACCACCATTGAATGGAGAATTTGCAATTTATGCTATATTGGTCAGAAGTCAACAGCATAAAAAAGTAAAGCATAGACCTTATCAATATATCTCCACTGCACAAAAATCCTCTGATGGTTCTCCTTGCTTTCTGATAACAACATATAATCCTCTTTGAATCAGACTCAAGCCTTAGTTCCTACATTAGTCATTCTCCAAATGCCCATCCAGTTTCCTGCACTAACACCTCCATGATGCTCCATATGTCTGCCATGTTAGTTCCTGACTTTTTGTTTTGTTGATTAGAAATTTAAGAGCTTGGGTTCTACCTTTCCAGAGATTTGATTTTACCATTTCATTGGCCTTGGGCAAGTGACCCAAAGTATATAATCTTCAATTTTTTTTTTCAACAGAAGAGTGCAGGAAATATTAGTAACAACTGCATAGCATTGTTGTATGATTTAAATGATAGTGGACTGAAGTGTCTGGCTTATAATAAGTTCCCAATGACTGTTAGCAAATGTTCTTGCTATGACTTTATCTCTTTGGCATGTAGCACACAGCTTCCATATGATAGTATCTAGATAAATTGAAAAATTGTTCAATGCATATTTTTCTCTACCACATTGGAAATTCCTTGTTTTATGGAGGCAGGGCAATAATGGTCAAGACAGTTGAGGGACTGTGAAGCCAGTCAAACAGGTTTTAACGTTGGTCATGCTTTTTTTTTTTCTTTATGGGACATGGGCAAGTCACTTTCTGGGAGCCTCTGTTTCATCACCTGTATTTGGTGATACTGAGAGTACATACTCTTAGGGTGTCAAGAGGATGAAATAAGATGATCTAAGTAAGTTAGTTGCATGAACTAATAACCTTCCTCTCCTCCTCCCTTTAGTGTCTGGTGTCTAGCATACACTGATATAGTAATCCTTGGCTAAGTAGATATTATTAATATTCTTTTAAATATTGTTGTTTGGACTGCAAATAGCAAGAAGACCAAAAAATAAAATAAAATCCTAAGGCAAGCTCAGTTTGTCTATGAGTATCTATCTGTACATGCCTAATGTCTGATACCAAAATTCTTTATCTTGTTTTACATGGAATGGAAAATAGACAGCAGAACTTCTACCAGCTGTCCTTGAAAAGACCAACTTTTTTTCACGGCTGCTCAAAATCACGGACTTTCCACTTTTCATTGAAGGGCTTTCAGAAAATCTGGGCTCCTTCATCTCTACCTTGCTTCTTTTCCACCACACAAATCATACCAAAGCTTAAACCATTCCAGTCATGGTGACAACACCCACTTTTATGCTAAGTGCTTCCTCTGGGTTGAGTTATGCAAAGCCTGGTATTCCTGTTGTGCAACAGCATAAAAAGATCAAGATGAATGAAGCTCTCCATTCCAGCACATAGCCAGAGTAACCTGAATTCTTCTCTTGAGGAAGGACAAAACCCAATGTAGACCATCATCAGTTAAGTGTACAGTTTCTGTGGAAAGTGCATTACAGGCATTGGGCTGGAGAATGCTAAGAAAAATAGCTCATACCATCTTTAAAAGACCCCAGCCCCATGCTTCATTTTCAAAAGGGTTGCTACTAAATAAGTAATTGTAGCTGATAAAATATGACTAGTCACCAGCAACTTACTCCCCTTTGTATGATACTACACTTCTTATTTTTTCAAATCTCATTTGACATTGAAGAGGATAAACTCCACAAGCAAGTGGTCCATGAGATCTTGGTGACCGATACCTACACTATTTTTTCAGCTCAGTGAGCAGGGAGTGAAAGTAATGATGAGGTCAGCATAGGTGTTCATCAGTTTCTTTTAAGAAGCACAAGATTCTAGAGAAAATCTGATGAGATTTTCTCATCAGAGGCAGTTCAATTTTCATGAATGCCTAACCCAGTGTAACCAAATTAACCAACAGGAATAATCTGGGGATTTATTAAATTTATTGGATTTGTTAATCCATTGCAACATTGGAAAATTAAAATGAAAGCATTTCACAAAATTTTGTTTAAATTTTAGATTTATTCATGGAAGTTCGTATAGCTGTGGAGACCATGAAATTTAATGTAGTCATTAAGAACATGGGTTTTAAAGTCAGATGGCTTGGGTCTGAAATCTTACTCTACTGGTTTCCAGTTGTGGGGTTTATCCCCCATGTATCAGTTTCACAGTCAGATGAAGATAATAGTAACTCTTCTTGGTGATGTTGAGACATTAACTCTGTGTAAGTTCTCTAGTATAGCAGTTGGCACTTGGTGGAAGGCTCCATACATGTTAACTATTATGATTTTTAATTAAGTATTTAATAGTCAATGCCTGATCATTATGGAATACTAGTTTATGAGGCACACATTTTTGAGGCAGTCATTCTTGAAGCAATCACACACTGCCCATGTGATGTTAACATGAGGTTACAGACTCTACAATCAGCCTCAAGGACCCTAAAATAGATTTTGATGGGATTATCAAATATAAGGGAACATTTTACACTCTCCACTTAGGAAATCACTACCCAAGTTAATCAGGAGAAGTCTTCTATGTCCCTCATGGTCTCCCATTAGTCAATTCATCTCCCTCCTCAGGGAAAGTAATTAGAACAAGAGAACTGCAGGCAATTTTTCAAACGTGTCCTTTATTCCTATTGTAGACAGCGACATCCATTGAATTGGAGCATTCTGGAAGAAATCCCATGCTTTCAGTGCTGTTTGGGTTCCCTGTGAATAGCTTGTAAAAGCTTTTCTCTGTGCTCACTTACTTTGTGTATCTTCCCATTGTCATCCCTGGTGTCTGGCCTGCCTGCATTACCATAAAATGATGGGTCTCTCTTAACTCTAAACTAACTTCCAGCCTCATTACTATGCATGAGGTCTGATTTTACTCCAATTTAGCATTAATAGTCTAATTTGTAGACTCCCCAACTGAACAGCAACATTTTAAATGACCATTTTGTCTGAGATGTGCCATTCCTTCTATTTTCATGTATATGCCAACATCAATACCAACTACCAACTGCTAACAAAGGGACTTAATCCCTTATCTGCATCAGGAAAGGAGCCTGGAAAAGTCTCTGTCTGCTTTGGCCAAGTGTCAGCAATTTGCCTTTGGAGACCACTGTCATTGAAAGGCTATTTTACTGTCCTCTGAGCTCATCCCTTAGGCTACCAGGGAGCAGTAGATAATAGGGCTGCAAGTGACCTTGAAAATGAACAGATAATGTGAGATTGTTACCAATATTTTCTTTCACTTTTGAGAAAACAGCCCTGCTGTCTAAGTGGACAACGCAGGAGATGAGGTGTAGTTTAATTATTTTATAAAAGCCAGTGCATGCAATGCCCAGTTTCTGTTCCCAGAATGTCTTTTAGAGACAGTTAGGGTTTAGGGCAAAGAATGGAAGAGAGAGCATTTCATGCAGTGCTGTTGTCAACATTATTCTTTATTTTTGTCATTCCAGACGGAAGAGCTTCCAGATTCAATGTCTGCCATCAGTGTTTTTTGTAAGATGAAATTTCACATGGAAGGAGAGAAAAATTTTGTTTTTTAATCAAAAGTGAAGAGATAAAAGCAACTGAATGCTGTTAGGACACAAAATGGTTTCCGAAGAACCCAGCTTGCAGGTTTGAAGCTGGGATCTGTCATTGCAGTGGAGGAGATATATGAACAGAGTCTCTTTGCCGTGTATTTTAATTGAACATTTTGGAAACAATGTCTGAAAGGAACAATCCAAATGACAGCCCTGCCTTAGTTTAAAGCTAGGTTCTCTTTTCTGCTTATTATGGATCTTTGATAAGAAATACAATTGCTGAGAAGTCTGTTTTGCTTGCTGTTTGCTACGAGCATTGTGAGGCCTTTCCTGAATGTAACCCTCTGTGTAGTAGAATGGGTTGTAAACCTTCCTAAATGTAGTCTGATAGGTAATGGAATGAGTAATTGTACATAAACTAACCGGCATTTCTCGCTTCTGTAAACTTGCTTGCTTAGCACATTCCTCACCTACCCTACCCTCTTCCCCCTTCCCCCTTTTTCCTCCAGCCACAAGTAATGGACAAAGCCTTCCCGCCAAAGGACAAAGGACGCCCAATCAGAGAACAACAAATGTCCTTACTTTAAAATCAATCAGGCCCCTCATAATTTGAAACCTCCCCTGTGCTGTTTGTCTCTGTCTATAAAAACGCTGTACCAACCCTGATCGAGGCCTCTTGCGTCACCGGTGACGAGTGCACAGGGGACCAGGTTCGAACCTGCAATAAACGACCCTTGCCGCTTGGCTTTGACTCACGACTCTGGTGGACTTTTGTGGGAGGTTTTGGAACTTCGGGCATTACATGTCAAAAAGCAAAAATAAAAGTGAAAGCAAAAGCAAACTGAAGTATCCTTGTAACTCCCTGGCAAAGTATTCTAGTTTTGAGGTTGTTAAAGCAGCTTCCTTAGAGTTCCCCTCCCCTCAAATACTCCCTTCCATCAAGAGAGAAAACAAAACAGAACAAAACAAGAGAGCCTGATAAAGAGCTCTCAGGGTCCTGCAGCGAATACCTAGTCTTCAATAGTTTTTTCTCAGTCCATCTCCCCAAATCGTCAGCTACTGCATCCCCTTCTTCAAACCAGCAATGTTACTCATTTATTCTTTTATATTCCATGTACAAGGGACTTTATTCATACTCCCTTCTGTCACTGGAACAAAGCACTTTATTCCTATTCTCGTCTGCTTTCGAGTAGTCAGAGAAAAAAAAGATGACTTCTACCTTCTGAATTTCATAAATGATGAAACACAGAATGTAAGCCTATAAATGGGACTTGAGAAGACAGAAGAGCTTCACGGGAAGAAAGGAAAGGTGACGCGGAGTTTGCAGTGAAGTCACCAGTTGTTTCTGTGCAAGGTTTACCCCCACTAGGACCACCCACAGCACAGGACACCAGTCACTCCCTTGCCCAGAGCTTTGGGTCTTGGTTGGTACCCAGTGGAGGGGAGATTGTCATAAGGTCTTTGCATGACAAGCAAGTGCAAAGAAAATGAGAGACTTTATCACAGGCATTGTGACCTTATTAATTGTTAGTATCAGGGATGAATGAAGATCCTTGCTGTAGTCTCACAGGTTTCTGAACAGTTAATGCCTCCTGATTAGTTGAGGTGTCTTTAACCAGAACCCAACACAGAAAGAAGGGAGACCATATTCTGGACAGCTTGGAGCACCCTCAAAGGGACATCTCCACTAATCAGCACATGACTCAGCCTGTTCTGAAAAATGATACTGGAGTAGAAAGAAATGACAGGAGAAAACACAACCACCAAACCTGCAGATTGCCCAGGGCTCTCTCAGTGTACATTCTCCTCTTGAGGCTTCAGCCTCTTGGTCCTGATGGAGGACCCTAGAATGCTTTATTTTTCTCGATATTTTAAACAGAGATTTTTTAAACAAAAACCCATACTCTTTGATGTGGGAAACAAATGCAGAAGGAAATGGCAGATAAGATTAAATTTCCTTATAACTTGCAGCCCATTGACAAATACTTGAAGCTGGCAGAGTGAAATTTTCTCCAGGAACTCCCTACTGTCTTAATGCTAATGCTTTGCTAGGGGGGAAAGAAGACCTTAGTTTGATAATAGCTAGGCCTCCAGTATCCAGTCTTTTAGCATATGAAAATTCCCTTTGACTTTACCTCCTCCCAACTCCCAAGTATATAATCAGTCTCCTCATGGTCCCAGAACAGCTCTTTCTGCCCACTGGTCCTGTCCTCGTGCTTCAATAAAATCACCTTTTTTTTGCACCAAAGGATCTCAAGAATTCTTTCTTGGCCGTGGGTTCTGAACCCCACCATCACCCCCAAACCCAACCACTTTTCCTGTTCGAGTTTCCACATCTACTAAAATTTGCTGTTCTGCATCTCTCCAAAGCTGGAGTTTGTCAGTAGTTCCTGGTGCTGTTACCCACCTAGAAGACTCAGGAACCAGTAGACACTGGGAGGAAGACAAACCTGGTTTGAGATGCTAGTGCTTACAGACATTTTTACTTCTTTTACCCCTGGAGAGAGATCAAAATCCTCTTTTGACTCAGTGACAATGTCTTTTGTGTGCAGAAAAGAAAGAGGGGCTTTTATAGTGTCACCTTCCTTGGCAAGACATTGTTTTCCGTGAAGGAATTAAAGCCACCTTCTTCTTGGGTTTCAGTGATGTTCTCTAAAAACAAAAACAAGCTAATGGAACAAATTTCCACCACAGCCTAGCTGAATCTGCCAGTCACCCAGCATTTTACTCCTCTTACTGCCTTGTAAGCAGAGACATAGAAAGACATAGACAAAGAGATTCTGTTGGCAAAAGTGTTTCCAAGTTAATGTCAAAAGATTAGGAGATTTTTAAAAACTGTGGGAAGCCAGAGGCAAGAATCACAGGAAAGAAATATCATTCTGTCTCTGTTTCTCTGCAGGAGAGGGGACCCAGTTAAAAGCTGAGTATTTACAAATTGCAAAGGCTGTAGGAGCCTAATTATCTTACCTGAAGTATCAATTAGTAAGGCATAGAGCAGGAAGAGAGAAACTCATTTGCTTAGAAGACCCTGGATGGGGTGCATCCTGCCTTCTGTGTCTGATCTATAAGGAGCCATAATGTGGCTTTCTGTTCTCTGATCACTAAGGAGGGCCTCTTACAGACTGCAGCCTGCATTTTAGCTGAGAACTGTTGTATTGTCACACTACATGCTTTCTTACACTTTGATTTGTTTGGGTCATTCAAAGGGTCAAAGGTCCTGTCAGTCCTTGATACATGGTTTGGCTGGAGGTAGGGTGCTTTTCTTGTTTGATAAGCTGTCCAGCAACCACCCTTCAAAGAGGGTGGGGAGGGAAGGATTGAGTTGACTAAACATAATATGCCCCTCTTGTAGGTCTAAAACACATAGGAAATTCCAGGCTAAGTTGTTAGAATGGGCCATCCATTGCAGGTTACTTTTTTTATGAATAGAATGTTTTAAAAACATTTTCAGGTTTTCAGAAAAAATAGTGGAAAGTACAGAGAATTCTCTCTAGTAACCATGTCTTTTGTTTTCTTTATTCTGATGCTTTGGCACCTGGGAGCTTGTTAACCCTGGAGGGACAGCCCTTTTGAGGACTGGTTGATTCCATGGGTAGTAAACAACTCATCCATGACTGTGCCTTAGAAATGCAAAGCAACCAATCCAGTTTCCACACCTCCAACCCACCTCTTCTGTGGGACTTTCACACTCTGGACCCCTAGCCACCTGCCCTCATCACACCGTAGCAGGTACTGGACAACTAGGATGGCCCTGTGCCCCAGAGACCACTGAAATCATTCAAACTAGCCAATGCCAAGCCTGCTGGCCCTGCCTCACCTGTTCCTTCATATGGAAACCAGAACAAAGGCTCACAGTTCCTCCTTCTCCCCTTGCCTCCAGGGTTGCCAGTGTTTTCTGGTGTGGCCCGAGTGGTGTGGTGCACCCTCTCCTCTTGGAAACTGTGACTAACAAACTATAGTTTGATGGCAGCTGTCTCCCCATCTGTTAGCCTTGCTACATGTAAGTGATAACAAAATCTACATTTTAATGCATTTCCCCACACTCCATCAGCACCTCCAATTTGCCTATTATTAACATTTTGCACTAGTGTAGTACATTTGTTATGATTGAACTAATATTGATACATGATTTACTACAGTCCATAGTTTACCTTAGGGTTCAGCCTTCCCACTATATATTCTGTGGGTTTGGACATATGCATAATAACATGAAACCGTTATTATAGGATCATACAGAGCAATTTCACTGCCCTACAATGTGTGTGTGTGTGTGTGTGTGTGTGTGTGTGTGTGTGTGTGTATGCACACATAGAAGGGTGAGCTGTGAGTGGATAGATTGCCTTCCACTTCTGCTTTAGATTTTTATTCAAAATAGGTCTTCTAAGTGCTTTTGGAGTGGTGTACATTATAAAGCATGCCTACAATAGACTGTTAATCCAGAAGATAAAAGTAGCAAGTTAAGGAAAACTGGCTCCTGATCATCACTAGAACCTTTGGCTGCATATTTATTCTCTTCCAGCCACAGTAAGGCAGTCCCTTGGCTAAGGCTGGCCCTTAATAAGATTAGGACAGACACTGTCAGAAGGTATGTGTGGCCACCCCAAAGACCCTCTCTCCCCTTGAGTCTGAGAGCTCTGAGTCCATATTTCATAAATACCTACCAATAAGCTCACACCTTTTCTGAGCTTTGTCCACCATGCTCCTCTCAGGAAAGTTAATCTCCCTCAGCGTCAGGGACCTATGGCTGATCTGGTATAAGTATATCTCTTCAAAGGCTTGGTGGTTTCATCTCACAGAATGAACTGGTAATGTAAAATCATATCCCATGGCAAGTGATAAATGTTACTTTAGAGTTATAATTATTTAGTGTCTGCTTCAGGGTTGTTAGGGGGCATCTTGTGGCTTCTCAAATCTCCTCACAGAAGTGGACACCTACTCTATCCCTCGACCATAAGGTAAGTCCTGCCATTTAGTTGATGGTAACAGATTCACATGACTCAAGCACTTTATTCTTTCACCAAGTTCAACAAGAATGTTGTTCCCTAGTGAGAATCAATTTCAGTTTTATTTTTTGAGGTAAGTATGGTATACGTAGTCACCCTGAGAGAGAACACATACCCTTTTGAAAATGACCTGCCTTATTACAAAACGTCTTTGTAGAGACTACTAGATGATACAATTGAGCAATTATATCAGATGGTTAAATATGATTCCTTTTGCCAACAGTTGGACATAACCCTTTAAAAAGTAGAATGTCAGACCCATTAAACTTGAAAGTGGAAAGAGGCACAAGCATCATGTAAGATGCACTATCTGTGGAGTATGTAATGGTCATATTAATAGCGAAATAAACAGTCCAACCATATGGGAACATTATTGGCAACACAGTACACACAATAGCAGGTAATGATTTAGTACTATTGTACTAATACAATTTGGAAGTATATATGGCTATTTATATTTCACAGTAAGTGGAGGCTCAAGATGAAAGGTGATCCTGAAACACAACTTGTATTATTACCAGCATTCATTATCATTAAGAACAGTGTTTGGGTAAATTTCATTGTGCACTGTTGTGGACATGGCTATTACCAAGAAGCTCTAAGGCTGTATGCCATTTGTCACACTTAAATCTAATTCTAGATTACTCAGTCCACTACTTTTGGTAATATCAAGAGGGTAATAATTACCTATTGCTCTCTAGTATTTGGGAATAAGAAATATGAGGCTTATACCAAGTGCAAAACTTCAATCTACATCAAAACCTGACATAAGCCTTAATTAGGGGCATAAAAATTTCACATTACACCAAAAGACATGGATTACTTCCTATAGATTTATCTTACATTTGATAAAGAGAGGAAGCGTGGAAGAAAGGAAGGGAGAGACAGAGGCAGGCAGGTAGGCAGGCAGGAAGAATGGAAGGAAGGCAGAAAGACAGGAGGGAAGGGAGGAAGGAAGGAAGGAACCACCACTGGTTATCTAAGCACCCCAAAGGACAATGGCTGTAGACAAGAATTGTAGACAGTGTTAGTACCATGACACCTAAACCATCTTTCTGGATATATGATATCACTAAATAGCTCTTTCTCTTAGCAGTATACTGCATAGAGAAGGTTAGAAATTCTTTGCAAGAGCTTACCCTTCTCATTCCCCTTTCTCCCTTCCTAAGAGACTACAGGATAACTATAGCTCAACAAATATTAATGGGATCTTGAATAAGAGAAAGTGAGCAAATGTTGTCTGAAACAAATTCAGATTTCTGGGTTTTTCACCTTAGAGGTACCCTGGAGTTTAATGGATCTTTCCTCACAAATATCAGGAAGTGATAACATAAGACCTGAATAATTTACTGAGACTGGATCGCTGGTTTCCTAAAGCCAAGTCCCGAGTTGTTCCCACTACATAGACAGCTGTCCAAGGAAAGAATTTATTTTTCTTATGATATCATTAGTAAATAACTATTTCTCTGCACTTCCTTTTATCCAACTGGTCAGAAGCACCCTGTGCTCCTCCTGTCAGGAGAGAGAATGTACCCAGGGAACTGGGGCCCTGAGGGCATCTAGGCAACTGGCAATCATAAGGAAGGATGAGTATGGGAACTTGAGATCAAACTGGACCTCCTTTCCCCCTTTTCTCTTTCATGGGTGTGCTTAGCGCACCTGTAGACTTACCTCACCTGTTAGCTTAATGACAATCCTGGACATCTGTGGGAGACTTGACCTCACTCCCACCCAAAGATGTTCATCTTGACAGTGTTTTTTCTTTCCCTTTGATTATATAAGGCAGCTTCCAACTTGTGCTCAGGGGGACATGCTAGAGAGCCTGTGGTTTCAATCATCCCAGATGACTAAAGCCTGTTTCTATTACTGGGAGTATATTAACTATTTCACTGATATTTTCTCATGGTCCCCTTAAAGCTGTATTCCACACAGTACTTTCTGAGGACCACATGTGATGCTTTATAGAAAAAAAAAATGTGTGCCATCATCAAACAAGTTGAGTGGGACTGCATATTCTATTTCCCTCTTTCAACTGCATTATGTGTTTAGCATTTTCAAGGTTCTAAAACTCCTGTAGAATATAACCCAGTTTACTTCACATTTTGTTGGGTATAGACTGCAGTGTAAGACCTTTCTTCATGTATTACTAGCATCGTCCCCCGAGACTGCTGAACTCTGAGGTGAAGTGTATACCAAACTAGGAGGTTTCCACTAAATGCTCTGGGGCCTATGCTTATCACACCCCCAACTCCTCATTACATAAATGAACAGGAGAGCTCTACTATCTCTCATGAAATGGTGGATAGATACCCTTGTTATGTTTTCATCTTTATTTTAAAGAGTGATGACAGGGAGCATTTGGCTGACTCGGTCAGCAGAGCATGCAACTCTTGATCCCAGGGCTGTAGGTTGGAGCCCCACATTGGTTGTAGAAATTACTCAAAAAAAAAAAAAAAAAAAAAACCATAAAGAGTTCTCACAGAAATGTCCTAGCCAGGGTGGAGAGCCCAGCCATAGAACTCTAATATTCTTCTGCCAGACTGGTGTCCTTCTAGGTATCCCACCCCCAAGGAGAGTCCTATAGGGAAGGATGGGTGATTTAGCAACAGGGCATCCCAAGGGACACAAGCCTGGCTTCAGGTGTCCTTGTACCACAGGGGGTCAGACACCAACAGCTGCTACCTCTTCTCAATTAGCCTTCATCTATAGAAAGAAATGAATTTGGAGCTTTAACATAGTATACCCTAGCCAAAGCAATGGGGAAAGTGTCTGCCAGATGTTTTCAACACAGTATTTTCAACAAGTATAATTTGATTACACCCTGTAAAACAAAACAGGTGATTGTGAGCACCTCATTTGTATTGAAATATCAGCCCAGGCCAGTGCTGATTCCAACCTTCTGGGGACTGATTCTTGACCCAACAAGATAAAATCGCTGCCCTTGGCCTTCTGTGGAGCAGAGATCCCAGTGAGTGTCCTATTCTTCATTACCAGATGTAAAAACAGTGTTTCTCTTGAGACAATCTTTTGGATATTAAATATTTTCTGTTTGAGGAGGCCCATTCATTTGCCCCAACTGAGTGACAGAGAGTTTGCATAAACCCAAGAAGTTTTGGCAGTCACCTTTGTCTGAAGTACAGAGAGTTTTTGTAATTTTAAGGGATCTCAACTCCTGTGCCAAGCCACTTGATCAATTTGCTTGGAAAACATACTTAAGGGGCCAAGTTCTTTGAAAACAGATATTTGCCCATGGTGGGGAGAGGTCCTTGGACAAGGTTTTAGCTCAGATGACTTGTTTTTTAAATAAAATTACACAGTGTAATGACATGGAATAACAGAAAATCACCTGATTCCCTGGGCTGTTCTTTGAGAGAGCTCTTAACTTTCCAGAATGGAGGCAAGTGGCTGAACTTTAAATTTGATTTCTGTATGACAAGCATCCATTTGGATTGGCTTCAAGACAAAAGAGTAATGGCTTGGCAAACATTATGAAATCATGTCTACACTTTCTCTTTATACTTCTGAAGAATTTGCCAGCCAGGGTTTTGAGTTGGAAGCTCTCTGGGGTAGTAGAGATGGTATTAATGGGCAGTAATTTTAAGTGTGTATGTGTTTTCACTCATTCTAAGTCCTTTGATTTGTCTTATCCAGTTTTCTCCATAGCCCCATGTAATACATACCATGAAAAATGGAAGTCAGAGAGGTTATGTAATATACTAAGGATCAACATGTATTATTAGCTATTGCTGTGTGATAAGCCATAAACTGGGTGGTTCCCTGGTCTTGGCTGGGCTCACTCATGATGTGGTCAACTAAGGGTCAAGTAGTAGGCAGCTCTTTTGAATTTGGCTGGACTCTCTCAGATATTTGGGGTGGGTTGGCAGTTTGATGGCCTTAGTTGCAATATTCGGACTTTCCTCCATGTGTGTAGTTACTCTCGAACCAGCTAGTTGGAAGCTATTCATGTGAAGGAGGCAGGTGAAGGACAAAATGTCCTTTGAAGCATAGTGTTGAAGATAGAACACCATTATTCTGCCACATATTTTGGCCAGGGAAGTCACAAACCCTGTACTGATTCAAGAGGTGGATAAATAGACTTTACCTTCTAATAGGAGAATGGGCAAAGTTATAGCAGACCCATATGGAAAAAAATTAATAACATGGGAAAATTAAAGCAATATTATAGCAAACTCTCACATACCCACAACCTAGTTTTTATAGTTAATATTTTACTATATTTGCTTTATCACACATCTGCCCATCTACTTATCTTTTATCCATACAACACTCTTTTTGTAGGGTATATTTTGAAATAAGTTTCAGACATACATGTACCTTCTCACAAATATATCATTAGCTAGAGATCAGTATCTATCCTTGCTCCTTTTTGTTCTTTTCAAATAAGATTTGCAATGGAATGTATAGTTAATAAGTGCTGACGACTCTCCACTAATGCATACACCTGCCCAACCCCAATTCCTGTCAAGATACAGGGTAATCAAGCACCCTAGAAATTTCTCTCATCCTCCTTTTCCTAAATCTCCACTCCTACAACCAAAGAGGCGACCACTATTCTGATTTTTTCACCATAGATAAGGTTTGCCTGTTCTACTACTAGGTGCAATCATAAGGGTAATCAAACACTTGCTCTGGTGAAAAGTTTCTTTCATTCAGCATAATGTTGCTGAGAGCCATGCACACTGTTTCATGTATCAGCAGTTCATTCATTTTTATTACTCAGTAGTATTCCATGTTATTTATACTCTGCAGGGTTTTTTGTATATTCTCTTGTCGATGAACATATGAGCTGTTTCCAGTTTGGGGCTATTAAGAATAAAGCTGATAGGCAATTCTTATACAAGTGTTTTGTGTATACATGTAGTTGCCTACAGTAAATAGGTAGGAGTAGAAACGAAGGTCATAGGATAGACATGTTTAGATTGTAGTTTTACAAACAATTATATAGAATTGATATGTGACAAACACACATATTTAAAGTGCAACATTTGGTAAATTTTGACATATGTGTATATCAATAAACCCGTCACTAGGATAAAGATAACATACCCATCACACCAGGAAATTTCCTTACGCCCCTCTTGTAAGCCTTTGCTTCTCTCCTCCATCCTCAGGCACTCTACTTTCTCTTACTATGGATTTGTTTGCAATTTCTAGAATTCTACATAGTGAATCATACTATATGTACTCTTCTTTTGACTTTTTTTTTCATTCAGCATAATTTAAGGTTTGTCTTAGTATCAATATTGATCATCATTTTCAATTGTGATGTCAAAGCATTATCAATAGTTTCTTTTCCTTTTTTTTTTTTTTTTTGCAGACCATCATTCTATTCTATGTATATACTACAATTTGTTTATTCATGCATGTGTTGTTGGACTTTTGGTTTGTTTCAAGTTGTTTTAGCTATCACACATAATGCTGATATGTACAGTTCTGTATAAAAGTCCTGGTGTGGGCATGCATTTTATTTTTCTTAGGTAAATTTTGAAGTGTAGATTGAATATCCAATCATATGGGGAGTATATGTTTAACTCATCAAGAAATCTTTTTTCAAAATGGTTGTACTGTATTTCATTTCCAAAACCAATATTAGACATATAATATCCATATTAGATGCATAATATCAGTTGTAACACGTGCATACCAACATTTGTCATGGGCTGTTTTTTAAACTTTGGCTAATGTAGTGGACGATGTGTAGTGGCAAATTTTGGTTTTAATTTACATTTTTCTCATTACAAATGAAGTTGAACATTTCTTAATGTGTTTATTTCCCATCCAAATATGTTTTTTAAATGTGTGATGTCTATTAAGTATTTTATACATCTTTTATTGGCTTTTTATTGGTTTATTCTTACTTTGAGTCATCAATATGTGTATATATGTGTGTGGGTCTTATTGTAGACATATATTTAGATAATTTTGTAGCTTTATTGGGGTATAATTGATGTATGACAAACTGCACATATTTAAAATGTAACATTTGTTTAAATATATATGCACATGTATATACACACTGACAACACAGCTTAATAATGTATTACAGATGCAAGACCTTTGTCTTGAGAGATGTGTGTTTTGTAAATATTTTATTCTATGGCTTACCTTCTCATTTTTTGGTAAATATGTATTTTGAAGGACAAAAGCTTTAAATTTGACAATGCCTAAAGTATTTTTGTATGTATTATGAGTTTTCAGTGTTCTATTTAAGAAATCTTTGTCAAAGACAAAATTACTAAAATTTCCTCCTGTTTTCTTCTTGAACTTTCATAGTTTTAACTCATCCATGTACATATATAATCCATTTTTAGTTAATTTCTGTACATTGTATAAGGTAAAGGTTGAGATCTTTTGCAACATGACTATCTAATTGTTCCAGCAGAGTTTGAGGTAAATTATATTTTTTCCCAATTTAATTTTCTAATACCCTTTGTCACAAAACAAATGACTATATATGTGTGGGTCTATTTCTGGAGAGCCTATTATGTTCCTTTGACTTAAAGATTTATTTTTGTGCCATTATTATATTGTGCTGAATATTGTAGTTTAAAAATAAATCTTAAAATCAAGTATTATAGGTTTTCCATATTTATTCTGTCATTTTTTAAAAATTTTTTCTAGATAATTTGCATTTCTATGTAAATTTTAGAATCAGTTTGTCATTTTCTACACAAAAGCCCACTGGGATTTTGATTAAAGTAACATTGTGGGGGTGCTTAGGTGGCTCAGTCAGTTAAGCATCTAACCTTTAATTTCAACTGAGGTCATAGTCTCAGAGTTGTGAAATCAAGCCCCATGTTGGGCTCCGTGTTAAGCATGGAGTCTGCTTAAGATTCTCTCTCTCTTGGGATACCTGGGTGGCTGAGTTGGTTAAACACCTGACTCTTGATTTCAGCTCTGGTCATGAACTCACAGTTAATAGGATCAATCCCTGCATTGGGCTATACTGATGGCATAGAGACTACTTGGGATTTTCTCTCTCCTTCTGTCTCTGCCCCTCCCCTGCTCACACTATCTCAAGCGCTCTCTCTCTCTCTCTCTCTCTCAAAATAAATAAATAAATAAACATTAAAAAAAAGATTCCCCCTTTCTGTTCCTCTGCCTCTCCTCCCAACTCATGCCCTCTCACTCTCACTCTCTCTCTGTCTCTAAAAAAAAATGAAAGTAACATTGAATCCATGGATACATAGATAAATTTGGAGAAGAAATTACAGTTAAAATACAGATTCTTCTGATCCTTGACTAAGACATATCTCTCCATTTATTTGTCCTCTTTAAGAAATATTTGTAGATTTGATTGTACAAGTCCTGTACAAATTTTTCAAATTTATCCATAAGCATTTCATAATTTCTAATTATACTAAAAATGTAATTTTTTAATTTCTTTTTCTGATTGTCCATTTCCAGGATATGTAAGTAGAATTAATGTTTGCATAGTAACTTCATATCTTGCAATGTTGCTAAAGTTACTTATTATTTCTAGTGTTGTTCTTACAGGCTTCCTAGTATTTTCTACATTTGCGACCATCCCGTCTGCCAATAAAGACCATTTGACTTCACTACTAATCTGTATGACTTCAATTTCCATGGTTAGGAATTCTGAGACTATGTTGTATAGAACTGATGAGGTCAGGAATCATTACCTCATTCTCCTTCTTACAGGGACTACACATTATTTTGTCACTATGATGCTAGCTATATGATTTTCATAGAATCTTCCTATCAGATTAAGGAACATCCATTTTGTTCCCAGTTTATTAGGAATAAAACTAGGAGTTTTCTTTATGAATGCATGCTAGATTTTGTCAAATGTGTGTGTGTGTGTGTGTGTGTGTGTGTGTGTGTGTTTTACAAATTAAGATCATATGGTTTTACTTTTTTTTATTAGTTCATTGATATTATGAATGACATTAATTGATTTTCAAATTTTAAGCCAAACTTGAATTTCTGGGATAACTCACATGTGCTCATGATGCATTTTATATTGTGTATATATTTGGATTTAACTTCTAAATTTATCTTGGGAATTGTTACCTCTATGTTTAGGAGGGATATTAGCTTCTAGTTCTCTTTTATTATCCTTTTGTCTAGTTTGGGTAATGCAGGCCTTATAAAATAAAATGCACTGTTTCTCCTTTTGTATTCTTCTAATACCAATTGTATAAGATTGATATATTTTTTTGCTCAAATGCTTGGTTAAATTCAGCAATGAAGCCTGAAGAGCCATTTTCTTCTAGAAATGTTTTAACTACAAAACCAATTTATTTATAGAGATATGGCTTTTCAGATTATCTATTATTGTTTTGTGAGCTCTGGAAGTATATGTGTTTCAAGGAATTCATCCATTTCATTTAACATGTGAAATTTATTTGTATAAATTTGTTTATAGTATCCCTTATTGTACTTTTAATGTCATAGGATTTATAATGATGTCAACACTCTCATCACTCTTTTTTTTTTTTTTTTTTAAGTAGGCTTCATGCCCAGTGTGGAGCCCAAAGCAGGGCTTGAACTCTTGCGCCTGAGATCAAGACCTCAGCTGTAAATCAAGAGTCAAACACTTAACCAGTTGAGCCACCCAGATGCCCCTCATCACTATTTCTTATTAAAACTTTTTAAATGTTTATGTCCTTTTGAGAAAGAGAGGGAGAGAGAGAGAGAGAGAGAGAGAGAGAGAGAGAGAGAGAGAATGCACATCATGAGCAGGGGAGAGGCAGAGAGACAGACACACAGAATTTGAAGCAGGCTCCAGGCTCTGAGCTGTCAGTACAGAGCCCAACATGGGGCTCAAACCCATGAACTGCAAAATCATGACCTGAGCCAAAGTCAGACACTTAACCAACTAAGAAACCCAGGCACCCTTCATCACTAATATTTTTAAATGTGTCTTCTCTTTAGTTTTCTTGATTAGTCTGGCTAGTACTTTATTATTTTTATTAATCAGCTGTTTTGATTTCACTGATTTCTTTATTCTTCTGTTTGATATTTAATTGACTTCCCTTATCTTTATTATTTATTTTTCTCTGCATACTTGGGTTTAATTTTCTCTTCTGTCCTACTCGCTTAAACTGCAGCATTAGGCCATTGATTTGAAAATCTTATTATTCTCTTATATAAGCATTTTATAAGCCTGTCATTAAGCACTGCTTTAACTGGATATCATAAATTTTCATATATCATGTTGTTATTTTATTTATTTCAAAGTACTTTTAAAACTGTTTCTTCCTTAACCTTCCCCTTAACCTTTGCTGTAAGTTATATGGATTTTTTTAATATCCAAATATTTGGCAATTTCTACATATTTCTATCCTTGATTCACAATTTAATCCCCTTTAATCATTGAACACATATTGTGTCATTTGAAAACTTTCAAACATTTTGGAATTTGTTCTATAATCCAGAATATAAGTCTTGAAAATAATATTTATTATATTGTTCTTAGATGGAATGGACTATATTGCCAATTCAGGAAAGTTGTTTGGTAATAATGTTTAATTATTCTATACTCTTATTTTTTTTTTAATTTTTTTTCAACGTTTATTTATTTTTGGGACAGAGAGAGACAGAGCATGAACAGGGGAGGGGCAGAGAGAGGGAGACATAGAATCGGAAACAGGCTCCAGGCTCTGAGCCATCAGCCCAGAGCCTGATGCGGGGCTCGAACTCACGGACTGCGAGATCATGACCTGGCTGAAGCCGGATGCTTAACCGACTGCGCCACCCAGGCGCCCCAATATACTCTTATTATTCTTGGCCCACATGTTCTATCAATTATTGACAGAGAAGTATTGAAATCTCCAAAGATGTTTGTGTGTATTTGCCATTTTTGATATTCTTTCCTTTATATAGAACCAGATTTCCATCTGTATATTTCTTCTACCTGCATGACTTCTTTCAATATTTCCTGAAATCTTTAGATGGACTTCTTTTTTGGAAGGTATCTCTGTTAGGTATAGAATGCTAGGTTGACTTTTACTTGGTTTTTTTTTCAGAACATTAAAGGTATTTTTCCACTGTTTTCTGACTTGCTTATGTTTTCTTTTTTTAATTACTTTTTAATGTTTACTTATTTTTGAGAACTAGAGAGAGAGAGACAGCAGAGAGAGAGAGAGAGACAGAGAGAGAGAGAGAGAGAGAGAGAGAGAGAGAGAGAGATACTGAGAAAGCAAGCTGGGAGGGCAGAGAGAGAGGGAGACACAGAATCCAAAGCAGGCTCCAGGCTCTGAGCTGTCTGCACAGAGCCTGATGCAGGGCTCAAACTCATGAACCACGAGATTATGAACTGAACTGAAGTCCGACACTTAACTGACTGGGCCACCCAAGTGTCCTGCTTATGTTTTCTGATGAGAGGTTGGATGTCATTCTTTGTTCACAAAAACTGTGTCTTTTTCTGATCTGCTTTTAAGATTTTATCTTTTTTTTAATTTTTTTTAAATGTTTTTATTTATTTTTGAGACAGAGAGAGACAGAGCATGAATGGGGAGGGGCAGAGAGACAGGGAGACACAAAATGTGAAGCAGGCTCCAGGTTCCGGCTGTCAGCACAGAGCCCAACGTGGGGCTCGAACTCAGACTGTGAGATAATGACCTGAGCTGAAGTCGGACGCTTAACCGACTGAGCCACCCAGGCGCCCAAGATTTTATCTTTATAAATACTTTTAATCAATTGGATTATGAAAGGACTTGATGTAGTCTTCTATATCAAGAAGATGTAGAATTCCTTTTGCTTGGAATATCTGAACTTTTTTGGTCACTGAGTTTCTGATTTTCATCAAATTTGGGAAAATGTTGGCCATATTTTTCTACAAGTATTTTCTCTTTTTCTGACACTTGCTTTCTTTATGTAATTTTAATCATAGACTTGTTAAGGTGTTTGAAGTTGTCCTATAGCCCACTGAGCCTGCTTATCTCTTTTTCCTTTTTTTGCTGTTTTCTGGTATTTTTGATTTCTGTTTTTTGCATAATTTATATTATTGTTCCTTCTAGTGTACTAATGTTTTCTTATGGAGTTTATAGTTCATATTAATTTGCTTCAGTGTATTTTCATCTCTAGAAGTTCAATCTGAGTCTTTTAAATATCTTATATACCTCCTGTTACCATGCTCATTATAACTCCTAACTTCTTGAACATAACAGAGTATATTTATAATAGCTGGTAATTTTTGATAATAGTTGGTAATAATTTCTCTACCAATTTTATCATGAATCATTTTTAATGGTTAACTTTTCTTCTTCTTATGAAACATTTTCCCAGCTTTTTTAGGGAAATTTTTTTTGGAATTGGATACTAGATGTGAATTTTGCACTGTTTGATCCTGGGTTTCTTTCACTCATTCATTCATTCCTTGAATTATTTTTCAGTTTTATTTCAAGATACAATAAAAATTTTTAGAATTAGTTTGATCTTTTTTGAGATTTGCTTTTACATTTTGTGTCAATACCACAGTAGTCTTTGGTCTGGGACTAATTTGACCCTACTACAGAGGTGATATTCAGAATTCTGAGTACTCAAGCTGAGTACCCAAGATATGCAGGGTTTCTCTTTTCTGGCTGCCAGCATTATATGTTATCTAATTCCTTTTCCCAGCTTTGGTTAGTTTCCTCATAAACAAGCACTGATTGGTACTCACCTTTGTGCTAGAAGGAAGACCCTGAAGTTCTCTATAGTTCTATCTGTGCAGCTGCTTTTCTGTTATTGTGCTCTGTGAGTTTTAACCCTTTGTGTCTCCTTTAAATTGTGAACATGACCTCCTCAATTCAAGTGGACTGCTAGCCATGCTTTCAGTTTCCTTTCTCTATAAGTCGGTATGGAAACTTGAGGTAGTAAACAGTTTATCTTAAGAAACATATATTGACCTTCTCTAAGAAATCAACTGTCTCGTGTTATCTGTTTTCCAATACCTGTAAATTGTTGTGTCACATATTTTGTTTCATTCTTAGTTGTTTAAGGCAGAAAGATAAATTTAACATCTGTTACTCCATTATGGCTAACAGTGGAAATCTTTCTTTTGAGTCCACTCATATCTTTAACTTTATAAGAAATTTCCACGCCCTGTTCACAGTGGGCATACTATTTTACACTCCCACCTACATGTATAAATTTTCTGATATTCCATATCCTCATCTATGTTTAGTACTGCCAGTCCTTAAAAAAACTGTAGCCATTTGAGTTGTATACGTTGTTATGTTGTTATGGTTTTAATTTTCATTTTTCTTATACTTAATGTCCTCTGATGTTTCACATTGTCATTAAATATTTGTATATCCTCTTTTGTGAAATATATGTCCAAATAGTTTGATAAGATTTTATATTTGCTTGGTTGTCTTTTTATTTTTAAACTATAGGAACTCTTTATATATTTTAGTAACTGATCCTTTGTCATATGTTTTTTTGAAAATATTTTCTCAGACCATGGCATGTCATTCCATGTTCTTAATGATGTATTTTGATGAGTAGAAAATTTTAGTTTTGACAAGTGCAGTATCTCAATGTTTTTCTTTAATGTTTATTGCTTTCTGTGTCCTAGCTATGAGACTCTTGCCTCCCCCCATGTCATGAAGAACTTCTCCTATTTTCTTCTAAAATTTTCATACCTTTAGCTTTTATATTTAGATTGTATAATCAACCTCACATTAATTTTTGTGTAAAGAGTGGGCATGAATCAAAGGTTTTTTTTTTTTTTTTTCCCCTATGGATGTTCAGATTAAGCATCACCATTTTTTTTTTTTAATTTTTTTTTTCAACGTTTATTTATTTTTGGGACAGAGAGAGACAGAGCATGAACGGGGGAGGGGCAGAGAGAAAGGGAGAAACAGGATCGGAAACAGGCTCCAGGCTCTGAGCCATCAGCCCAGAGCCCGACGCGGGGCTCGAACCCACGGACCGCGAGATGGTGACCTGGCTGAAGTCGGACGCTTAACCGACTGCGCCACCCAGGCGCCCCAAGCATCACCATTTTTAACAAGCTTCCAATTACTTTTGAGTTTCTTTGGTACATTAGTTGAAAATCAAATTACTAAGTTTGTTTCTATTTCTGGGTTTTATATACTACTTTATTAATTTATTTCTTAATCCTCATGGCTGAAAAATCATATTGTCATCATTAATATAGACTTCTATTGTCTTGAGGTCAGATAGTATAAGTACTCCAACTTTGTTCTTCTTTATATGGTGGATATACTAGCTTCTTTGCATTTTACTGTAGAGTTTAAAAGAGCCTGTCAATTGCTATAAACACATGGAGGGATTAAGTTTGAATAGGTTTAGATCTATAGATCAGTTTAACCAAAATTGATAATTTAACATTATTGATTCTTCCAAATTATGAGCATAATGTATACCTTTTCATTTATTCAGGCCTTCTTTAATTTCTTTCACCAATGTTTCTTTCTCTTTTTCTCAGTGTAATGTTCTTACATATCTTTTGAAAACTATATTCCTAAGTATTTATTATTTTTGCACTATTGAAAATGGTATTTAAAAAATCTTATCTTCAATTTTTGGCTGCTATTTTATAGAAGTGTACTTTTATGGTTCATGCCAATCTTAGTTTCCCACCTTTCTGTGGTCAACAAGAGCTTGGCCAGATAATTCTCCATTTTTTTTTTTCTTTTCAGCTCCATGACTGCCAAAGCTCTGCTTATTTATCTACTTCCCACACCATCAAATAGTGACCCTTTACCTGTGCAAAGCTTAGAATGCTGGTATCTTGATTCTTGCAATCAGGAAATACCCTTACAGAAAAAGTAGCTATGAAATGTGAGCTCATCTCCATGGTTTTGCGTCTCAGCTATCTTAGTCTGTTTAGTTTGGAGATATATATGTATATCTGGATTTGGGTATATATATATATATATACACAAAAAAATATATGATATAAACATAAAACATAAAAACACATATATATAAATAATATGTAACATAACATCAAATATATAATGATATATTATATATATACATATATATGTATATATACATATTATATATAAACACACAAAAATATATGATATAAACATAAAACATAAAAACATATATATGTTTTAATAATATGTAACATATAACATATCAAATATGTAATGATATATGATATATACATATATATGACATATATGTTGTATATGATGTATTATATGATTTACATAATAATATAGAGTATAAATTACAGTTTTATCTAATATATATTTATGACATATATAATATTATATGAATATTAGATTTTATCAGCTTTTTATTTGTTTTCATCAGGAGTGTTAGTTTGCTATAAGCTACTATAACAGAAACAAAAGCATATCCATGGGTGACATTTTAGAGTTAATACTAAATGGATTAGAAACGGAGAGAGAAAGTGAGAGAATTAAAAATAATATTTTAAACCATTTCTATCACTTGTCTAAAATCTAGTTTGAAAAAGATATTTGGAATCTATTTGGAATACATGGAGCTGAAATAACTCACTTCCCACTCATATCCTATTACATTTTATCTCTACTTCTTTATTTGTTCAGACTCTTTATGCTAATTTATGTTCTAATTTATGTAACACTAAGTCACCTTGCTTTTTCAGAGCCACCAGAGGTCAGGGCATCATTCACTGTTTTTATCCTTTTATGTAAGTACTTAGGATAATGTCTTCCACATTCAGGAACTTGACAAATACTTGTTGAGAGGGAAAGAGGAAGAAATATTCATTTTTATAATAGTGGTTTCCAAGTTGAATATTATGTTTCTCTCAGCTGTACCTCATATGTGTAAATATAGTTAAATGTTTCTGTATAGGAATTCCTTCCTGGCATTTTCTGGGATTTTTCTACTCTTTTCCAAATCCCAGATCTTCTAAGAAATCATTTGAGAAATCAGGAAAACAGAAAGTATATAAAATTCTCATATGAGAATGAACTTTTAACAAGAAACAGACATAACCAGGTCACAGGACTCTACTGAAGACAAGTCAAAAGCAAAAGAGGAAAGGCTGACAACCAGTCAAGGGTCAAGCTCATCATTTCCATTAACCAGGAAAGAAACATACAGGAGAGAAGCAAGCATTTTCAAATCAGTCTCACTTGTACTAGTTGCCATATTATATGTGTTTTCTTGGGTCCAGACGCTGCTACTAGTGAGGCATGCATGCAAGTAAAAAATATATATATATACACAAATATATATTATTGCATATATAAATTCAAATATATATTTATATATTTATATTTATATGCATAGCATACTTTGTACAACTCATAAATAGAATTCCAACAAATAGCAAGCTTTGGAAGCAAGAAAAAAAGTCCTTAAATTGGCAGTTTTATAAGGAGATTCTGTGGTGTGCTATTAACTTTGCTAGCTATAGGCTATAATTCTTTGTAAATTCTTTAACAGAAGAGATGCAAAAAAAGAAGGTGATGATGTTGTGAAATATTGTGACATGGAGTTAGAAACTAATCTAAAATCTGAATTAAAAAAGCAATAGTTACTTCAACCAAAAAACCAGTATCAGAGCAAGTCAACAAAACCCAATGAAAAGATGCTATTGAACATATTAAACAATGATGTGACCAACTTCAACACAAAATGAAAGACATTTTCTATATCTAGAATAGTTATCATGAAACAAAGGTTAAGATTATGGAATATGGCAATTAATCTTTTGTTTCTTTAAATTTTATTTTAAGAATGCTAACTTTTAATGTTAAATATGTGTAGTATTATATTTCAATTTTTATAAAATTTTCTTTGTGTTAATATTCCCTCTATTTACTGCTTGTATTGTTAAATGTCTTTGTCAAGAAGCGGTCACTTTCTGTATTTCTGAATATTTTGTATATTTCCATGTTTTTTAGTATTTTGAAATATATCAACATATATTTATTAATAATAATATATCATACACTTAAATATATATATATATAACATTTGTATATATTTTTTAAGAAAACCTCTAAATAACACCATACAAAATGGTAGTGAAATCCTACCACAAGAATATGATGCCCTGTTTGCTCTGTTTACTATTATGGTAATTTGTTATATTAAAACACATAAATAAAGAGTTATGAAAAATGAGTAAAATTTAATATTAATAATACCTGGGATTTTTAATTTATCTTCCATGAATCCTCAATTTTAATATTGGGGATTTGGAAACATGATATACAATTATTGAACCTGCAGTTTTGTCCTTACAAATTATTTATTGTACTCTCTTTTAGGACAACAGAGTGTAATACTTCTCAAACATTTTTTCAACACTTAACCTGGGGTTCAATCAATGATAGAAGCAATGACTACATTTTGCTATAAGCTTGTTTTGAGATTTTATTTATCAAAGTTGTATGGCTCTACCCAAGTCAATAATCCATGATAAGATTCTAAAGTCTCTGAAGCTTGATAGCATTCAAGAATGCTTGATTGCACTATACAGTAGTAGATGGTCCAGTGAGGCTTTCATTTCACAAGACTGATTCACTTCCATGACCAGTTTTGAAAAAATGGAATTAAATTGATTACTTCATTATTTTTAGGGTAGGTTTTTCTTGTTTATTAGCTTCTTTATCTTGCAATATTTATTAGATTATTATTTTGGTGCAGATCAGGAAGTTAACTGCAAGATACTCTTTTCCTAGTCACATTTACACCAAAAACAAACAAACAAACAAACAATCATAATAAGGGTGTAATTTCTGAACAAGAACAAATGAGACAGTCTAATTTTGTGGACTGGGGTGATGGTTGCCATACTTATCATTTTATCTTAAGAAATTTGTCTTCTGTGCAACTTCATTTTATATATGGATGCAATCATTTTTCTGTAAGAGAGTCTATACATGTTAAGAAAAGTCATTCATAACTAACACTTATAGAATACTATGGAGCTTGGGAGGTTATAAGTCAAGAGAGGGATGTAAAGATTTAAGAAGAGAGATCCAGAAGAAACTTGAAAACATTGGGGCTACAATCAAAGGAAGAAAGGTATTTAAGGAAAACAAAGTTCTCAGTAATATCAAACATCCAGCGATCCCAGTGAAGATGAGGATGGATAGTAGCTATCAGAATAATCAAACAGTTGTCGAGGTAGATTGTTGAGTGAAGTAGATGAGTGAAAAAAAAAGTGAGAAAATGTATATAATGTGTTGGGGATTAACCTCCAAGAATTTTAGCTATGGAAGATGACATAGGATTTTTATAAGCATGGAGAAGGCTCCAGCAATCTCTCTAAGTCTCAGTGTTTCTATTTATATAGATGGGATTTTAACATTAATAACACATTATCTGCTGACTTAGTATGGGAACTGAGTGAAGTAACCTATTTAAAGTGTTTATTCCATTATCACATACATAGAAAGCACCTAGTAAGTTTATTATTCTTAACTTTTGAAAATCTGAAGAAAGTACTATAGCATTTCTTTTTGTATTCATTCAGTTCCTTTGAATACTAGTTTTTTGGTGTGTTGCCTGTGTGAGCTTCTGTGAATTGTGAGTTTCTATCATTTGCCTTTTTAATTGAGTTATTTTTCCGTTGCTTATTATTTCCAGAAGTTTCAAACAAAATATGTTTCATTTATATATTCCTTTGTCTCTCTTCAGATTGCACACTAAAGGACACTATTTTTGACAGGCTTCCAACCTCACCACCTCCTGTGTTTTCTTAAAATACAGTGGTATTTCAGTTTTAGATAATTATTTTTGCATTAGGCCTCTAAGTACTTAGAAATTATTTATAGCAACTGTTTTAAGTTTCATAATCCTATTGTTTGTCATGTAGTTAGACTACAACTGATATGAATTTGATTAGTCTGCTCTGTACCCTGTTGCTCCTTTTATTCTAAAGGTAAACTTATTTCTTTTGTACCATAAAGCTGTATTTTCCACCTAATTTCTGTAATGATTTCATGCTTTATATACATTTTTTACTCCCTTTGTAGAACTTCTATGGGATGGATTTTAGAACTTCCAGATTTGTCTTCCATGTTTCAATGTTTTTATTTTAATATCCATCTTTTGTTTCCCTTACACAAGTTTCCATCTTAAAAATTTCATTCTTGGGGCGCCTGGGTGGCTCAGTCAGTTAAGCATCTGACTTCAGCTCAGGTCATGATCTCTCGGTTCGTGAGTTCAAGCCCCGCATCAGGCTCTGTGCTGATGGCTCAGAGCCTGGAGCCTGTTTCAGATTCTGTGTCTTCCTCTCTCTCTGACCCTCCCCCGTTCATGCTCTGTCTCTTTCTGTCTCAAAAATAGATAAACGTAGGGGCGCCTGGGTGGCGCAGTCGGTTAAGCGTCCGACTTCAGCCAGGTCATGATCTCACGGTCCGTGAGTTCGAGCCCCGCGTCAGGCTCTGGGCTGATGGCTCAGAGCCTGGAGCGTGTTTCCGATTCTGTGTCTCCCTCTCTCTCTGCCCCTCCCCTGTTCATGCTCTGTCTCTCTCTGTCCCAAAAATAAATAAACATTGAAAAAAAATTAAAAAAAAATAGATAAACGTTAAAAAAATTTTAAAAAAATTCATTCTCAGCAAGACTCTTAATTATATCACTCAGTCTTTAATTTTTTGTTTCCATGACAATACTTGAGAGCTTTAAGAACTCTTGAGATTTTTTTCCTATTAAGTGCTTCCTTTACATCTATTTATTCCTCTCTTTCTTTTCATCCTTCACCTGCTTCTGCTCCTCTTCCACCTTCTCTTCTTCTTCCTCATTCTCCTTTTCTTCCTCCTCTCTCTTGGCTTATGTTTTAATGGATTATATCTCAGTTCTTGATAAAGACTGTTTATTTCAAGATTTTCCTTTCCCGTGCCATTAATTTTATTTCCTTAGGGTTTGGTCTATTGTTATCTGTATTTGAAGCCCCTTTCTTAGGGTTTGATTCTTGAGTATCTATAAAAAATTGTAGATAAGGGTCCAAATTAAATATATTATTAAGTATAGTCATTTTTCTTGCTCACAATGACAATCCCTGGAAAGAAATAAAGCTCCACATTAAGAATACCACATCTGGTGATTTCAGGAGACCAGTGTGATGGCAACGAAGTTGGAATTCACAAATCATTTATCCTCTAAGTTGGGAGTCTTCCTATACCTCGCATGGTTTTCTGTCACCTAAGACTGTTTCTCCAGACCAAGAGTTTCTAGTGTTAGAACTCCTACACCAGAAGGCTACATTTTTTGTTTCATTCTGGAGGCAAACATGGAGGAGGATGGAGGAGAAAGATGATGACCCTAAAAGAAAAATTGCCAAACAGAAAATAAAGTCTTTAAAGTAACACCAACTTTAAAACGTATTCTTTTAGAAGATGAAGGAATCAGGAAAAATGTGGTAAGCAACATGGAAAACATAATTATCATAACATTTAAAAGAAAGAAGAGTAACGGGGCGCCTGGGTGGCGCAGTCGGTTAAGCGTCCGACTTCAGCCAGGTCACGATCTCGCGGTCCGTGAGTTCGAGCCCCGCATCGGGCTCTGGGCTGATGGCTCAGAGCCTGGAGCCTGTTTCCGATTCTGTGTCTCCCTCTCTCTGCCCCTCCCCCGTTCATGCTCTGTCTCTCTCTGTCCCAAAAATAAATAAACGTTGCAAAAAAAATTTAAAAGAAAGAAGAGTATCAAGTTAGACAGTATAGCTTACCCTTCCCAATATTAGTTAAAAACAAGAACCCAATATTAAAATATAGAAGTATTTTACTCTTTTCTTCCAAGATCTGGACATTCTGCCTTATCTTTGCTTGTTTGTGTTCTTAATATGTTTTTTCTATGTTTTGACATAAATTTAATCTTTCCTATATGAAAAAAGAGCCCCAATGAATGAAAGAAACATGTGGGCAAGAATTACTTCCAAAGAGTACTTTCATCAAGGTAGACTAGAAGAATTTAAATGCTTTAGGCATTTGATAAATACTATGTATAAACAAAAGTAGTGAAACTGCCTGCATTATAGATGAAAATAAGTATAAACACGATGGAAGTGTTGCTTGCAGTTTCTGCTGTGGACAGGGAGTATAAATTAGAATCATTTGATGTAGCATCAGAAGTTTGGGGTAAAATCAGAATGCAGAAAAGTAAATGAAAGTTGGATAAAGTAATGAAAAACCAAGAAGAAACATTGAAGCCAAAGAAAAAAGGGGAAAGAAAGGCAAAATCAAGATGAGTATTAAATTTCATAAAAAACATGGAGATCAGAGAAAAAAATGATCTATAGATTGATGAGCTCCACAGATGAAATAACAATTCGATATTTTTTTTCCTTTTGAGGCAAAGTATATTTGTTTATTATGTGGTATGGGACATTTGATTTTCACTGAAAGGTGTTATATCCACTGCACGTTCTCTCTCTCTGGTTCAAGGTTTCTGAGCCTCAAAACAAATCCATTAAAATTTGAAAAGCAAAACAAACAAAAAATGATGAAAAACATTATTCTTTTTTTTCTTATTTGTGAAGATTCTCTAGTCATCTAATATAATGCTATGCAAGCTTAACTATTTTCCTGACAGATTCATATCAAAGCATGGAAAAATCCAGCCAGAAGGCTGTAAATGATAGCCTTCATTTGATAAACAAACATTTCTTTCTCTTGTACTTTTTCAATGAAATCTCTGTGGTGCTTTTACTCAGTTTCCCTAATGACTGCTTCACTAGGCTTTCATTATGCATCCAACCCTTGAGGGAAGTGGAAGTATGGATGATCCTACCAAGAGTCAGCAAAATTAAGACATGAATGATTCAGTTTCTCCCATTACCTTCCTCCAGATTAACCTCTTCCCAGGGAATTAGTATGAGTGAGAAAAACTTCTCACGAAAACAAATTTAATCCTCATTAAGATTTTACCTGGTTAAAGGTTAAGGTATTAACTCTCCCAAGAAATGCTTCAAAGTCCACAGAAATGAATGAATTGAAATTCATATTCATAACAGGACTCTTTGTTGATAGGACCTTGTCTTAGGACAATCTCATCTGATAAATGTTTGCTCTCTGTAGCCAAGTATAGGGTTATCCTTTTAGAGAGACTATAACATTAAAACTTTTTTTTCAGTCCTGTTTCCTTACTACTGAAGAAACTGCAAATAAAAATCTGGCTTCATATTTTCTAGCAAGTTATTTGTATTTCCATTCCCATACAAATATTTCATCTTGATTTCTAGGACCCTCAACTTGATCCTATTGGGGTTTGTTTCACATGGGCTTTGTTTTTCAGATGCAATAATACTGAATACCTGTTTTGAGGAATTCTCCACCTGTATATTTGTGTCTTCAAACCAAATATAATTCCTGAAACACCCGTTTCCAATTGCCCGATTTTCTACAAGAGTAGCTTTCCTGGGTGAACTTGGTGTCTCCACCTACTTGTATCTCCTACTTATGCTGCCCCTCAAAAAATTCATGTACACTCACTGTCTCCACATTTTGTTTCATTGTCTCTTGAGCCCAGTTCTGTCAGGCCCTGTCCCCAATATGCCAACAAAAACATCCTTGTCTAGACCACCAACCACCCCGATCTTTCCAAGGCCAATGTCAATTTTCAGGGCCTACTTGAATTGTGTTCAGTGGCACATGACACAGCTGATCACTCCTTCCTTGCATAAATACATTCTCCTCTTGGGATAACACTGTCTCATGGTTCTTTCCCTCCCTTAAGTTATGTTCTTCTCAGTGTTATTCTCTAGTTCCTTTTCATATCCCTACCATTTCAATGGTAAATGTCCCCAAGCCTCCCTTTTCTTTTTTCTCTCTCCTAAGATGATTTCATTCTGTGTCATATCTATAGATGTATTGTATAAACCAGGAACTCCCAAATTCATATTTACACACTGGAACTCCACCCTGAGTTCCTACCTCCAGCAATGCCCTCTTCATTTGTGTAGCTAATATGGATCTCTAAAACAATTGGTCAAAAATTAAGCTTTTGACTCTTTAACTCACTACAACTCCCACCCAAATCTACTCCTCTCATGATTTTACATTGCTCAGTAAGTGGACACTCCAAAATGACTCCAATTGATACCTCTGGTCCAATACCTCACCTTCCCATATAGCTCTAGCTTCTTGGCTATCCATTTTGCCACTTTGTAAGCTTGTTTCTATCTCAGAAGTAAGAGTAGAGAGCCTGCAGTAATGCTTTTTGTTGGGCTTTTAAAGACTCAAAAACAAAAACACAAACAAAGAACACCCCAAAGACTAGTCCATATTTTTAAAGTTCTAGAATTAATCCCAAGTCATTTTCTCACCTTTCTTAGGCACACATGCACAAATTCACACCAACTTCCTGACCCTGGTCACAGTTATCTTGCATGCAACTTTATCAATGCCCCACATTGGGAACAGTGCTTTGTACAGCTGTTTTTCTGCCACCACAAATGTTATGTTAGAAACTCATGCTCAAATATGGACTGTAGAGTGAAAATTGTCTCCATTTTCCCTAATCTTTTTCCTGTTTCTTTGGATAGCATTTTTGTCCACTGGCTGATAGCATCCATGAGTGACTATTTCTGTAGTTCTTTTAGCTTATGGAGATAAAAATTAAAAAGTGGTGTTACCTGTGATTTGGAAATTGTTTTTTGCTTGCCATTAGTTTTGGATCTCCCATTTTTCATAGAAAGAGACATTCTGTGCTGTGGTTTGTTCCATCTTTAATATTATCAGCCATTAATTAAAAACAAAAAGATCACTAATGCACGCAGACTGAAAAGTTTCAATAAACAGTCAGATAAGAAGGGAATTTTATCATTTTTTCATTCTGAAATATGTATTTAATTTTCTATTTTGTCACTGTAGGAGTAAAATAATCTTGCTAAGGGCCAGGGCTTTGTGATAGGGAAAAATCTTGGTAAGCATTTGCCTCTTTGCAGTTATCTGCATTACTGCGAAGTGGCACAAAGGCAAGAGCCTACTCTCCTAAAGAGACAGAAAACAACACTCAGTGGGCAGCAATTCCATTTCTGGAATCACCATAGGTGTCATAGCTTATTATCTTTCACACAAAGTAGCACAGAGGAAAAAGTTTCCCATTAGACTTACCAGGGAAGGTTACTGCTGGAGAGGATTCAGAGGAGTCATCCAAGCCCTCTCCCAGCCTTCAAGAATGTGTCTACATAAATTATTCCCTGCAGATGAGAACATTCTCTATTGTAATTGTGTCCAGAGAACCAACAAGTCTTCATTTCCATAGGGCAATCAGAAAGGATGTGTTCATGTTTAATTTTCATTGTTAAGGGATTTGAAAACGTAGATAGATTTAACTATAAGATTCTGTGAGATTTTCATGGACAGAAATGACTTATCCTTATAGAAAGTCTATTCTGCCCCCAATCAATAGCCAGAATTAAAGATGTTGAAATGTAGGCTACTTATAGTTAAAAAAATAGGTAGGTAAATGCAAATCTATTGTTGTAGTAGTGCCACATCTCTAATTTCCTTGGTTGGATTAAGAAAATAAAATTTAAAAATCAGTTAAATTATAAGTAATTGTCATTTTTTCTGTGTTTTTTTAACAGTATTTGTTCCTGGGATATCTTCTTTTTGCTTGTAAGCTGAGCTGTCAGCCCATATATTAATTTCAACTCATTTCTTATACAAAAATAAGGTAAAGCTGAAGTCCATCTGGAGAAACTTTATTAAAAGTTTCTAGACTCAGAATTGAGCCCATTTGTTGAGTTATAAAAGGCTGTATTACTCTATTCCCTCCCTTGTACAAATTTTTGTTCACAGAGCATTGACAGGGTGCAGGCTATTTTTGAGGCATTTCCAAAAGTGAAGTGATGGCAGAACTCAGATTGATGCAGTTCTTGGGTGTTCTTGATTAGTCACTAATTACCTCCGTGCTACCCAGAAATGTCCCTACTATCTCTCAGAATAGTACAGTTCAAAAAAGAAAGAAAGGGAAAGAAATAAAGAAAGAAAGAAAGAAAGAGAAAGAAAAATAAAGAGAGAAAGAAAGAAAGAAAGAGAAAGAAAAAGAAAGAGAGAAAGAAAGAAAGAAAGAAAAGCAGCCATCAATATGTTTTTTTTTAATTTTTTTAAACGTTTTTATTTTTGAGACAGAGAGACAGAGCATGAGCAGGGGAGGGGCAGACCCAGAATCTGAAGCAGGCTCCAGGCTCTGAGCTGTCAGCACAGAGCCTGATGCAGGGCTTGAACCCACGAACAGTGAGATCATGACTTGAGCTGAAGTCAGCCACCCAACCAACTGAGCCACCCTGGTGCCCCAGTCATCAATATATTTTTAAACTGCTTTGGTACCTGTCTTCCTGGTGTCCATTAGTTTACTGTTTCACTAAAAGTGGAATGAAGGGGATTTGGTACAAGCTGTTAGCAGATGGATGACAGTTCAGGTAGCACCTTATAATTTCTGCTAACAGAAATAAAACTATCAGAAGTTAATTAATTTTATTTTTGTAGAATAGAGAGCCTGTCACATACTGGATGTTTAATAAGTTTTTACTAACTATATAAAGGAATAAATGCACAATTATTGTAGAACTGGTGCTTCTATTATCCTTAAATGTGAGTTAGTTTAGTTTAGTTCCCCACCACCACTCAGTGGACTACTTTGGCTGCCATTTGCATAGGGATTGATGCTGACTGAGAGAGACAGCCAAAGTCAAAGTCAAAGTCAAAGATGATTGCACCTTACTTGAGGGAATGAAATGGGTGCCAAGTAGTTCTCTGCAAAGCTGAAATTGGCTGCTTTTGCAGAATTTGGATGTGGAAAAATATGAAATGATTTTGACCAGCTAATGTAATTCCTTTAAGATTCTAGTTTTACAACAGCTTTTAATATTTAAAAAGAGAGGGACACTGGATGTCATTGTTTAGCAATAGCTAAGACATGAGTAAGACATCTAAATTATTTTCACTGGAAAGAAATTCTCTGTGATGTTCACCACGTTGATTCTTTCACCTTCTCCTTTCTCCCTAGTGGAGAATTCTACCCTTGTCTCCTAATAAATAGACTGAAGATGGAGAAACACCTTCCCCTCTTATTGTGTGACTCTGCCTGTCTTTGCAGCCTCCTTTTGCAGCATTAGTTCTTTTTCTCTTCCTGCTGGCTATCCCAGCCTCCTTCCATACTCACCAGCCTCAGCCCTGCCTCCCTCTCAACCACTGGCATCTTTTCCTCAGGCAGGACCTTCCCTGCCCCTCCACTGACTCAGCTCTCATCATGGCCTCTCTTGCCACAGGTGTGCCTACTTCAAAGTGTTCCTTCAGATGTGCTTTTATATTTTTTGTATTTGTCTGATTATTGGATTCTTCATTTTCTCCTAAGCCATAATCCTCATGAAGGAAGGGACTGGTCCTGCTATGCTCATGATTACTCTCCTGCTACTCTAGCATGATGCCTGGCCCATGGCAGGTACTTGATAAATATTGGCTGCTTAAACAAATGAATGAAGAGACTCACATTTCAGACAGAGACGTCATGATCTCCACCATAGCAGGTCTGAAAAATAAAAGGGATAGCTTCAGCAAAACATTACTTGTACAAAAAGGATTGGCCAGTAAATTTGTGAGTTCCAGAAATCTCTTTCCCCTCAAAGAAATGTTATCGTTAGAAACTCTTTTAGCCTCATGTTAAGAAACTCCTAGTCTATGATCCAAAAGCATCTGTAAAGGTACTATTACTTACATACGAATAAGCTAGGTTCTTTAATACCTGAACTTAGTATGCTGGAGGCATTATTCCACTTACTGGAAGGGAGACAATAAGGAAAGGCCATTTTGGGAACTGAGAACATTATCTGTTGCAAAGAGCCACAAAATGACACTGAAACATCTGCTGCCCTCAGATGTGTGAGGATTTTGGTGACCCCCAGATGACTGGGCTTTAATGGCCGCATGGGACAGAGGACACAGAACCTTGAGACACAGAAAAATGGATTTAAATTGGAAACCTGTATAAAGAGTTAGAAACATTGATAAGCTACACCTTCAGTGAAAGAGTGGGCTAGAAAGAAATCTTCTTGCCAATGTGAGGAAATTCCAATGGCATTAATCCATCTGAGTTTGGCTCTGGAGGGAAAAATCTACCTAAGAATTGACTTATAACTTTAGGCTTTTTAATGTGGTTTTAAAATATGAATTTACATGCCATCTGATCAGAGAAGTTCCCTTGATTGGAAGGGTACAAAACCTTTGTACAGTTGTGTGCTCAACTCAAAATGAGACTTTGCCGATAGAGGTAGAAATAAGATGAACTCTGAATCCAGTATCACACACATACACATACATTCATGCACACTCACGCACACACAAGGGAACAAACCACCATGAGTGGAAGAAACAGGTAAGAAACAACAGCAGTGGAGTTAAGTCTGCACTGCTTTTTTCTTTTTCTTTTTTCTTATTTTATTTTTTTTCTTCTTCTTATTTTTAATTCTAATATAGTTAACATATAGTGTTATATTAGTTTCAGGTGTACAATATAGTAATTCAACAATTCTCTACGTTATGCCATGCTAATTGTGATGAGTACTCTTTTAAAAAAAATTTAATGTTTATTTATTTTTGAGAGAGAGACACATACACAGAGCATGAGCAGGGGAGAGGCAAAGAGAGGGAGACACAGAATCTGAAACATGCTCCCAGCTCTGAGCTGTGGTGTGGGGCTTGAACTTGGAAACTGGGAATGGTGAGATCATGACCTGAGTTGAAGTCACTTAATGACTGAGCCACTCAGGTACCCCTTGTGATGAGTACTCTTAATCCTCTTCACTTATTTCATCCCCTCTCCCGCCTCTCCTCTGGTAACTATCATTTTGTTCTCTATAGTTAAGAGTCTGTTTCTTGATTTGTCTCTCTTTTTTTCCCATTTGCTAGGTTCATTTTGTTTCTTAATTCTACATATGAGTGAAATCATATGGTATTTGTCCTTCTCTGCCTTGCTTATTTTGCTTAACATTATAGTCTCTAGCTCCATCCACATTTATATGGTAAATTAATCTTTCACAAAGGAGAAAATAATATACAATGGGAAAAAGACAACCTCTTCAACAAATGGTGTTGGGACAATTGGACAGCAATATGCAAAAGAATGAAACTGGACCATTGGCCTACACCATATACTCACTTTGACTAAATGATTCAGCTATTAGAACTATGTGGAACTAAATAAAAGAAGTGTAATTAAATGTTTAAAGCTGTCAAAGAGGAAATAAGATATATAAACCAGGCACAATTTGTTACACAAAATGACCAAATATAATCAGAAAAAATTCAAATACAACTTCTAGTAGTGACACATTTACATTGGAATGAAAGCTTCGGTGTATGACACATAAAATTGGAATTGATGAAAAAGGAAAGAGTAAAGTAAAAGATGTGAAGAACTTGCCCATGTTGCAGCTTGGAGAAGCAGAGAGAAAATATGAGAGAGAAATGGAAGATAAAATCCATAGGTTGGATATACATCTAATTGGAATTCTAGATAAAGGATATTGAAAGAATAAGGGAGAAATATTTGAAAATACAAAAGCAGGGAAAAAAAGAAAACCCTTAATCCTCAGATTCAGAAAGTGTAATGACTACAGATAAAATGAAATCCACACCTAGATTCAGAACATGAAAACATATAAAGACAGAGAGAGACAGACAGTAAAAGCAGCCAGGGAGAGAAGATAGGTCACCTACAAAGGAAAAGCTTACTGCTCTCTTGATCATCTGTTGAAAGACAGACAGTGGAAGAACAATATCTTCAACTGTACTGAGAAAAAATAAATAGCTGCCAACCTAGAAGTCTACTCATAGTACGTCCTTCTTTCAAGAATGGTAAAGAGATTTTTGAATTAATAAAAACAGAGATCACGAGAGAACTTCTCCAAAGGAATTTGTAAAGGAAGTATTTCAGGAGAATTGTGCACAACCCTAGATCAAAGGTCTGACTTACAAGAAGCAATGTAGATACCAAAGTCAATGAGAAATGCTGATCTCACAGTTATTCTAACAGGCAATATCCTAAGCCCTTCACATGATTTAGCTCTTTTAATTCTCACTCCTGCACTATGACTTAGATCCTATCATCAAACAAGTTTAACTTGTCTAAGATTGCAAAATTAATATGTAGCAAAGGGATTCCAAGCAGGGAATGTGCTTGCAGATCCAGCTGCTAACTGCAGTGTTGTGCTGAATAACAATTATTGACATTATAAAACAATAATGATTATATCTAAAATGATTATATCTAAAAATCTAAAATTATATCTAAAATGATTATATCTAAAAATCTAAAATTATATATATAAAATGATTATATCTAAAACAATAATGATTATATCTAGATTTAGATTGAATCTAAAATGTGAGAAAATGCAAGGTTACCACAGAAATACTGGAAAATTGCAAATAAGTTGAAGATGACTAGAATTAAGTCCTAAGATCATCGCATTGTTCCTCAGTAAGGTAAAAACACTGAACTTTAGTTAACATGAGTGGTAAATTTTCTAGTGTAATCACTGTAAGAATGTACAAACAACAATAATTTCCAAGCAAATAGAAGAAGAAATAATTGAATGAGAAAAATAAAAGAATACATATTTCAATTGCAAAGAAGCAAGGAAAAGAAATTTGAAAACTTTACAGGAAAAATAGCAAAAGCATAATAGGATGAAAGAAATAATTCCAAATATATCAGCAATCATTAGAAATATAAAGAGACTGAATGTTCTGTTTCAAAGACAAGGCTTAGCATTGTGGATTTTAGAAATTTATTCTCTTTATAAGAGATAAATATTTAAAATTAAAACACAAAAGAGGCATAACCTGCAAATACTTAACCAAAAGAACTGGAACAACTATATTAATATCTGAAAAGATAGATTTAAGTCAAATGAATTAATAATGATAAAAAGAGGTCATTACACAATGTAAAATTTTCCAATGCTTTGGAAGACATAGAAATTCTTTACTTATGTGGCAGACGTTCAAAATATACAAAGCAAAAACAGATTTACAAGACGGAAAGATCACTGTTTGTGAGATATTTTGATATGCCTCTCTCAGTAATTGAAAAATCAAACCAAAAACTTCAGTAAGAATATAAAAGATTTCAAGAGAGAGTTAGGAAGCTTTACCTCATGGACTTGTATAGAATAATGAATACCTCTACCTATTTCTTTATGTGTATTCAAAAAGATTAATAGATTCAACCATATTACATAGGTGTGTGCATAATAATATTCTCAAGCAAACAAGAAACATTTATAAAAATTAAACTTAGCAAATTTAAAGCACTATCTAAAAATCCATTCTTACAGTATAATTCAATAAAATTAGAACACAACAGCAAAGCTCCATACATGTGGTAATTTAAGGTAATAAAAGAAATCAAAATAAAATTTGGAAAAGATTTATAGCAAAGGTTTGAAATTTATACACAAATAACTTGGGGGTTGTGGGAAAATAGCATTTAGAAAGAACTTTATACATTTAATATCATTTATTAGAAAAGAAGGTATAAAATTAATGAGTTAATACAATAGAAAAAGTGCAAAAGGATGAATGCAAAGATAGAGGAAGGAAGGAAGTAATAATGATTTGAAATGAATGCCAGAAGTACATATTTATACTACCGAAGATTGACAGCCAAGTTTTTTTCTTAGCAGATTTATAAAGTACTTACATACATGGATAATAGAAATCTGAATCATGCTGATATCTCACTGTAGATCACTAGAGTAGCAGTGGACTACTCAATAATCATGATACTGATTACATATAGCAGGATAAAATTATATCATGGTATATACAATACTTGTTAGATAATATAAGGGAATGTCTTTGTGACTTTAATATAGGGAAAGATTTCATCAATAAAAAATGATACGAACCATAAACAAAAGATTGGTGCATTCAAGCTCTTTACAATTAAAAAAAAAAATTAAACTTTTGTTTGCCTGAAAACACCAAGTGAGAATAAAATCAACTGGAAACAGTTCAATGACCCATAAATAATAAAATGTGTAAATTAATTAAAGTATGTTAATAACATTAAATTTCATGCAAAGGTAAAGATGAGATACAGCTAAAGTCAGTATGGTAAATATTAAAAATATAATATAAGTGAAAGAAGCTTATCATAGAATCTTATGTATAACATGATTTTATATAAATGAAGTGCAAAACATACTACTATAAATAAATACATATAAATTTGGTATGTTTTGAACTTATACATGCATATGTGTATGTATATATACACATATACATATATATAACTTCCAATATATTTGTATTTAGGAATGAAAATATGCGGTAATTAGCAAAAGCGAACAAAAATTATTCTACTGCCATGAAGAACTATTTCTATATCTCCACTTTATATATGTATTCTTTATGAGTCCTTATATTTAGACGTCATGAGTCTGTATCTCCACCTTTTTAATGTGGATGGGGATGTATCTGGCCTTGGTCAATGGAACATTATCAAATGTAATGCAGAGGTGTGAAAAGTGCCTGAAAAGCAGGGCTTCGGTTTTTGCATAACTTAGTACCCTAAAATCATTTGTGTGAGTCTGTCCTAGCCTGATGGAAGGTGAGAAGTACAACAGGTACACACCTGGGACTCCTATGGTACTTGAAACATTCTATTTCTTCCATTTCAAATAATTCTATGGATTCTTATTTTAAATTCTTTTTTAGTTTATTTATTTATTTTGAGAGAGAAAGTGTAAAGAGAGGGGAGGGGCAGAGAGAGGGAGAGAGGGAAAATCCCAAGCAGGCTCCTCCACACTGTCATCATGAAGCCCAACACAGGGCTCAAACCCTTGAACTGTGAGATCATGACCTAGGCTGAAGTCGGACACTTAACTGAATACAGGAACCCCTGTATTCATCATTCATTTTTTTACTATCCTTCAATGATATTCATATCTATTTTTCACTTTTTAATTCAGGATACATTTTAGTAGAAAGCTTTTTAAAAAGGAATACATTCTTAAATTTTATAACCAATTAAATGTTCATTAGAAACTGATTAAATAAATATAGTTTTAATCAAACCAAAATTGAGTTTACAACAGCAAACACTTACCAAAACTGTGCTTTAACAAGAAGAGTAAAAATTCCAGAATGAAATTCTTTTACATATAGAGGAAAGGAGAGCAAAATAATTGATAAATATGAAGATAAATCTGAAATATCACTGAATGTATAAAATAATAACAACAATAACTTAATTGGATTTAAAAAATCAGCAAGTAAGATACAACAGCAACATGAAAAAACATCGACTGGGTTCTATACACTAGCAATAATAATTAAAAATTGAAATGAAAGAACAGACTTACAATAGAATACCGTTATAAAATACTCAGAGATACATTTAACACATATACACACAAGCTATACAGTGAGAATTATATAACATTGGTGAGAAAAATATTAAAGATCCAAACAAATAAAGAAGTATACAAAGTTCATGGACTAGAAGAATTTAAATTCTTAAGATGTCAATTCTTCCTCAAATTTTATTTATTTATTTATTTATTTATTTATTTATTTATTTAGAAGAGTTATTTAAGTCTTTATTTTTTTAATTTTTATTTTTTTAATATAATTTATTGTCAAATTGGCTAACATATCGTGTGTAAAGTGTGCTCTCGGTTTTTGGGGTAGATTCTGTGGTTCATCTTTTATATACAACACCCAGTACTCATCCCCACAAGTGCCCTCCTCAATGCTCATCAGACATTTTCCCCTCTCCCCCACTCCCTCAATTTGTTCTCTGTATTTAAGAGTCTCTTATGGTTTCTCTCTCTTTCTCTTTGTAACTATTTATTTCCCCTTCCCTTCCCCATGGTCTTATGGTAAGTTTCTCAAGATCCACATATGAGTGAAAACATATGATATCTGTCCTTCTCTGAATGACTTATTTCACTCAGCATAATACATTCTAGTTCCATCCACGTTGCTTAAAATGGCATGAGGTCATTCATTCTTGTTGCAAAGTACTATTCCATTGTATATATAAACCACATCTTCTTTATCCATTTATCAGTTGATGGACATTTTAGGCTCTTTCATAATTTGGCTATTGTTGAAAGCACTGCTATAAACATTGGGGTACATGTGCCCCTATGAATCAGCACTCCTGTATCCCTTGGATAAATTCCTAGTAGTGCTATTGCTGAGTCGTTGGGTAGTTCAATTTTTAATTTTTTGAGGAGCCTCCACACTATTTCCAAAGTGGATGCACCAGTTTGCATTCCCACTAACAGTGCAAGAGGGTCCCCGTTTCTCCACATCCTTGCCAGCATGTGTAATTTCCTGAGTTGTTCATGTTAGCTACTCTGACGAGTGTGAGGTGGTATCTCAGTGTGGTTTTGATTTGTATTTCCCTGATGATGAGTGACGTTGAGCATTTTTTTCATGTGTCTGTTTGCCATCTGGATGTCTTCTTTGGAAAAGTGTCTATTCATGTCTTCTACCCATTTCTTCAAGGGATTATTTGTTTTTTTGTTATTGAATTTGGTAAGCTCTTTATGGATTTTGGATACTAACCCTTTATCCAATACGCCATTTGCAAGTATTTTTTCCCATTCTGTTGGTTGTCTTGGTTTTATTGGTTGTTTCCTTTGCAGTGCAGAAGCTTTTTATCTTGATGAGGTACCAATAGTTCATTTTTGCTTTTAATTCCCTTGCCTTTGGAGATGTGTCGAGCAAGAAATTGCTGCAGCTGAGGTCAAAGAAGTTGTTGCCTGCTTTCTCCTCTAAGGTTTTGATATCTCACATTTAGGTCTTTTACCCATTTTGAGTTTATTTTTGTGTGTAGTGTAAGAAAGTGGTCTGGTTTGATTCTCCTTCATGTTGGTGTCCAGTTCCCCCAGCACCATTTGCTAAGAAGACTGTCTTTTTTCCAGTGAATGCTCTTTCCTGCTTTGTCAAAGAATTAGTTGGCCATACATTTGTGGGTCTAATTCTGGGTTCTCTATTCCATTGTATTGATCTATGTGTCTGTTTTTGTGCCAATACCATACTGTCTTGATGATTATAGCTTTGTGGTAGAGGCTAAAGTCTTGGATTGTGATGCCTCCTGCTTTCGTTTTCTTCTTCAAGATTGTTTTGGTATTCATGGTCTTTTGTGGTTCCATATAAATTTTAGGATTGTTTGTTCTAGCTTTGAGAAGAATTTTGGTGCAATTTTTATTGGGATTACATTGAATGTGTAGATTGCTTGGGTAGTATTGACATTTTAACAATATTTATTTCCAATCCATGAGCATGGAATATTTTCCCATTTCTTTGTGTTTTCTTCAATTTCCTTCATAAGCTTTCTATAGTTTTCAACATATAGATCATTTACATCTTTGGTTAGGTTTATTCCTAGGTATTTTATGGTTCTTGGTGGAATTGTAAATGGGATCAATTTCTTGATTTCTCTTTCTGTTGCTTCATTTTTGGTGTGTAGAAATGCAACCAATTTGTATACATTGATTTTGTACCCTGTGACTTTGCTGAATTCATGTATCAGTTCTAGCAGTCTTTTTTGTGGAGTCTGTTGGGTTTTCCATGTAGAGTATCATATCATCTGTGAAAAGTGAAAGTTTGACTTCTTTGCCAATTTGGTTGCCTTTTACTTCATTTTGTTGTCCGATTCCTGATGCTAGAACTTCCAACACTATGTTAAACAACAGAGGTGAGAGTGGGCATCCTTGTCATGTTCTTGATCTCAGTGGAAAAGCTCAGTTTTTCCCCATTGAGGATGATATTAGCTGTGGGCTTTTTATATATGGCTTTTAATATGTATAATTATGTTTCTTCTATCCCGACATTCTTGAGGTTTTTTATTAAGAAAGGATGCTGTATTCTGTCAAATGCTTTTTCTGCATCTATTGATCAAACTAATTTATATATCCAGAACAATTCAATAAAAATCCCAGATTCCTTTTAGAAATTATTAAACTGATTCTAAAATTTATATGAAAAAAAAAAGGATTAAGAAAAGCCAAAAACATTTTGAAAAAAGAAAAATTTGGAGGAATTTCACTACTGTATTTCAAATCCTATTTTGCAGCTACAGGAATTAAGGAACTGTGATATCAGAATAAGAATAAATAGTAGCATCTGGGTGGCTCAGTTAGTCTGACTCTGGATTTGGGCTCAGGCTATGATCTCACTGTTGGTGGTAATGAGACCCACTTCAGGCTGTGTACTGATAACGTGGAGCCTGCTTGGGATTCTTTCTCTCTCTCCCTCTCTCCCTCTCTCTCTTTCTGCTCCTCCCTCACTCTCTATCTCTCTCAAAATAAGTAAATAAACATTTTTTAAAAAGAATAAATACTAGATCACTAGAAAATAATAGAGAGTCCAAAAATAGACCATTTATATACTTAACTGATTTACAACAAAGGGGTAAATGTAACTCGATAGAGAATCATCTTTCTAACAAATGGTCCTGAAATAACTGGATATCAATGCAGACAATTAATAAATAAACCTTGACCCTTATGTCTTACCATATACCAAAATTAACTCAAAATGATCATACCCCTAAACATAAAAGTTAAACTACAATAGTAGAAAAAATAGAACAAATATTTGTAACTTTGGGGTATGTAAAATTTCATAGGTCAGATGTAAAAATCAGGAGTCATAAAAGAAAAAAAATAAGCCTTTAAAAAGTTACAATTTTTACCCTTTATAAAATTTTTAATGTTTATTTGTTTTTGAGAGACAGAGACAGAGTGCAAGCAGGGGAGGGGCAGAGAGAGAAGGAAACACAGAATCCAAAACAGGCTCCAGGCTTTAAGTTGTCAGCACAGAGCCTGATGTGGGGCTTGAACCCAAGAAGTGTGAGATCATGACCTGAGTCTGAGCTGGACGTTTAACCAAATAAGCCACCCAGGTGCCTCAACAACTTATACCCTTTAAAAGACACGACATTTAAAAAATGATGAAACAGTCAGACTGGGAGAAAATGTTTGCAGTATGTATCATATCAAAAAGGCTTGTATCAAGGATGTATAAAGAGCTCTTACAACTCCATAAGAAAAAAAAATAACTCGATAAAAATAGGCAGAAGATTGGAACATTCAAAGGTACATCAATGGCAAATGAACTCATAAATATATGCTCAACAACATTAATCATTAAGGACATGCAAATATAAACCACAGTGTGATAACACTGCACATTCAGTAGAATGCTTAAAATTTAAAAGTCTGAAAACTTTAAGTTTTGGGATAAGTATAGAGAAATTAGAAGTCTCATATGTTGGTGGGGGGATATAAAATGGTACACTTATTTTATAAATCAATTTGGGAATATTTTTTGAGTTAACCATAGACAATGTGATCCAGAACCTAGTTATGGGTTTTTACTGAAAAGAAAAAGTTGAGTTGACAGAGTATTTCCCATATGTACACAAAGTCCATGTTTTCTTTATTTGTAGTATATAGACTTGCACCTGGTAGAGTTTTAGATATAAAGTAATTCATATTCCTCTGACCTGCCTCCACTGTGTATCTCCTTTCACCTTTGGAGATCCTCATTGAAATGTGAATGAATTATCTGTGAGGGGCAAACCTCTCAGCGATTAGGCTTGTTTTCAGGGGGAGGAAGAAGGGTCTAGAAAATGTCTTCTTGGAGACAACAGACTGTTGTCTCCCAACTTCTGCCACAAAGCTACTTGTACACACGTTGAATTTCCCTAGAATTTTACCCCATTCTCGTCTCACTTATTAGTACCTGGCTGTCCTCACCTGTCTAGTAGCTTCTAATGTTGGCTCTGATGAACAAACTACTGGCTCTCCTAACCTTAACAGACCTCTCTGTAGCATTTTCACCTGTGGACCATGTCATCCTTCTTTAACTCCCTTTTCCCTTTCCTTTGGGTTCCATGACACAGGTTTGTCTTACATTTCTTGCTATTCTGCATTTTCTTTCACTGCCTCCCCTTCTGCCTGTGTTGTAAATTATTCATTTTATGCATTTGATTTAGTTTTAAATTGGATCTCTTTTTTTACATACATCTCTATTATTCTGGATTTATCTGTTTTCCTAGGTGATTTTATCTCTGTTTTCCCCAACAGCTTCCTCACTAATTTACAAATATATCCAAGTCTACACCAGAAATTAACATTTCTTTTTACATCTTAGAGAAAAATATACTGGCCATTTTTTTAAGATTGAGTCTTTCACATTTCCCCTCCCCTTACAACCACCTTTTCTTATCATAGTAATTATGTCATCTTCTATAACTTTATCTCCTGGCTTCTGCACTTCAGCTTCTCTCTCTCTTTCTCTCTCTCTCTCTTTCTCTCTCTTTCTCTGTCTCTCTCTCTGTCCCCCCGCCACACAAACACACACATAGAGTTACAGTTTGTGACTATACACACACACACACACACACACACACACACACACACACACATATATATATATATATATAACTGTAAAACTAAAACCAATTTTTCCAGGTTTCTCTTCCACAAGTCTTTCAAACTATTTGTCTCACACTCTCCAATATTATTCTCCATTCTGTAGAGATAAACGTTAAAAGAGCCCTGAATGAATTTTTTTCTGAAAATTATTGCAAGCAATTGAAAATAAGGAGTTGCAGCCCAAAATATCTTGCAACTATAACTACAGACCTCACTGCAGTGATTACTGTAATGTGCAGTGTGGCAGAGTTACAGTTGCCATGGGAACCATAAATTTGATTTTCTGGGGTTTTGTGTGTACAAAATCTCAACTATAATACTGCCTTCACATATTGTCTTTTTCATCTGTTATACATGTACTTGGGTCCAAAGTAGGTCACCCAAACTAAAGACAGAAGTGTCTGCTTTCTTCAAAGATCTCTGTGTTACATCAGCAGTATCAGAGTTAATTCAGAAAGTGCATATATAAAAATTATTTTTGATCTTACTTCAAACATCATAGATTGATGTCTTCCAACTCAGCTTATACCATTCCTTGGAATAAAAATCCCCTCTATATTTTCAGCTTTTGATCTATTCACCTTTAAAATGTTTATGAGACTTGGTGCTATTTGCTTGGATGACAGGCTATGTAGTCTTATCAATGTTTTGTTCGTTATCTTTTGTTTTCTGATAATTCCTTGATATGTTATTTCTGAGTAGATTATCTCTTGGCTTCAGTCTTTTAATAGAATGAAGCTCACCTCATCACCTGAAAAGGAATGCTTTAACTAATACCCATAATACAGTGTTCTTTTCTATTTATATGAGCTCTTTGAAACACTGGGAAATCATATCTCTAGGACTTTAATGAAGAGAAAGTTTGAATTGCTGTGGATATAAAGTCCTGGTAGACTCTAGATTTAGCTTTTACTCCCTGTTATGGGTCTGCCTTGACATAGCAGGAAACGTTGGCTTTCTCATTAACTACAGAAACACACACGATGTTCCAAGTTTATTTGGCTACAGTGAATCAGAAGATTATTTTCATCTATTTTTCCCTGGAGAAAGGTCAATAAGAATTTCTCATGACAAGCTTTGTCATGGCTAACAGAAGCACCTTATTTTATTTAGCTGTTGCTTCCACATATTTTATTATGGGTGAGGGATGTTCATGATCGTTTGCTCAATAAACTCGGACACTATACTGTTTTACCTTGGAGACTTTACATTGTTGCAATTTTCTCATTTCTTTCATGTAGGTAGACAAATTCTAAGTTCAACCACTCTCAACAGAGCTCTGGAGTTGTTGATTAAAACCCTGATTGATTGAAAGCATTTTTAAAATAATTGTTTGAATAAAAACATAGAAAAGAATATGACAGTTATATTGATGCTGGTTTCAATAAGATGTATTGTGATGTATTGCACTAGCCACAACTAAATTAACACTTCAGAGACAAGATGACATATTTAACAAACTCAGTCATTTGTAATGATGAGAGGGTGACTCATCACAAACTATTCAAAGACAAAGACAGCATTCATTGTGTGAACATGTCTGCAGGCGGATTCTATGGTGTCACTTGTATCCTGCACGTGTGTAATTCACCTGAATAATTTTCATAAGCCTAAATACTCTGAATTACTCAGTGTAGAACAAAGGACTGAGGAAAGAAGATAGGATAAATTAAAAAAAAACACAATTACTGTATCAATTAACTAGATCATTTAGCAAACATTTATTGATAAGCTTTTAGAGAGCTGGGTACCATATGAGTAGCAAACATCCCCAATGTTTAATTTCAGGTATGTCTTTACTGAAATAATAATGTGAAGAGAGATGTGAGGATTGGCTTTGATAAATGGTCTTGATTAAATTCATGCTAAATGGCAGCAAACATTACATGAAAAAAAAAAAATCCAACATGTTGGATGGGACTCAATCCATTGAAATACATAGAAATCCTGAATAAAATATAATAACAATAATAAAAACAAAACTGTTTTGTCAATCACCTACATATTCTCAAAAAAAGGCTGTGATGAAAATAGCAGTGAAATTTCACTAAATTCCTATTAGATAGGATAGGTAAAATCCAGAAAGCTAAGAATACCAATTGATAGAGAGGATGTGGAGAAACAGGAACTATTTTATTGCTGGTAGGAATGCAATATGATACACTCTCTTTGGAAGACAGTTTCTTAAAATGCTAAACAAAGTATAACCATATGACCCAACAATTATGCTTGAAGGTATTTATCTGACTTATAAACTGATGTCCACACTGAAATCTCCATGCAAATGTTTATCCCTAAATGTCAAAAATTGGAAGCAAAACTGGAAGCAAGCCAAGATGTCCTTCAATAAGTGAATGGATAAAATCCATACAATGCGATAATATTCAGCACTAAAAAGGAATGTACTATCGATCCATGAAATGAATGAAGGAATCTTAAATTCACACTGCCAAGTGAAAGAATCTATTGTATGTTTCTAATATATGGTGTTCCAGAAAAAATCCTAAACTGTAGGAATTGAAAACAGACCAGCGATTGTCAGGGCCTTGGGGAAAGAGAATAGTCAGAGGAAAAAAGAAGATTTTCTTCATGATTTTCTCTATTTCTTCCATTAAATAAACATCTTTTTATTTTAATTAAAATAGTTTCTGACTTACATGAAAATTGCAAATACAGAGAATTCCTGGGACAATGGGGGTCTCAGTTGGTTAAGCATCCGAGTTCGTTTCAGGTCATGATATTGCAGTTCACTAGTTGGAGCCCTGCATTGGGCTCTTTGTTATCAGCAGGGAGCCTGCTTCAGATCCTGTCTTCTTCTCTTTCTACCCCTCCCCACTTGTGTGCACTCTCTCTGTCTCAAAAATAAATAAACATTCAAAAAAATTTTTTAAATCTTCAAAATATACCAATAATTCTTATATATCCAAACTCAGTTTCTCCTATTATTTTACTTTGGTATTTGTCACAAACAAATATTGATATACTAACTGGAATCCATCCTCTGTTCAGATTACCTTATTTTTTTAGCTTACTTTATTTTTTCTATCTTATGTCCTTTTTATGCTCAGCATCCCATCTAGGATACCACATTACATTAAACACTACCTCAGCCTGGTGTCCGAGGTCAATATCAACTATGTTAAGTCTTGTTGACAGTAGGCACTGCTGACATGATTGATGAAAATGGCACTCTACCCCTGTGGTCTTCCTTACCCAAACCCACAAACCCAGTCTAATCATGAGTAAAACAGCCAACAAAACCCATCCTGAGAAACATTCTACAAAATGGTTGGCCAGCACTCCTCAAAACTGTCAAGGTCATCAAAACAAAGAGTCTCAGAAACTGTCACAGCCAAGAAGTACTTAAAAAAACAAAAAATTAAATGTTATATAGTCCTCTGGATGGGATCCTTGGACACTCTAGTAGTTTGAGAATTAGGTTAAAACTAAGGAAATGCAAATAAAATATGGTCTTAGCGAATAATAATATATCTATATTGGTTCATTGATTGGGACAAATGCACCATTCTAATCTAAGATGGTATGATTAAGAAAAATCAATATGGGGCATAAGTGAACTCTGTACTACCTTTGCAATTATTTGTAAATCTAAAACTGTTCTACAACAGCAACAAAATACCCATGATGACCAACTTAAGCATAGAGATATTTTTTAAATTGTCCAAAATATTACAAATGAATAGCAGAAAAAAGATTCAAACATAATGGTAGAGTCAACATGAAAAATAAAGATAAAGAAAGAAAGAAAGAAAAAAATAAAGAAAAATAAAGAAAGAAAAAAAAAAAGATGTTTCCAGGAGCCAAAAACAAAGAGGAAACTATAGCCAATAAGAAATGGTAAGAGGGAGCTGACCTTTTGGTGGCCCTGATGTTCAGGCCTCAGGACTGTGGCCTGACTTCAGTGCCCATGTGAGGAGACCAGATATGGCTTTGATTGTATTAGGCAGGCAGTGAGAACAGAGACTCTTGCATAAGCCCAGACATTTGAAAAGCTTGCCTGTTTGTAAAAGGAAAATAAAAACGTAGGCTACCAGTCCCGGGAAGCTAGGGAGAATGTGCTCTTAGCCTAGGGGAAATTCTCAGTGACTTAAAATTTCCTCTGGATGCTAAACAGCACCCAGATAGGTATATTGAGTTGTCCAGAAGTTTCCAAATTTTAATTCCCATCCATGAGTTTTTGCTGATGTAGTGGTTTGGGGATTAGAAAAGAGAAATGCAAAAGTTTTCCTGCTGTAAGACTGTTGGTGTGAGGCTGGCCCTGGAGGCCTTGTTCATCTGGTTAGCACCTGATACCTAACAGAGGACCAAATGTCAAGACAGGGACAGGAAGGACAGGTAAACAGCAGGAGCACAGAAAACTCTTCTGGCCTCTGCAGGCTGGGTTAGATGGCTCCTCTCTGCTATCAGGTTTTCCCATAACAATGGTAAGGGCTGAATGAAGCTCCTATATGGCTGTATTATCCACAGGAGTGTCCACTCACTGATGGCACAGGGCCAGATCATACCATGGCTGATGGCCATCTCTCACATGTAGTACAGACTTGGTAAACATATTACCCTGCAGGCACAGCCTTTGTAATTTGGAATGACTCCCTGTGGGAGATGGGATAAAGCTTCATGTCCAGCTCCCAGCCACCTCCTCAGGCTTACATAGGAAGGTATTTTGTGCCTTCCTATCCAATCTTTGTCCAAATGATTTAACCAGTCAAAAGTCATGTTTTTCTGGATAACTTGCTGTCACCTCAAGTCGAGCACAGCTGCAACAGAGTGAATTCTTCTTTTTCCTCTAAACATTATGTTATAGTCTTATTTTCTTGATGAATTTTTTTATAATTACCATTTTATAATTTTTTAATATTTATTTATTTTGAGAGAGAGTGAGAGAGGGGTGGGTGAAGGGACAGAGAGAGAGAGAAAAAGAATCCCAAGCAGACTCTGCACTGTCAGCACAGACTTCAATGCAGGGCTTGAATTCATGAACTGTGAGATCATGACCTGAGCCTAAGTTAGACACTTAACCGACTGAGCCACCCATGTATCCCTCTTGATGATTTTTAACATTACCAAACAGAATGGTCCTGGGCTGCTGAGGTGAAGTGCCCCCTTCAGCCCTGCTTTCTTCTGGGCCACACCCTTAGACTGGTCCTAACTGGTCAATGCTATGTTCAGACTGACCACAATCCAGACCCATGCAAGTTGTGTGCTGTGCTCCTTGGTGCCATGCACTTTATAAGCTCTATGTTCAGAGAACAATAAATCTGATTTTAAAAGTTGATAGAATTTGAGCGTGGGGAGTGGATTTCAGGACTGTGTACATTTGAGGTTCTTAAAGTCAACTAGAAAGATATTTTTAAAAAATCCTTGTTTTACTCCTTCTTCAGGTTATTATATTTCTTTGCAGACAAGCTAGGGGGTTGAAAAACTCAACCCAACCACCTACTTTATCTATAGAGGACTGTCAGACCAAGGTTGCATAGTTACCAAGTTAAATAGTAGATTCTGTAAGAGAAGCCTAACTTTCTGATTTGTGAAGGATTAGTCACTATAGGTTCAGTATTTTCCAATTTACAGGATGCTTGCAATAAATGGGTATATTAAGAAGGTTACAATGGGATTCTTTTGGTTAGCTGAAGCTTTCAATAGCCTATGAGGGCCCTGGGAGGGAAAGACATTTCCAGCACTAGCCCCTCCATGCTGAATCATTACAGTGTTCTCACTAGAGAATGCCCCTCTGCAGCTTTTCCAACCATGGACTCTGCCCTGGCATCAGCTTCAAGAAATCTGGGGAGAGGTATCCAAGTAAAGCCCTTCTCCTTTGTCAGAGGCACAGCCCTCCAAGAACTCCCTACATGTAGAAAGCCTGAATAGTTACCTGCCACTTCACTTTAGATGATGGGAATATTTGGCATTCTTGTTCTGCATTCAGATTTGGGATGCTTCTAAAAGACTCTAATTTTTAACATCTTGTTAATCCTTATCCTGTGTGTTGCTTCACCCAGGATGACTTCTATTGGGAAAAGCATAAGCTGGTGGGGGTGAAGGATGACAGTGAAGAACTCTCATTCCTCACTGGACCTTGCACCTTCAGGAGAATGTCCCTACTGCTGACCTTTCTCCAAGGCCACACATCCAACAGTATATTTTGTGTTTTTGCTAACATCTTCCTTTTATGCCAGTGTTTAAATTAAAGCCACTTTGACTTCAGGTCTCAGAGTCATCTCCAGAAGTCTCCATCCTTACAAAGGACATCCTTTTGTCCTTTACAAAGGGAGGGAAAATAGCAGCCACACCACAAACTTGCCTCTGCCTTCACCCCGGAAAATGTGAAGAAGTCCCTTTGCTGTTTCTCTTCTGTAATATCCATGCCATATCCTCAGTTTCTAAATGTAATACTTAATAGAAGCACTATGATCATTGATCTCTTTCTCAGTGGCAGGTTTCCAAACTTCAAGGCAACAGAGAATCATTTGTAAATCTTGTTTCATCATCAGACCTCTAGGTTACACCCAGACCTACATCATCAAGCTCTTGTGATTAGATGAGGCACTACATTTTAGCAAGCTCCCCAGATGACCTCACTCAGGGCCTTCCTTGAGAAGATTGCCGTATCATGAGCATGAACGTCCTTCTTCTTTTGAAATTTCCTTTAACTCTCCATTAGAGCTGCACCTCATTTTCTGTTCAAAATTAATCTCTGCAACTAATTTTTCTCAACAACCAAAGTCAAAGAATAAGCTTTTAGGTGGCTTCACCTTCCAAACTGTGTGATGCTTTATTGAATCATGTTTGCCACTTCCTTATCTAAGAGAGATATTTTGAAGACTGCACTAATACTTATAAAGATTTGGAGCCTTGAATATGAAAAGTGCATTATGAAATATTGATAACCTGGCTGTTTCCACAAACCTTAACTGATTAGTCAGGACACTACCTCCTCAGTGTTCTAAATCATTATTTCTGAAGTTTTCCTTGCAATAATTATAAATGCAGATTAAATTTATAAGCAAATTAAATTTATAAGCAAAATTTGTGCAGTAATTCACTTCCATGTTCCGCAAGCACCTCACCATAAAACAACAGGACTTGAAAATTTCTGGATGTGAAAGCTAACACATCTCCCTATGTCAGGCATAAATAGTCTCAAATCATCCTGCAAAGAGATTAATTAGCTTCTTTTAAAATATTTTTTGTTTCTCCTTTCCTCCTTCTCCTTCATCTTCTCCTTCTCCTTCTCCTTCTCCTTCTCCTTCTCCTTCTCCTTCTTTTAAAGTAGGCTCCACACCCAATATGGGGCTGGAACTCATGACCCTGAGATCAAGAGTTGCATACTCTACCAACTGAGCCAGCTAGTCACTCCCAAATCTTCTCTTCTTATGCATAAAAAGTATCCTGAAGTGCCACTGTGCAGTAGAATGGAGTGCATTTTGCAGATAATGGACACAAAGGAAGTTAATTTGAAAAGAGGCAAAATATATTGTGCCAGTGTTTGCAAAATGAACACAGATGCAACATATTATAATGAAGTATTAAACAGTGAACATAGCACTATTCCATAATGCAACGTTTGGAAGTCCCAGGGTTAAAAACAGTAAAATGGGTGCTTTGCAGAATTCCTCAGAGCTTCTAATACAGATTGTGTGCTTTGTGAACCTCTAAGTGGGGGAGGTATAGGTAGCATTGGCTGCCATTGTTGCCTAGATTTAAATCTGCTAGATTGAGATTGCAACAAATAGAAAATTTGATAGCAGATAATGGGCAGGAGAGAATTGAGAAACAGATCTCCTCATGCCTGTGACTATTCACAAAGAAATGTGGTTACTGCCTAGACTATTCTTTTTATTTTTTTTAATTTACTTTTTTAATTTAAATTTTACTTAACATACAGTGCAATGTTGGTTTTAGGAGAATTCAGTTATTCATCACTTACATGAAACACCTGGTGCTCATCATAACAAGTGCCATCACCCATCTAGCCCATCTCCTACCCACCTCCCTTCATCAACCCTCTGTTTGTTCTCTATGTTTTTTAAAATTTATTTTTAAGAGAAAATACAAGTTGGGGGTGATGAGAGAGAGGGGGACAGAGGATCTGAAGCAGTCTCTGCACTGCTAACAGCAGTGAGCCCGATGCAGGGCTCAAACTCATGAGCTGTGAGATCATGACCTGAACCAAAGTTGGGCACTCAAGCAACTAAGCCATCCAGGCACCCCTGTTCTCTATCTTTAGAGTTTCTTGTGACTTGCTCTTCTCTCTTCTCTCCTCATCCAATTTCCATATGCTTGTCTGTTTTGTTTGTTAAATTCCACATATGAGTGACATCATATGGTATTTGTCTTTTTCTGATTAACTTACTTTGCTTAACATAATGCATTGTAGATACATCCACATCATTGCAAATGGCAAGACTTCATTATTTTTTATGGCTTTTGATTACATATATATATATATATGTACATGTATATGTATATATAATCATATCATTTTTATCCTTTCATCAGTCAATGGACATTTGGGCTTTCTCTATAGTTTAGCTATGGTTGATAATACTGCTATAACTATTGTATTCCTTTTCTATAAAATGCATACCCAACCACTAAAGGAGATGGTAACGGCCATCAGATAAGGAAGGAAATACTTACATATGCTTTGAAATGTATTACAGCCACTTTCCCAAATTGTCCCCAGAACACCTCTCCATAGATATTCCTTGGATAAAGGAATTTTGGGAAACTCTGCTTGTTCCTGATTCAAAGGCTTTCTATAACATAGCAAAAAGTTCTGTTTCCTCAAAATGCTTCATTGCCATCTGCCAGGAAAAAATGTCATAATCCTCCTTGCTTTCAGTGACTATATGGTGAGTGATACACTGGAGATGTTAAATGCAACCTTTCACAATTGCACATTGGGAAACTCAATGATTCATGTTGGAAAATCATAGCAGACACCCTTGGATCTGAGAAACCTTTCCATTACACACCCATTTCCATGCACATAGGCTCCCAAACCTATTCATCAATGATGAACCTACTTTTCTGTATATCACTTACAATTACTTGTGAAACATTAATATTTTATTGGTCACACCTTCATTTGAAGCTCAGACTTCTGAGACTCCCAACCACTATACCCTTAGGAGAATAACTTAGAGTCTTCAAACACCAAATATTGTTAAAACTAACAGCAAGGCAAAGGTAGCCCATGATATGACATATACGTTAGTTTTACTAAGTTAAGAAACAAGGGATCTCACTGACAGGAAGGAAATATGAAGATCTTTATGAAGATTCACTTCGGGGAAGGCTGACACAGGCAGCAGAAATCACATGGATAAGAATGAGAGATGTGAAGAAATAACCAGAGGGGGGCGTGTGTGGAGATGACAGGGAAGAGAACATGAAAAAGCACAAGGATCAGACCTTATGGGCACAGAAGTGAAAATGATTACAAGAAAAGAGGGTAAATTAAGCTGTTAGTAATAGCAGTGGTGAGATACTGCAGTAGAGGAAGAGGGAACTGACTACATTAATGTAGACAAAATGTCTACATTAACTAACCAAAAAAATCTACTACCACAACTATCCATGTCAGGAGCAAATAGCACTGTATTCCTCTTTCATCCTCACATACATAATGGGCTGTATTGGATGAACATGAGGGGGACTAAGTTTCCACTTTCCCTGGGAATGTGGCAGTAACTGAAAGTTCTTCCTTTTCAATAGCCTATGAAGAAGGCACATAGATTTAGAACTTAGTCCATGCATTGATTGATGTTCATAATGATGCTTTTGTGACCATTAAAAGGTTAACTTTTTCCCTGTGCACTATTGTATATGATAATGTGTTGGGGGGTAGGGAACAGTAAAAATGCTTCAAATAAAAGTTATAAGAAAATCTATACCGACAAGTAAATTTTTTGATGACGTTCCATATAGAAGAGTTATTCTATCAATATACAATATATTGATGCATTTTCTAACTCACGTTTCTAGTTATGTCTTAAGCTAAACGTTAAAATTAATTTTCATTCCTTGATAACTAAACTATCCAGACTTGGTGCAGATACCCCATACATGTGCATAGTGATATGGAGAAGGCTTGGTTGACAATCCTTGGTTGACAATCCTTGGTTGACAATCTGCCACAGGTAAATCATCATGGGGATTTCCCTGTCCTAGACCAACAAAAGATTTATGTGTGAAACATGAATGTGTTCTGCCATGTATGAAAGCAATAAGGAGAAGAGCACACCATAGGCAAAGGGGATGTGACTTGCTTCTTGGGTCACTGTTCACAAGGCAGAAAGCACTGTGTCTCCTTCCCATTAGGAATGACACTGAGATATTGTCTCATCTCCTATATCCAATCTTGCGGCACCGAGGTAAGGGAGAGATCCCAGTCTGGGGAACATTCAGAGGCAGAAAACTTCTTTCTTGCTTCTGAATGGTAGATAGAAAAGGACCAAAGGCAGGTGAATAGAATATCTGTTGAGCAATTTCAGTATCCAGAAGTCAGCTTCCAGGCATCATAAGTTTTGGTGCACATGAGAAGGTATAAATTATCTACTCACTGGGTCTCATGACTCCTAATATTCCCCAGCCAGCCACACATTCACCATTTTCAGTTTCCTTTCCATCATTCCTGGGCTTTTCCCAGTAATTGATCTGGAAAGAAAATTCTAAGAAGTGGCTTAGCAACTTATGTAGTCCCATTAGCTCAAAAGTTCCATGAAACTCTGGATAAAATTCTCCTAATTTTTTGTATAAAAATAATATTTAATGCTTTTAACTTAGAATTATATTGAAAAATACATTTAATGAATTATAAATAGCTCACTTCATAAACATTTAAAAATCAGACAACCTCCCAAATTATAAAGATGAAATTATAAATCATCCACAACTCCACCATTCACAAATAAGCATTGTGATCAATAACTCACATTCATGTATTGCAGTCAAGTCTTCTTTTACATTTATTGGTTTTTTTTTTACAGATTATTCAATTACTATAGCTTTGTAGAACATTTAGAAAATCTGCAAAACAATAAAGAGGAAATAAAATCCCCATAACCCTATCACCCAGAGATAGTATTCTCAACAATTTGTTTATATTATTTTAGTCAGCCACTCATAAATACACACTCTATTTCCAAGTTTTATGAAATTAGAATTATATAATCTACTTTTGTTATTAGCCTCTTTTAGTTATCAAAATAGAAGATGTTTTCTTCTTTAGGAGACTTGGCTGTATCCAAGACTACAATTCATTTTGTATTTTATTACTTTCATAAAATACTCTTAATTTATTTCAGATTATCAGAAAATGCTTCTAATGATAGTGACTGTATAGTGATTTTCATTATTTGTGACAATTTTTAGCAATCCTACTCTTTGCCCTAGCATATGTTGATACCTGCTATCCTGTATAGCAGGTATAGACTACAGTCCAGAATGGGTATCATGAGGGGATGATAGAGCTTCCATAACTGGGAAAGGCAGTGGGTGGGCTGGGTGACAAAGGAATACTGAAAGTGATTCCTGGGGAGAGAGGTTTCCAACATCAATAGGTGAAACCAAATCCTATTTGAAGACATTAGGTAGGTTTGAAAGACAGATAAAGGCAATAATAATCCCCCCCCCCCACCAAAACAATTTCTTCAAACACATCTCTTGCCCTCTTGTGGCAGGGAAGGAGTCACCAAGGCTGCCACAGCAGGGGCCTTTTATCTTCTCACAAGCTATCTAGAAGTAGACATAGCATGATCCAATATGGGTTTTAGAAAGAAAATTTTGGTCATAGTGTGGCAAACAGTAGTACAGAGTGTAAATTGCAGGAGATCAGTTAGGACTCAGCTAGGCAGAGTAAATGGGAAAGAAGGAAGGTCTGAGTGACATTTCAGATGTTGAATGAACAAAAACTGATAATTGACTAAATGCACATGGAGTTGTATAAAGAAAAGAACTGGATAGATGGTTGTATCATTCATTAATCAAGATAGGAAGGAAAATATTTTTATTTTGGAGATAGATATGGTGAGATAATGCATTAAATTTCAGACCCACAGGTTGTAGAACCATAGATTTGATCCAGGAGAGAGACTGGATCTGGAGATCCAGCTTTAGGAGCCACTGGTATGTGGATGGTGTCTGAAGCCAGTAGATGGATGAGACAATGAGGGAATTAGAGAAAAGTGCTGGGCGGTGGGGGAGGTGGAATGGTTCCAGGAGGTGATACATAATAGGTTCCAGGAAGATCATGGAGACTTAGAAGAAAAGAATCCAAAAAGAATAATGTCAAAAATCTAAAGGAGATCAAGGAGAAGAAGATTAGCAGCTTCCAATATGCAAAGAGGCTATGAATAATAAAGATTGAATGTGCTCGTGTTGCTTGGCCTCAGAAAGGTCAGTGGAGATATATGTAACACCCGTTCTTATAGTTCCAATAGTTTCTGGAATGAGTGGATGTTGGAGAACTGAAATCAGTGAACATACTAAATCCTTCCTAGAATATTAAAGGAATAAGAGAGCCAGGGTCTCAGAGGAAAAATGACTTTGTATATGATGGCATTTTTTAAAATGTGAGATATGCTAAAGATAAGAATGCAGACAGTAAAGACACACTAAGCTGAATGCATAATTGATGGACCAAGAGAGGGCTGAGAGGAAGTATAACAAATCAGTGATTTCCAGAGCATGGTAAGGCTCTGCAATGTATCTTAGATAAGTGGAGGAAATTCTACAAGATAGGACAGAGGGTGGTAAGGATAAGTCACGTAGATCTGTTTCAAAGTGAGAACATAGGGATATGATAAATAAAGGGAATACACAGCCTCAATTTTCTCTGTGATACACAAGGTGAGGATTTAATGTTTAAGTATGGATTGACTACCAGACTCACATGGCGAACAGGAAAGACCTTGGTTGATATTAATACCAATAAACCTATAGTGTCCAATCTATGTGGCATGGAATTAGCTACCTTCAATTGAGAGGCAAACAGGAACTCTAAAACAAGACAAAGCACAATTATTTTCAGTTTAGCACGTCTTCTTATCTTTAATATTCTTTCATACGTTTAGTAAACAGTTATTCTACATGTATTATTAGTTAATATTATACCAGTAGCTAGAAGCGCAGCTATATCTTTTCAAGTACACTTTCATAGAGGTTTCACAATATCATTAAGTTTCATAAATATCACCTCTGCTGGTACATTCTCCTTTGCCAATGTTCCTGGTAATAAGGCAGTCAATATAAGTCAAGATAAGGCAGAGCAACCAGATTTTGTTAGAAGAAACCTCAAGAAGTGTTATTAAGTCTCATTTTAGCATCCAGTGCTTTGATTTATTTCCTTTGACACATCCTGAGCTCTCTTTATCTTCATTAAATTCATCATGCTCCTGGCCAGAGTGGCTGAAGTGTTTGTGAAGCACTAGCATGTGTAATGCTCATGATTTCATGTGGAGTCTCTGATTTGGAATTAGAATCTCAGCATATCCTTTTACAAAGAGTGTGGGGCCAGTGGCTTTCATGGTAATGGAGCAGATACTCTACATTCTAGGATGAAAATTACTTGTAAAACAATATAGTTTGTTGAGGTGGGATTATCTTTCCTAGTAGGAACTAAAATATAGACAATGCTGGCCACAGCATCCCAGATCAAGTTAAAGGATATGGGTTTTTCAAGCAATGGTGGGACTGTGGATCTCTGCTCTGGAAACACTAAGGATTAAGGAGAAATGGACAATCATTGATGGGCAGTACCAGCTCACAGTATACCCCAGTAGTAGGTGGGGTGTATCTAAGCCAACTGTGTACTTAGTTTTCATAGCTGAATAATTGCTTTGAGTGCAAACCTGGCCTACTACCCTCAATTCCATAGTGACATTGGATGCTTTCTGGGGAGTGTGGGCGAGTTTACAGTGGTGGTGCCAATAGGGATTATTCCATTTCCTCTACCAGCAAGAAAAGATAATTTTCCTGAAATAAGTATAGCTCTCAATAGTCTAGAAACTTACCCAGTGGCCAGCCTCCCTGTGATGCTCTGTAGCTCTCCTTTGCCTGCTTGGCAATCATAAAGCAGGTGTGTATGCAGGCAACTTGGCTGAGTCCTGGTCCCAGGTAGTACCCATGAGTAGAGGAGGACAGGATGTGAGGTAGGAGTGGTGGGGGATTCTAAATGGTACCTCCAAACTTACACAGAGCCCTGTGGGCCCAGAGAGATGGAGGCAGCTTCCACTTTCTGGTAAAGCTTACATACAAGACCCCCTTTGTAGAACTTTGCAGATCCTTTGATTACTTAGCATAATAATAATAATGATATGATGATGATGATGATGATGGTAAACAATCTAGTGTCGCATGTGGCCACAGACAGTCCTTGGAGCTGGTAGAATAGCATGTAGGCCACATTCTGGTGGATGAGGTGACAATATGTTGTTTGAAATCAGAAACTCTCACTCAGCTTTCTGGTCAACTCAAGGCGAGAACACTACGCATTTCAGTTTCTCCTGTCATATCTTCATGCCTTTTCACAGCAGTGAGTTCTCTGCAAGTGACAGCTTAGCCAATCTTGACTCCAAGACAACAAGCTGTGTGGAGAGGACCTACAACTTAGAGCCTTGGGAATAAGAGTGAGAAAACCAGTTTCAAGTTGGGGTCCTAACTTGTCCTCGTCAGTTAGATGTCTGCCACTCTCTCCCTCAATATCTTGTCTTCTATCACTGCCTTTTCCTATGGCCCCCTGCTACCTGCTGCCCTTGCAGAATCCAAGCAGGACCTGCAAAGACTCAACATAGTATGGCTTATCTTAGCCAGAGCCTATGAATGGGATACTGTTGGCCTCACACCAAGGACACTCTCAACTGCTCCCCCGGTTAGGCCATCCCCTGCTGGATCCTCCCAGACTGGCATCCTCTGTGCCACCCTTCTGAACATATTCTGTGTCCTAATTCTGTGTCTTCTGCCACACATGCCCCTTACCTGGAGCATACAGACTCCATGCTGAAGATGACCGTCCTTTTGCAGACTACACTTGGTCTCTTTCAGATGAGACCCTTCCATTGGAGGGTTAACTAAGTGTTTTGGTTTGAAAGATCTCCTGCAGGTTTGCAGGCCAAATAGTGGTGAGTAAAAGTTAATAAAAGCCAGTGAATAGTATGAAAAAGACTTTTTACTTAATCGTGGTTAAAAGGGATTGGTGGTTTCTTCCCCACAACGTCTATAAATGGTTCACTGCAGACTGGTTTGGTGTTAGGAGGAGGAGGGTCTGTTTCACAGAATCCAATGCCCAGACCAACCACAAAATCTCCAAAAATGCAAAAATAAACTATAAGAATGTATATGTTGTTTATTTATGTTTATACATATATATACATACATATATGCATATGTATATATGCATATATACATATGCATATATATATGTATGTGTGTGTGTGTGTGTGTATATATATATATATATACACACACACATACACACACACACAAATATTTTAAAATTCTTATTCCAGTTACTCATTTTTTCAGCACACACAATTGAATGTGTGACTTGGGTCTGAAAGGCCTCCATGAAGCCTTCTGCAAGGTGGAGACAACATCTAAAATTTCTAGTGGAGGGGGGCCTGGGTGGCTCAGTTGGTTAAGCCTCCAATTCTTGATTTCAGGTCAAGTCATGATCTCACAGCTTTGTGAGTCTGAGCCCTGCATTGGGCTCTGTGCTGGTAGCATGGAGACTGCTTGGGATTCTCTCTCTCCCTCTTTATGCCCCTCCCCCACCCATGCTCTCTCTATCTCTCTCAAAATAAATAAACTTTAAAAATAAAATAAAATTTCTAGTGTAAGTAAAAAAGATCTTTGATCCTACTGGGCAAGGGGAAGATTTAAGTTAAGAAAGAAGAACATAAACCAAGTTGGCCTTTCAGGTCCCAGGTTATAGGAAATGGGCTTCTGTCTTGCATGGAGGAAGCACAGAGGGTCATCTAATACTTGCATGCTTTCTGTGATGGTGTTGTGCTTTAGGAATGACATGCAGCCTGTGCCACACTGCTGAGGAGCCCATCCCACTAAAATCTCCCATAATTGCCAGCATAGCTCAGCATTCCTACTCATAAGGCATCCTTTTCACAAAGCTGCTGGGTCTATTCCATCTCAAATCAAGGAAGCATTGCATCTGAAGCATCTTCTTGCATGGTGTGTGGGTGGTTTCATGGAACAAACTATCCAGACAACAGCCAAAATATAAAGGTGCTTGGGAGTAGTTGTGTCCTACAAACTTATACATAAATTGAATCTGATCGAATCAGGCTTATTTGTTGTAAATAATATAAAGAGTGATATAATATAGGCATAATATTGCTTTTTTTTTTCTTTTAACCACTACTAGATACTTTAATAACAAAAAGACACTGGTCAGCTGTTACTAAGGTCAGAGACTTTCATGGTTTATCATTTCCTTCATGTCTTTTACAAAGATAAACTGGAAAAAAAGTTTGCTATAAGGACAATGGTAACTCTTTAAAAATGCAAGTCCAAAACCTCAGTTTCTGTTTTTTTAATTCACTTTATTGAAATATAGTTGATGCACAAATAGCTGTACATAATTAAGGTATACAAATTGATGAATTTGGAGATAAGTATATATCTGTGAAACCATCACCACAACCTATGACATAAACATATCCATACTTCCAAAGAGTACTTCCTTCCTTCTTTATATATATACTATTATTATTATTATTGTTATAAAAACATTTAAGATCTACTCTCTTCACAAACGCTCAAGTGTATAATATGATATTAACTATAGACAATATGCTGTACAATACATGTCTATGACCTATTCTTCTTGCATAACTGACTTTGTACCCTTTACTAAAACTTGCCCATTTTCCCCACCCCTGTCCCCTGCAACTATTGCTCTACTATCTGCTTTTATGAATTTGACTTTTTTAGATTCCTCACATAAGTGATATCAGGTAGTATTTGTCCTTTAGGGTCTGGCTTAGTTTACTTAACATAATATCATCCAAGTTCATCCATTACATTGGAAATGACAGGATTTCCTCATTTTTGAAGACTGAATAATATTCCATAGTGGCTTTCTTTTTTTTTTTTTTTCAATATATGAAGTTTATTGTCAAATTGGTTTCCATACAACACCCAGTGCTCATCCCAAAAGGTACCCTCCTCAATACCCATCACCCACCCTCCCCTCCCTCCCACCCCCCATCAACCCTCAGTTTGTTCTCAGTTTTTAAGAGTCTCTTATGCTTTGGCTCTCTCCCACTCTAACCTCTTTTTTTTTTTCCTTCCCCTCCCCCATGGGTTTCTGTTAAGTTTCTCAGGATCCACATAAGAGTGAAACCATATGGTATCCGTCTTTCTCTGTATGGCTTATTTCACTTAGCATCACGCTCTCCAGTTCCATCCCGTTGCTACAAAGGGCCATATTTCATTCTTTCTCATTGCCACGTAGTACTCCATTGAGTATATAGACCACAATTGCTTTATCCATTCATCAGTTGATGGACATTTTGGCTCTTTCCATAATTTGGCTATTGTTGAGAGTGCTGCTATAAACATTGGGGTACAAGTGCCCCTATGCATCAGTACTCCTGTATCCCTTGGATAAATTCCTAGCAGTGCCATTGCTGGGTCATAGGGTAGGTCTATTTTTAATTTTCTGAGGAACCTCCACACTGTTTTCCAGAGTGGCTGCCCCAATTTGCACTCCCACCAACAGTGCAAGAGGGTTCCCGTTTCTCCACATCCTCTCCAGCATCTATAGTCTCCTGACTTGTTCATTTAGGCCACTCTGACTGGCGTGAGGTGATATCTGAGTGTGGTTTTGATTTGTATTTCCCTGATGAGGAGCGACGTTGAGCATCTTTTCATGTGCCTGTTGGCCATCCGGATGTCTTCTTTAGAGAAGTGTTTATTCATGTTTTCTGCCCATTTCTTCACTGGGTTATTCGTTTTTCAGGTGTGGAGTTTGGTGAGCTCTTTATAGATTTTGGATACTAGCCCTTTGTCTGATATGTCATTTGGAAATATCTTTTCCCATTCTGTTGGTTGCCTTTTAGTTTTGTTGGTTGTTTCCTTTGCTGTGCAGAAGCTTTTTATCTTCATAAGGTCCCAGTAATTCATTTTTGCTTTTAATTCCCTTGCCTTTGGGGATGTGTCGAGTAAGAGATTGCTACAGCTGAGGTCAGAGAGGTCTTTTCCTGCTTTCTCCTCTAGGGTTTGGATGGTTTCCTGTCTCACATTCAGGTCCTTTATCCATTTTGAGTTTATTTTTGTAAATGGTGTGAGCAAGTGGTATAGTTTCAACCTTCTGCATGTTGCTGTCCAGTTCTCCCAGCACCATTTGTTAAAGAGACTGTTTTTTTTTCCATTGGATGTTCTTTCCTGCTTTGTCAAAGATGAGTTGGCCATACGTTTGTGGGTCTAGTTCTGGGGTTTCTATTCTATTCCATTGGTCTATGTGTCTGTTTTTGTGCCAATGCCATGCTGTCTTGAAGATGACAGCTTTGTAGTAGAGGCTAAAGTCTGGGATTGTGATGCCTCCTGCTTTGGTCTTCTTCTTCAAAATTACTTTGGCTATTCGGGGCCTTTTGTGGTTCCACATGAATTTTAGGATTGCTTGTTCTAGTTTCGAGAAGAATGCTGGTGCAATTTTGATTGGGATTGCATTGAATGTGTAGATAGCTTTGGGTAGTATTGACATGTTGACAATATTTATTCTTCCAATCCATGAGCAGGGAATGTCTTTCCATCTCTTTATATCTTCTTCAATTTCCTTCATAAGCTTTCTATAGTTTTCAGCATATATATCTCTTACATCTTTGGTTAGATTTATGCCTAGGTGTTTTATGCTTCTTGGTGCAATTGTGAATGGGATCAATTTCTTTATTTGTCTTTCTGTTGCTTCATTCTTAGTGTATAAGAATGCAACTGATTTCTGTACATTGATTTTGTATCCTGCAACTTTGCTAAATTCATGTATCAGTTCTAGCAGACTTTTGGTGGAGTCTATCAGATTTTCCATGTATAATATCATGTCATCTGCAAAAAGCGAAAGCTTACTTCATCTTTCCCAATTTTGATGCCTTTGATTTCCTTTTGTTGTCTGATTGCTGATGCTAGCACTTCCAACACTATGTTAAACAACAGCGGTGAGAATGGATATCCCTGTCGTGTTCCTGATCTTAGGGAAAAAGCTCTGAGTTTTTCCCCATTGAGGATAATGTTAGCTGTGGGCTTTTCATAAATGGCTTTTATGATGTTTAAGTATTTTCCTTCTATCCCGACTTTCTCGAGGGTTTTTATTAAGAAAGGGTGCTGGATTTTGTCAAAGGCCTTTTCTGCATCAATTGACAGGATCGTATGGTTCTTAACTTTTCTTTTATTAATGTGATGTATCACATTGATTGATTTGCAAATGTTGAACCAGCCCTGCATCCCAGGAATGAATCCCACTTGATCATGGTGAATGATTCTTTTTATATGCTGTTGAATTCGATTTGCTAGTATATTATTGAGAATTTTTGCATCCATATTCATCAGGGATATTGGCCTGTAGTTCTCTTTTTTTATTGGGTCTCTGTCTGGTTTAGGAATCAAAGTAATACTGGCTTCATAAAACGAGTCTGGAAGCTTTCCTTCCCTTTCTATTTTTGGAATAGCTTGAGAAGGATAGGTATTATCTCTGCTTTAAATGTCAGGTAGAACTCCCCTGGGAAGCCATCTGGTCCTGGACTCTTATTTGTTGGGAGATTTTTGATGACTGATTCAATTTCTTCACTGGTTATGGGTCTCTTCAAGCTTTGTATTTCCTCCTGATTGAGTTTTGGAAGTGTGTGGGTGTTGAGGAATTTGTCCATTTCTTCCAGGTTGTCCAGTTTGTTGGCATATAATTTACCATAGTGTTCCTTGATAATTGCTTGTATCTCTGAGGGATTGGTTGTAATAATTCCATTTTCATTCATGATTTTATCTGTTTGCATCATCTCCCTTTTCTTTTTGAGAAGCCTGGCTAGAGGTTTATCAATTTTGTTTATTTTTTCAAAAAACCAACTCTTAGTTTCGTGATCTGCTCTACAGTTTTTTTAGATTCTATATTGTTTATTTCTACTCTGATATTTATTATTTCTCTTCTTCTGCTGGATTTAGGCTGTCTTTGCTGTTCTGCTTCTATTTCCTTTAGGTGTGCTGTTAGATTTTGTATTTGGGATTTTTCTTGTTTCTTGAGATAGGACTGGATTGCAATGTATTTTCCTCTCAGGACTGCCTTCGCTGCATCCCAAAGCATTTGGATTGTTGTATTTTCATTTTCGTTTGTTTCCATATATTTTTTAATTTCTTCTCTAATTGCCTGGTTGACCCATTCATTCTTTAGTAGGGTGTTCTTTAACCTCCATGCTTTGGTAGGTTTTCCAGCCTTTTTTCTGTGGTTGATTTCAAGCTTCCTAGCATTGTGGTCTGAAAGTATGCATGGTATGGTTTCAATTCTTGTATACTTATGAAGGGCTGTTTTGTGACCCAGTATGTGATCTATCTTGGAGAATGTTCCAAGCGCACTCGAGAAGAAAGTATATTCTGTTGCTTTGGGATGCAGAGTTCTAAATATATCTGTCAAGTCCATCTGATCCAATGTATCATTCAGCGCCCTCGTTTCTTTATTGACCGTGTGTCTAGATGATCTGTCCATTTCTATAAGTGGAGTGACATTTATAATTGTTATAATTATAACAATTGTAATTGTTATAATTGTTAGCTCTTCCTGATGGATAGACCCTGTGATTATTATATAATGCCCTTCTTCATCTCTTGTGACAGCCTTTAATTTAGAGTCTGGTTTGTCTGATATAAGTATGGCTACTCGAGCTTTCTTTTGACTTCCAGTGGCATGATAAATAGTTCTCAATCTCAAACTGAAGGTGTCCTCAGGTCTAAAATGAGTCTCTTTTAGACAGCAAATAGATGGGTCTTGTTTTTTTATCCATTCTGATACCCTATGTCTTTTGGTTGGCACATTTAGTCCATTTACATTCAGTGTTATTATAGAAAGATATAGGCTTAGAGTCATTGTGATGTCCGTAGGTTTCATGCTTGTAGCGATGTCTCTGGTACTTTGTCTCACAGGATCCCCCTTAGGATCTCTTGTAGGGCTGGTTTAGTGGTGACGAATTCCTTCAGTTTTTGTTTGTTTGGGAAGACCTTTATCTCTCCTTCTATTCTAAATGACAGACTTGCTGGATAAAGGATTCACGGCTGCATATTTTTTCTGTTCATCACATTGAAGATCTCCTGCCATTCCTTTCTGGCCTGCCAAGTTTCAATACAGAGATCAGTCATGAGCCTTATAGGTCTCCCTTTATATGTTAGAGCACGTTTATCTCTAGCTGCTTTCAGAATTTTCTCTTTATCCTTGTATCTTGCCAGTTTCACTATGATATGTGGTGCAGAAGATCGATTCAAGTTATGTCTGAAGGGAGTTCTCTGTGCCTCTTGGATTTCAGTACCTTTTTCCTTCCCCAGATCCGGGAAGTTCTCAGCTATTATTTCTTCAAGTACACCTTCAGCACCTTTCCCTCTCTCTTGCTCCTCTGGAATACCAATTATGTGTATATTATTTCTTCTTAGTGCATCACTTAGTTCTCTAATTTTCCCCTCATACTCCTGTGGTTTTTTATCTCTCTTTTTCTCAACTTCTTCTTTTTCCATCATTTTATCTTCTAGTTCACCTATTCTCTCCTCTGCCTCTTCAATCTGAGCCGTAGTTGTCTCCATTTTATTTTGCAGTTCATTGATAGCATTTTTTAGCTCCTCCTGGCTGTTCCTGAGTCCCTTGATATCTGTAGCAAGAGATTCTCTGCTGTCCTTTATACTGTTTTCAAGCCCAGCAATTAATTTTATGACTATTATTCTAAATTCTTTTTCTGTTATATTGTTTAAATCATTTTTGATCAGTTCGTTAGCTGTTGTTATTTCCTGGACATTTTTCTGAGGAGAATTCTTCCGTTTTGTCATTTTGGATAGTCCTTGGAGTGGTGATGGACTGCAGGGCACTTCCCCTGTGCTGTCTTGACTAACTTGCATTGGTGGGCGGGGCTGCAGTCAGACTGGTGTGTTCCTTCTCTTCCCCTCTCCTAGGGGCGGGATTCACTGTGGGGTGGTGGGGCCCATCTGGGCTACTTGCTCACTGCCAGGCTTGTGGTGCTTAAGATCTGGCGTATTAGCTGGGGTGGATCGGCAAGGTGCACAGGGGCGGGAGGGGCAGGTCAGCTTGCTTTCCCTTAGGAGATCCGCTTCAGGAGGGGCCCTGCAGCACCAGGAGGGAGTCAGACCCGCTGGAGTGATGGATCCGCAGAAGCACCGCCTTGGGGGTTGGTGTGGTGCAAGCAAGTTCCCTGGCGGGAACTGGTTCCCTTTGGGATTTTGGCTGGGGGATAGGTGAGGGCGATGACACTGGTGAGCCCCTTTGTTCCCCGCCAAACTGAGCTCTGTCATCCTGGGGCTCGACCACTCTCCCTCCCATTGTCCTCCAGCCCTCCTGTTCTCGGAGCAGAGCTGTTAGCTTATAACCTCCCAGATGTCAAGTTCCTCTTGCTGTCGGAACACACTCCGTCTGGCCCCTCCGCTTTTGCAAGCCAGACTCGGGGGCTCTGCTTGGCTGGCAGGCCACCCCTCTGCCCCGGCTCCCTCGTGCCAGTCCATGTAGTGCGTACTGCCTCTCCACCCTTCCTACCCTCTTCTGTGGACCTCTCCTCTGTGCTTGGCTCCAGAGACTCCATTCTGCTGGTCTTCTGGTGGTTTTCTAGGTTATTTATGCAGGTGTTGGTGGAATCTAAGTGATCAGCAGGACACGTGTTGAGCCCAGCGTCCTCCTACACTGCCACCTTCTCAACCCATATACCACACTTTCTTTCTCCATGTGTCTATGGATGGACACTTAGGTTGTTTCCATGTCTTAACTATTAATACTATGGACATGGATACAGGAATGCAAATATCTCTTTAAAATCCTGACTTCAATTCTTTGGATACATATCCAGAAGTGGAATTGTTGGATAATGTGGTAGTTCTATTTTTAATTTTTTGAGAAACCTGCATACTGTTTTCCACAGTGGCTACACCAGTTTTCATTCCCACCACGCTGCAGAAGCGTTCTTCTTTTTTTTTTAAATTTTTTACATTTATTTATTTTTGAGAGACAGAGCATGAGTGGGGGAGGAGCAGAGAGAGAGAGAGAGGGAGACACAGAATCTGAAGTAGGCTTCAGGCTCTGAGCTGTCAGCACAGAACCCAATGCAGAGCCCTAACCCATGAACTGTGAGATCATGACCTGAGCGGAAGTCAGATGCTTATCTGACAGAGCCACCCAGGCGCCCCGCACAAGGGTTATTTTTATACCACATCCTCACCAACAGTAGTTTTTGTTTTCATTTATTTTAATAATAGGCACACTAAAAGGTATGAAATTATATATCATTGGTGTATTGATTTACATTTTCCTGATGATTACTGTTAAGCCCCTTTTCATAAGTCTGTTGGCTATTTGTATATATTCTTCAGGAAAATGTCTTTTTAGTTGCTTTGCCCATTTTTAATTGAGTTATTTATTTTTTTGCTATTGAATTGTAGGAATTCCTTATTCACTTTGGATGTTAACACTTTTTAAGATTGTCTTTTAATTATGTTGATGGTTTCTTTTGCTATGCAAAAGCTTTTTAGTTTGATGTTGTCCTACTTGTCTATTTTTGCTTTTGTTGTCTTTGACTGTAGTGTCATATTCAAGAAAAAAAAATCATTGCCAAAACCAATGTCAAGAAATTTTTTCCCTATATTTTCTTCGTGGAGTTTATGGTTCCAGGTCTTACATTTAAGTTTTAATTCATGTTGAGTTACACTTTGTGTATGATGTAAGATAAGTGTCCAGTTTCATTCTTTTGCATGTGACTATCCAATTTTTCCAGGGCCATTTATTGAAGAGATTATCATTTTCCCATTGTGTGGTTTTGGTTTCCTTGTTGAAAGTCAGTTGACTGTATATGTGTAGGTTATTTCTAGGCTCTCTATTCTAGTCTACTGGTTTGTGTACCTGTTTTTACACCATTATGACTGTTTTGATTACTGTAGCTTTGTGATAATATTTTGAAATAAGTAAGTGTGATGGCTCTCACTTTGTTCCTTTTGCTCAAGATTGTTTTAGTTTATTTTGGGTCTTGTGAGTATTTGAGAGTATAACTTTCAGTGATAAAGGTAAATATATATACTATTACAAAATACTGCAGCAATGTAAAAGTTGTGCCTAAATGACTTTTAACCCTAGAATAAAAGTTAAAAGACAGAAGTATTAAGAATAACTATAACCCACAGAAATCTTTTAGGGATACACATACACAATATTACAAAAGTAAATTATGATATGGACAACATAAAATTTGCATGTTGGGTAAGTAAAAGTTTAGTTTGAAGTTTCATTGAAGTTAAGCTCCTAATAGCTTAAAATAGACTTTTACAACAATAATGTTGTATGTAAACTCCATAGAGACTACAAAGGTAAAACCTATAGTAGACACAAGAAAGATAAAGAGGAAATAACCAAAATATATCACTACAAAAAATCAAGTCACAGAAGAAGAGATTAAGAAAGGAAAAGCACGGAAAAAGGACTAGAAACTAGAAAACAATGAACAAAAATGGCAAGAGTAAGTCCTCATCTATTAATTATTACTTTAAATGTAAATGGGTTAAACTCACTAATCAAAACATATAGAAAAGCTGATAAATAAGAAATAAGATCCAACTATATGTTTTCCACAAAAGACTCATTTTAGATTTGAGGACATACATGGTCTGAAATTGACAGAATGAAAAAAGATATTTAGTGCAAATGAAAACAAAGAGAGCAGAGAGTTGACTATACTTATATCCCATAAAATAGACTTTAAATAAAAAACTGTCACAAGAGACAAAGGTCTTTACATAATGATAAAAGGATCAATTTCAAAGAAAAATATAACAATCACAAACATATATGCACCCAATATCAGAGTATTTAAATATATGAAGTAACCATTGACAGATCTGAAAGAAGAAATAGGTAATAATTCAATAAGAGTAAGAGGTTTAAATAGCCTACTTTAAATAGTTAATAGATCATCCAGACATGAATCACTAAGGATACAGTAGACTTAAACAATACTAGAGGCCATATGAATCTAACAAACATATAGAACGTTCCACCCAAGAGCACCAGGGTACACATTCTTCTCAAGTACATATGGAACACTCTCTAGGTACATCACATGCTAGGCCACAAAACAAGCCTTAACACCATTAAGTACATTGAAATGATCCCACATATCTTTTCTGACCACAGTGAAATGAAACTAGAAACAAAAAATCAGAAACAAAAGGAAAATGAGAGAACTCACAAATACATGAAAATCAAACAATATGCTCTTGAATAATCATTGAGTCAAAAAGAAATCAAAAGGGAATTAGAAAATATCTTGAAACGAATAAAAATGAAACACAACACACCAAGCTTATGTGATGCAGCCAACACAGTACTAGGAGGGAAATTCATAGTGATAAATGCCCATATTAAAAAAGAAGAAAGATCTCAAATAAATAATCTCAATTTATACCTTGAAGACCGAGAAAAAGAACTAAGCTGGAAGCTAGTGGAAGAAAGTTTGTTTAAAAAATTAGAGCAGAAATAAACAGAGAATAGAACCATATAGAAAAAATGACAAAAATGGAGTTGATTTTTTCAAAAGATAAAATCACCAAAGTCTTAGCTATACTAGCAAAGAAAACAAGACTCAAATAAATAAAATCAGAAATGAAAGAGGAAACATGAGAACTGATGTCTCAGAAATTTAAAAAAAAATCATAAAGAACTACTATGAGCAATTACACAATAACAGATTGGACAACTTAGTAAAAATCAGATACGTTCCTAGAAACATGCAACCCAACAAGGTAGAAAAGAGGAAAAATACAAAATTTAATCTTTTTCAGAGCCATTGACACAATTGATAAGTTATTCCAAGGATATTATATCTTCTAAGATTTTAAGAAATGTTTCTCAGACAAATGCATCCTAATATATATAATATATAATAAGTATATATTATATAATTATTATACATAATAATATATATTATATATATAAATTTACTTTGGAGTGTTTGTAGTCCCACATTAAGGCTGTTTCATTTCTAGAAGATTTCTGTCACTCTCAATAAATTACAGGGTCCTCCAAAGAGAGTTAAAGGAAAGAGCTCTTACAGTATTGCATCCTAATTTGATAAAAATTAACCGGAGTTTTCCATTGCAGAGCACGTTCAAGGTCAAGCTGTTGTTAATGTGTTTTAAAATGTTGTCTATTCATGTGCTGCTAAAACATTAGTCTGAGTGACTGTGATCCTTGAGGATATACATGTCCGTTGACCATGGCTAGCTGGATTGCTCTTCTCTGAACACAGGCCTGAGTCAGTCCCGTTGGTCTGCTAATGAGGACTGCTGTGACTAGTCCTATGGACACACAGACTCACTTCTCTCCAACAGTAATTGCAACAAAAATCTGGTTGAGAGGTATTTGGGGGAGAGAAAATAGGGGAAGAATAACACTGGAAAGACAACAGGAGGGATGTAAATGAAAGGAACAGTAAAATGCTGCTTTCTGGGGCAGGGTCCCCCGGCTTTCCCTCCCTGAACTGGATGATGTGATCTTGGGAAGCTGACTCCTGGTTGTAGCCTCTGCATTTAAAATCCTGCTGTGTCCCACATTGCTGAGAGAAAAAAACAACACAGGCTCACAAGCACGCTCTCCTGGAATAGGACCTGCTGGTGCTTTTCCTTCCTGAGCAGATGCTAAGCTGGGACAAGGTGTTGCTCCTAACGCAGCATATGTGCTTGATGGAAAGAATGTGCTTTTCTATTTTAAATTTAAGTTGAGGTCTCTGAGTAATGTACAGGCTCACCTTGGCCTCTGTGCCCATGCACAGTATACAAAATTGACACTTTCTGCCTCAGGCACAGTAACCTCAAATGCTAAAAATGCCTTGAATGGCTAAAAATAAATATATTCCCTAAAACAGGAGCACAGGAAGTGTGCATGTGCATGTGCAGTTTGCCCTTGAAGATCTTGTGGGAGGATGTTAGGGGATTTTATAGATTGATTTGGAAGATGACAGAGACTTTCTCACTAATGTCTTTAACAACAGCATGCCTGTCTCAAAGTTAGTGATTGGGAGGAAAAAATTAGGAAACTGGAATCTTACAAATTGTTAAGCTGAACCATAAGAAATTACCATTTCTGTAGGTCAAAAACAGTCACATATTGGCAATTTTACACATCTCAACCCAATTGACAAATTATGTAGGTTACAGTCTGCAGTGATCTAGGTTAGATCTAAATTTAGGGAATTCTCAGTTAAGCCCTGCGCTGTGAAGTGGTGAAAAGCAATGAAACAAAGGGCCTCCAGCTAGCTCAACAGTTTTTGTTTCAGGAACTGTGACAGATAAGAGAAAACTCACTGAAGCCCTAGAGATGTGCTTGTCAGGGAATTCTCTTTACAAGGGTCGTGTGAAGTCATTAGAACCACAGCTATTTGCAGATGAAGGATTTGCCTTCAATCTTGAAAAAACATAGAATTCTGCATCAGAGTTGGTGCCAATCTGGGAAGTGGGAAGGTTCAAGTGTAAGCGCGGTGGCATCGTTACCGTGCTGAGGATGGTGTCATTTCTCTTCATCAGCCTCGCACACCCCAGGGGGAACTCTGCTTTGCAGGCGGTGCCCGGTGCATTTTGCATGCTGCATCGGAGAAGATAAACAGATCAGCCTCCCAAAGGCACACCTGCACTGCCGTGTACTGAGACTACCCATTAAATCGCCTTCTGCAACAGGATCCTGTTTGACTCATTATAAACTCCTACTATGCTGGGCTCGCAGTACTTGCATGCTATTTAGTCAGCGCGTTTTCCCTCGGCTACCTTACCTCCGCGCCACATTTGGCTGCAGCCGGGCTACGATTCTCTACTGCGTCTGACAATTTTTTTCTTTTTCTTTTTCTTTTTTTATTAAAAAAAAAAAATTTTAATATTCATTATTTGAGAGAGACAAAGAGCAAACAGGGGAGGGGCAGAGAGAGAGGGAGACACAGAATCTAAAATAGGCTCCAGGCTCTGAGATGCCAGCACAAAGCCCAATATGGGGCTTGAACCCACATACCACAAGATCATGACCTGAGTTGAAGTCAGCAGCTTAACCCACGGAGCCATCCAGGTGTCCCTTGGTTTTGCTTTTAAATAGAAAGCAGCCTCAGTAGCTATGAAATACGCTTTTAGACCTGTCTATCGTTGCATATGTAATGGGTTGTAAGTTACTATATATATATATATATATATATATATATATATATATATATAAAATGAACTGGTAATTGACTTCAAAAATCTTAGAAAATATTTACTAAACATCAGTATACAGGAAGTAATAAGCATTTTGAAGTTTTCCTTTGGCATCCCTTTTGTCTTTTGGAACTGAAGGAAGTGGAGACAGCTATCTACAGAAGTCAAGAGCCAGGCTGCACATCTTGCCTCAGCCAAGTGCACAGTGGTAAAGCATTTCGTTGGTCCAAGCCTCGGTTTTCTCTGAGGTAAAGGGGGAATAATTCATACCTGCATTAAGAAGCTGTTGGAAGTATTAACTAACAGAATCCAAAACAAACCCAAAACAAAACCCAACACTCAATGTTAGTTATCATTGTCATCATTATGATCATTATTGCTACCATTAATCCTGATCCCCAAAGAGTTCCTCTGTAAAGTTCATGTCATCTCTTGCTCTGTAAAGACTGCTAAGTGATTCCCTTTCTCAATCCAGTGTCTTTCTGAAGTAGATAACTAGAGACTTTTACTATGACTTATTAAGACTAGTGTCTGTTTTGCAGGTAGCAACAATGCACAAGGACTGAACAAAATACCTCACTGTTTCCGGAACCTATCAAACACACACACACTTTAAAACTATGGAATGTTTAATCCTGTCAGTCTCTCCACCAAGCAGTACATAATCTTGGAGTTTGGTCCCTCCTATTTTAAATTATTAATGATAGAAGATTCTGCTAAGAATGTGAATTCATTATCTTGTGGCTTTTTTGTTCAGGATAGTGTTCAGGAGTTCCTTGTGAGAACTCATGATGATAAAATCCTGTCATCGTAAGAGTAGAAACAGAAACAGAGATAAATGACTCTCCTTGGTAGTAGTCTCCACATGGATGGCAAAAACACCAGTCACTTCTGTAAAAGCCAGTAATACTTCTCAGGATCTAGCAGAGGGGAAGAAGGATAAAGAAAAAAAAAAGCTTCTGGATCTGATAGTTAGAGAGTCAACTATACTGGCGGGGCCAGATTCTAATGGCAGTGCATCCAGCCTCCATTATCATTTAATGGCAATCAAACACTAGCTGGTGTTCAACACTCAAGTAAAGCAAAATAACATGGCTCTTCAATTCAGCACTTTTTTTTTTAATTGCTACAGGGCTTGTGTGGACTGAGCTGCTAAGTCCTTCTCCTTCCCTTGCTGTTTTTCCTCTGGCATCCCAGCCTATGAGCTTGGAATGTGTGCTTTGCTTTTTTAGTGTCATTTTGAAGCCTGATCCATGCAGCCTCTCTCATCTCTGGTTACCTCTGGATCTGTTTTGACCAGCTCATCCCTTAAGTATCAATGGGATGGTGGGGGCTAAGGGTGTCTAAAACTTAAACTGCTTTTGAGAGCTGTACCTCATCTGCTTCATTGAGTTTGAATTATTTGGGCAGAATACTCTTCTGCATTTTCTCCACTCAGCATGAGGTGCTGGAATTTCACCTCTCACATCTTTCAGCCCTAATTCTGTTATATATTTTCTGGCAATTATAATGCTTATCATCCATTGATTTTTGACAAGGTGACTCTTATATCATTCCCCCTGGAGAGCTGCATGGTCCCAATTTTAGAAATCCTTGGAGTAAAGGCTATTTCAGTAACTTGTTCAAGAAACTGAGAAGTTTTCTTATTAAGAAATAATTTCTCCCCTTTGATCTTGGCCGCAGCAACTTCTTACTCAACACGTCTCTGGAGGCAAGGGAAACAAAAGCAAAAATGAACTACTGGGACCTCATCAAAATAAAAGGCTTCTGCACAGCAAAGGAAACAATCAGCAAAACTAAAAGCAACCGACAGAATGGGAGAAGATATTTGCAAACGACATATCAGATAAAGGGTTAGCATCCAAAATCTATAAAGAACTTATCAAACTCAACACCCAAAAAACAAATAATCCAGTGAATAAATGGGCAAAAGACATGAATAGACACTTCTTCAAAGAAGACATCCAGATGGCCAACCAAAACATGAAAAAATGCTCAACATCACTCATCATCAGGGAAATACAAATCAAAACCACAATGAGATACCACCTCACACCTGTCAGAATGGCTAATATTAACAACTCAGGCAACAACAGATGATAGCGAGGATGTGGAGATAGAGGATCTCGTTTGCATTGTTGGTGGGAATGCAAGCTGGTGCAGCCACTCTGGAAAACAGGATGGAGGTTCCCCAAAAAACTAAAAATAGAACTACCCCACGACCCAGCAATTGCACTACTAGGCATTCATCCATGGGATACATAGGGGAAGGGAAACAAAAATAATATAAAAACAGGGAGGGGGACAAAACAGGTCTCATAAATATGGAGACCAAACTGGGTTACTGGAGGGTTTTTGGGAGGGGGAATGGGCTAAATGGGTAAGGGACACTAAGGAATCTACTCCTGAAATCATTGTTGCACTCTGTGCTAACTAATTTGGATACAAATTTCAAAAAAATAAAAATAAATTAAAAAAAAAAGAAATAATTTCTTCTCCAGCCTGAGTCCTGGGAACTTGAAATGCTATTATCTTTCCTCTACAACAGGGCTTACCTTTCATGTTTTAAATATATTAATTCAGGGCACCTGGGTGGCTCAGTCAGTTGAGCATCCAACTTTTGGTTTCTGCTCAGATCATGGTCTCACAGTTTGCGAGTTTGAGCCCTGTGTTGGTCTCTGTGCTGACAGCACTGAGCCTGCTTGAAATTCTTTCTCTCCCTGTCCCTCTGCCTTCTGCCCCCCTCACATTTTCTTTCTCTCTCTCTCAAAATACATAAATAAACAAGTAAATTAAATGAATATGTTAATTCATTCACCAAATATTTATTGAATGACTAACATGCACATACAAAATTAAGTCCTAGAATTCAGCTTTAGTCTGTTTCCTTTTTCTTCTTAAATGTCAATATCTTATTTGGGGTTGCCAGAGTTAGCAAATAAAAATACCAAGATATCCAGTTAACTTTGATTTTCAAATAAACAACAAATAAAAGTTAAATGGAAGTGTGTTACATGCAATATTTGGGACATATTGATTGTAAACAATTTTCTAAAATGCAAATTTAATTGGGCAGTCTGTGTTTTATCTGAATATCTTAATATTCAGTGCGAAATGCTAAGACTTTCCAGTATAAATTCTAATCTAATTCCCAATCAGAGAGTAACTTTTCATTTGAACCTCATTCACCTTCCTACTAACCTAGAGTTAAAATTGTTTCCTTGCTGGTCCTTTAATTATCTTTCATTTGAAATTCAAACATAACAGATATATTTTCACACCAATTATTGTACCAATGTGAGCCAGCAGAGAAAAGCCAAATTTGTACTGTTCATTTAAAATATGTTCTGTCCTTGAGAACCTGCCTTCAATTCCTGTTTGTTTCAGATTTGACCTTTCTCTGGTTGTGTGTGTGGTAATAGCAAAAGTATGTAATAGTGAAAAATGAGTAGAGAAGAATCATAAGCTGGAAGCAAGACAGATTTGTACAGTACTTTCATCCATCCATCACTAATATTCCATTAGCCTTGCCGATGGCCTGGGCATGGTGAGCTCAGGCTCAAGGTGAGTTACCAGTGTCCGTGGGAAAATGCAAAGTAGACCAAGCCAGCTCATTTAAGCACTTCAGAAATATTAAATTAACTAAAACAATAAACTGCAAAAACATGGTGGTAAGCTTTTCCTCTTCGATTTGTAATACTTAGTTTTACAGACATGGAATTAAATTCTCATTCAACAATACTTGAGATCATTTGCTGTGATAGCTTCCTCATTAAATTAAAATTAAAAGATTTTAAAATTAAAACAAAAATGAAAAAAAATAGCTTATGTTTTTATTTTCTAGTACTTGCTTTGCTCTCTTAATTAAGCACAGAGATGTTCTAGATAGGACAGACATGTCTAAGTGCCTTTTTTAAAGCTACATTCACAGTACCTGTCAGAGGCTGTTTGTCTGGATGAACACCTTAAAATGGAGAAGATGGTTCTAGATCTTGGATATAATATCTTTTTAAAAGATTATTTATTTATTTTTGATAGAGCACAAGTGGGAGAGGGGTAAGGAGGGGGGACAGAGGATATGAGCAGGCTCTGTGCTGACAGGCTGACAGCAGTGAGCTTGATGTGGGGCTGGAACTCATGAACCGTGAGATCATGACCTGAGTTGAAGTCGCTCAATCTACTGAGCCACCCACGAGCCCCAGATGTGATATAATTTGAAGAGTGAGTCAATGTAGAAGAACTGTTAGAAAAATTGCCCCTTTCCCAATCATGGACAAGCAATTATCCTGCTGACTGTCCTATTAAAACAATAACTTTAGGGTGCCTGGGTGGCTCAGTCAGTTAAATATTCAACTTCGGCTCAGGTCAAGATCTCAATATCCGTGAGTTCGAGTGCCATGTTGGACTCTGTGCTGTCAGTTCAGAGCCTAGAGCCTGCATCAGATTCTGTGTCTCCCTCTCTCTCTCCCCTCCCCCACTCATGCTCTGTCTCTCAAAAAATGAATAAACATTAAAAAAAATTTAAAAACAATAACTTTATCCAATATATTTCATAACTTAGTGAAAAATTTTCCCTGAAAAAGAAGCTCTGTTGCTCGGACTGAAGATTCTAACTTCTGACAAAATATGTAGTTGCCTCCCTACTGCTAAGACAGTAACAAATAAGGGATTGGTGGACACTAAACTCTACATTTTTTTTCAGTGTTAATGCTTAACACTGCATCAGCATTCCAGCGGTTCTTAAGGGTTAGCTTGCTTCAAGTTAGCACACTCCTCACTGGCTGACTTAAGCCAGTCATCTATAATAGAACTAATTTACACTCTGAGATTTGCAGACCCCTGGCCTTAGGGAATAAGGGACTAGAACGTTCCCAGACCACAGAGGCCAGCAAATCTGTTTGAAGTCTTCTTAACTTTATGATTGGGCTACCAATCTTTTAGCAAAATGTCTTTCTTTTTAAGGTCATCCAAATGACGTTACTAACCTCTCCCTTTGTGCACCTGTAGACCTTGCCCTCCTCTTAGAAATAACAGAGTACTCTTGCACAACCCCTGGGTACCAAGGAACCAGACCTTCTTGTACACCCCACTCTCTGCCTCTCCACCACTGGAAATCAAGGAACTAGAACTTCTTGCACAATCTCCAAACACTGAGATAACTCTGTAGCTGGCATCATCAAGAAATGTCACAGACTACTGCACTCCCTTAACTGATTAAAACCCTTTAAAAATCTCTCAGCCAAGCAGAAAACTTGAAGTTGTTTTTGGACAAGAGTCCACCTTCTCCCCAGATGGCCAGCCGCCTGAATAAAGCTCATATTCCTTTCCAATCCAAACTTGTCTCTTGAGTACTGCCCTTTCAAGTGACAGGCAGCCAGTCTTGGGTTTCAGTAACAATACCACGCCTTAATCACTTCAAGATGGATTCTTCTCAAAGGGACTGGATTCTGTGACCTAATTTGAGTATCAGTCTCAGTGTTTAACAGTTTTTCCTATTGGAAATGTCTGAAATATTTCTAAATATTATACATTTTTCTGTGGCCCAATTCAACTTAATTCAACATAATTGCATGCTTGGTGGTGAGGGGTGAGGGTGGGCAGCACTATAAAAGGTGTTGTGAGGAAGGAATGAGTCTGTAACAGGGCTAAGCTGACAGCACCTGCATGTAAGAAGGTGTGCAAAGCTCACATGAGTGACGGTAATTAAATTCCGCCATGCTCTGGGGTAGCAGGTAGAAGGGTGGGAGTTACATCCCGTAAGCAACTATTATAGAATGTTTTTGCATGTATTATCAGGTGATCATTAAAGGATGGCCCTCACTAAGTCAGAGAGCACATTGGGAGAGTGTTCCAGGAGAAAAGACCAGATGGTAGGGCTGGAGAACCCATGAGTGACCATGCCCCATGGTAAGCAAATGATAAACTCCTGTAATAAACTCTTCAAAGGTGGGGACCATCTTATTCTTCTTTAGCCCAAAGCCTGACAGAGTAGTCATCCATCATGAGCTTTTCAGTAGGAATGAATGATACTACCAGAGGCCCTATCCCTGCCAAGAAGAATAAAATTCTACTAAAATGGGGCTAAAGCTTTGGAGGTTTCAAGATTCATTCCTTTCTAAAATGAAAGAAGGTCCCCCTCATGATCCTTATCAGCTGTTTATCTTTGGTTGGGGATTATTGCCTGCTTTCATCTCACTGTAGTAGTAGGGAGCAAGAAAGGGTGCACTGTGGTTTGGTGATATATTGAGAAACCACCCTCTTCCTCCTGGGTGTCTCCTTTACTTTTACACAGAACTCTTCCACTTCTGGCACTTCTGGCCACCAAATGTGTGGGATGGTTTTCCCACAATAAACAATTTTGCACCAGTGCAGAGTCCTATGGTTTAACTAAATTTGATTCAATTCTTACACTATATGGAGGCAGCATCAGATCCCACAGGATAAGGGCTCAGTCCCACAATACTGCTACCCTCCATCTCCTGCAGATGTCAATGGCAAGTCCAGGTTGTCACCTGGCCTTATGAGAAAATCAGCCATGAATCAGAAGTTCACATGACCCTGCCCTTAGGTTTGATTAATTTGTGAGAGTGGTTCATAGAACTCAGGGAAACACATTGACCCATTTCATTAAAAGAAATGATAAAGAGTACAGATGAACACCCAGATAAAGGGATATATAAGGTGAAGTGTGGGAGGGACCCAAGAACAGGAGCTTCTGTCCTCGTGAATTTGGGATATATCACCCTCCTGGAACAAAACTCTGTTTACCAACCTGGAAGCTTTCTATATACTTTTGGGATTTTTATGAAAGCTTCATCACATAGACATAGTCAATTATTCATTCTGTTTCCAGTCTTTCTCACTTCTGAAGAAAACAGGGGATGGAGTGGGACTGAGGATCGCAAGATTCTAATTATGGCTTGGTCTTTTCAGGGACCAGCCACCATCCAGGAATTATCCAGAAGCTCACCTAGAGTGGCTTCATTAGAACAAAAGAGTCTCATAAGCCAGGAAATTACAAGGGTTTTAGGAGCCTTATGTTAGGAATGAGTGTCAGAGACAAAATATTAGAAAACAAGATATCCTTAGTGCTCTTATCAATTAAAAAATCACAAGGATTTAGGGGCACCTGTGTGGCTCAGTAGGATAAGCATTTTACTTCAGCTCAGGTCATGGTCTTACTGCTTGTGATTTCAAGCTCCTCACTGGGCTCTGTGTTGACAGGTTGGAGCCTGGAACCTGCTTCAGATTTTGTCTCTGTATCTCTGCCCTTCCTCTGCTCACATTCTCTCTCTCTCTCTCTCTCTCTCTCTCTCTCTCTCTCTCTTTTTCTCTCTCATTCTCAAATATAAAATAAAACATAAAAGATTTTTTTAAAAAGAAAATCACAAGAGTTTCAGGAAATCTGTGACAAGAACCCGGGGCAGACACCAATTTATGGTGGTGTTTTTTTTTTGTTTTTTTTTTTTTTTGAGAGAAAGAGCATGAGTGGGTGAGAAGGGCACACAGAGAGAGAGAGAGAGAGTGAGAGAGAGAGAATCTTAAGGAAGCCCCACACTCATCTCAGGGTCCAATGTGGGGCTCGATCCTATGACCTTGGGATCATGACCTGAGCTGAAATCAATAGTCAGAAGCTTAACCAACTGAACAACCTAGGTGCCCACAATTTATGTTTTCTATTATCTCACAAGTGCTTTGCTATGTTATTCTCTTCTATTTATAAAAATGCTGCAATATAGGAGTGCCTGGGTGGCTCAGGTATTAAGCATCTGACTCTTGATATTGGCTCAGGTCACAATCTCATTATTCATGAGATCGAGCCCTGCATGGGGCTCTGCTCTGTGAGCACAGAGCCTGCATGAGATTGTCTCTATCCTTCTCTCTTCCCCTCTCCTATTTGTGAGCTCTCTCTCTCTATCAAAATAAAGAAGTAAACATTTAAAAATGTTACATTATGATAATTTTAAGAAATCAAAAAGATTGATGCAAAAAATTCAAGCATTTAAAAAATGAGCATTACCAAATCAAGAATAAATAGCCCAGAGATATTAAATAAGTGTGCATGACTCAAGAGCTAATAAGTGATACATAGAAGCAGTCATCATAAGGAGGTTTTGATAGCTCTTACGCTTCTCACTTCAAGTTGCTTAACACATGGCTGCACTGGGGAAAGGTCTGGATGAATGAGAATCCAGTCACCAACTGAATGGAACTGTTGGGTTGGTGAGATTAGTGCAAGAGAGAATGGTGAGTGATCTAACCCAGGATCTAGCACATCAGTGGGCTCTTGATACCCATGTTTTGGCTGAATTAATGGCTTGTCAAAGCAGAGAAACTAGTAGGGAGGTTTAAAAGGCAAGTTCTGGCCACCTGGATGGCTCAGCTGGTTAAACGTTCTACTTCAGCTCGGATAACGATCTCACGGTTTGTGACTTCAAGCACCACGTTGGGCTGTAGGCTGACAGCTCAGAGGCTGGAGCCTGCTTTGGATTCTGTGTCTTCCTCTCTCTCTGCCCCTCCCCTACTCTCTCTCTCTATCAAAAATAAATAAACATTAAAAAAAAGACAAGCTCAGCCTCTCTTCCTTTTACTTAAGGCTGGTGCTACTTGGTCTTCAAGTCGCACAAGTAAAGCGAATAAATTTCACCAAAGAAGGAAAAAATCCTATAGATTCTTTAGGTCTCCATACGTTTCTGATGAGATGCTAATCTCATACTTAACCAGTTCTCTTATTTTGCACTATGTACTTCACTTCTAAACTTTTGTTACATGTTACATGGAGTATAAAACAGCAGGAACTGTTGTTAGGGTCCACTATAATAATGTATGTGATAATGTTTTCTAATATAAAGTGTTCAATACAGAAATATAGAGTGTTATTATTTATAACAAATAGTATATCTGAACTAAATGAGACCAAAATCAGAAAGCATGTCACCATATTGGTAGCTTTCTTCCCAAGGGAACAGCTCAGCTTCAAGTGTCCTCTAGATGACCAATTTACTTTGAAGATGAATAAGAGATTTTCATGCAGAAAATGACTCCTATCCTAGAGACTGACAATACATATTCAGTAATACTGAGGTATCTGAGTACTGAAGGCAAAAAATTGTATTCAAGCTTTTCCCTTTACCAAACCATCAGAACACCACTGACTTGAAACTAACATTTCCACAAGGTTCAAGGGTTTTAATACATTTGATTTTGGGATTTGTTTTTTCATCTGTACCTCAGAAATCGCTAATCGCATTTCTTCTCAAGACATAAACACACCCCACGGCAGTCTGACGACCACCTTCAGAGGCTGTGTTTATTACCTTGGATTTTAACAGAGTTAGAATTCATGATCCTTAGAGTCATTGCAAATCATCTGGCAAGTCGATGCAAAATACATTTAGATAATGACTCTGGTGTTCTGGTGCTGGTTGGCTATTCATATGAGATGCAATTATTATGTTTACTTCTTTGTTTGAAAAAAACATTAATGACAAAATCCTGTCATTAAGAAGGAATATTATGGAAATTTTTAAGTGACTTTCTGTTGTTTTTCACACAGATTTTGTACACAGAGAAGCATTATTGATCCTTCCCCTAGCAGAGTTGGCTTAAGCAAGTTCCAATTTCAAACTGGCAATATGTTCTTTGTATTAGAATTCTTAAAAAAATTACATCCAAGTTAATTAGCATTAAGTGAATTAATGATTTCAGGAGTAGATTCCAGTGATTCATCCCCTATATATAACACCCAGGGCTCATCCCAACAGTGTCTTCCTTAATGCCCCTTTCCCATTTAGCCCATCACCCCACCCACAACCCTTCCAGAAAACCTCAGTTTGTTCTGTATATTTAAGAGTCTTTTATGTTTTTGTCTCCATCCCTGTTTTTATATCATTTGTGCTTCCCTTCCCTTATCTTCATCTGTTTTGTATCTTAAATTCCACATATGAGTGAATCATATGATATTTGTGTTTCTCTGACTAATTTCCCTTGGCATAATACCCTCTAGTTCCATCCACGTTGATGCAAGGCAAGATTTCATTCTTTTTTGTGGCCAAATAATACTCCATTGTATACATATCTACCACATCTTCTTTATCCATTCATCTGTTGATGGACATTTGGGCTCTTTCCATACTTTGGCTATGGTCAATAGTGCTGTTACAAACATTGGGATGCATGTACCTCTTCGGAACAGCATCCCTCCATTCTTTGGATAAAAACCTAGTAGTGTAATTGCTGGCTCTTAGGGTAGTTTTATTTTTAACTTTTTGGGGAAATTCAGTACTGTTTTCCAGAATGGCTGCACCAGTTTGCATTCCCATCAGCAGTGCAAAAGAGATCCTCTTTCTCCACATCCTTGACAACATCTGTTGTTCCTTGGGTTGTTAATGTGTTAATGAGTTGTTAACTTGGTTGTGGTGACTAACTCTTTGAATGTATTGTTGGATCCAGTTGACTAGTATCTTGTCGAGGAATTTTGCATCCATGTTCATCAGGGCAATTGGTATATAGTTCTCCATTTTAGTGGGATCTTTGGTTCTGGAATCAAGATAATGCTGGTCTTGTAGAATGACTTTTGATGTTTTTCTTCCATTTCTATTGTTTGGAATAGCTTCAAGAGAATAGGTGTTAACTCTTCTTTAAATGTTTGGTAAAATTCCCCTGGAAAGCCAGCAAGCCCTGGACTGTTGTTTTTGGGAGATTTTTGATTACTAATTCAATTTCTTTACTGGTTATGGGTCTGTTCAAATTTTCTATTCCTTCTTGTTTCAGTTTTGGTAGTTTACATGTTCCTAGAAATTTGTCCATTTCTTCCAGATGGCCCAATTTATTGGCATATATTTGCTCCTAATATTCTCTTATGATTGTTTGTATCTGCAGTGTTGTTTGTGATCTCTCCTGTTTCATGCTTGATTGTATATATTTGGGTCCTTTCCTCTTTCTTTTTGGTCAAACTGGCTAGCAGTTATCAATTTTCTTAATTCTTTAAAAGAAACAGCTCCTGGATTCATTGATCTATTCTACTGTTTTATGGTTGGTTTGTTTTGTTGTTTTGTTTTTTATTTCAATAGCATTGATTTCTACTCTAATCTTTACTATCTCTCATATTCTGCTGGCTTGGTTTTTTTTTTGTTTTTTTTTTTTTTTTTTTTTTTTTTCTGGTCTTTTTCCAGCTCCTTAAGGTATAAGTTTAGGTTTGTACCTGAGACCTTTCTTCCTTCTTTAGGAATGCCTGGATTGTTATATATTTCCCTTTTTTGCCTGCCTTTACTGTGTCCAAGAGGTTTTGGACTGCATGTTTTCATTTTCATTTGCTTCCAAGTGTTTTTTTTTTAATTTCCTCTTTAACCTCTTGTTTAGCCCATTCATTCTTTAGTAGGCTGCTCTTTAGACTCCAAGTATTTCTTGTCTTTCCAAATTTTTTCTTGTGGTTGATTTCAAGTTTCATATTTGTGGTCTGAAAATATGCACAATATTATTTTAACATTTTTTAATTATTGAGGGCTGATTTGTGTCCCAGTATGTGATCTATTCCAGATAATGTTCCATGTGCATTCGAGAAGAATGTGTATTCTGCTGCTTCAGGATGAAATGTTCTAAATACATGTTAAGTCCATCTGATCCAGTGTGTTATTCAAAGAAATTGTTTCCTTGTTGATTTTCTGTTTAGATGACCTGTCCATTGCTGTAAGTGGGTTGTTGAAGTCCCCTACTATTTTGGTATTATTATCAATGAGTTTCCTTATGTTTGTTATTAATCGATTTATATATTTGGGTGTTTCCACATTTGGAGTATGCATGTTTATAATTGTTAGGTCTTGGTGGATAGATCCCTTAATTATGATAAAATGCCCTTCTTCATCTCTTGTGACAGTCTTTATTTTAAAGTTAGATTGTTTGATATAAGTATGGCTACTCTGGCTTTCTTTGGCAACCACTAGCATGATAGATATTTCTCTATCCTCTTACTTTCAATCTGAAGGTGTCTTTAGGTCTAAGATGGGTAAGATATGTAAACAACATATAGATGGATCTTGGTTTCTTATCCTTTCTGTTACCCTACGTCTTTTGATTGCAGTGTTTAGTCCGTTGATATTGTGAATGAGTACTGCAAGATATGAAGTTATTGCCATTGTGTTGCATGTAGAGTTGGAGTTTCTGGTGGTGTTCTCTGTCCTTTCTAGTCTTTGTTGTATTTGGTCTTTTTTGTTTTGTTTTGTCTTTCCTTGCCTCAGAGTCCCCCTTAAAATTTCCTGCAGGACTGATTTAGTGGTCACAGACTCTTCTAATTTTTGTTTGTCTGGGAAATTCTATCTCTTCTTCTATTTTGAATGACAACCTTGATGGATAAAGAATTCTTGGCTGCATATTTTTCCAATTCAGCACATTGAATATATCCTGCCACTCCTTTCTGGCTTGCTATGTTTCTGTGGATAAGTCTGCTTCAAACCTGATCTGTCTTCCCTTGTAGGTTAAGAACTTTTTTCTCCTTTAATGCTTTTATTATTCTTTCCTTGTCTGTGTATTTTGTGAATTTGACTGTGATATGACTTGTTGATTTTTTTTAACATAATGGGAGTCTCTGTGATCCTGGATTTTGATGTCTGTGTCTTACCCCAAGTTAGGAAAGTTTTCCACTATGATTTGCTCACATAAAATTTCTACCCCTTTTTCTCACTTCATCTTCTGGGATCCCTATGATTCAGATGTTATTCCTTTTCAATGAGACACTGAGTTCTTTAATTCTTATATTGTGCTCTTTTGCCTTAGTTTCCCTCCTTTTTTTATGCTTCATTATTCCCTATAAGTTTGTCCTCTATAGCACTGATTCGCTTCTCTGCTTCATCTATCTTTGCCACTGTGGCATTCATTTGACATTGCTTCTCAGTTATAGCATTTTGAATATTGTTCTAATTTTACTTCTATCTCTGCAGGAACAAAATCTGTATTTTTCACAACCCCAGCTAGTATTCTTATTATTGTGATTCTAAATGCTGGCTCAGACATCTTGTTTGTATCTGTGTTAAGTTCCTGGCTGTCATATCTTCCTGTTCTTTCCTTTGGGGTGAATTCCTTCGTTTTGACATTTTAGAAGAAGAAAATGAATTAATAAAATAAAAAATTAATATTAAAAAATTTAAAACAACACAAAAATATCAAAGAAAGGATGCTAGATCCTACGTGTGTTTTGGTCTGGTTGTTGAAAGAAGTTTGGTAGAATAGACAAAAAAGGGAAAGAAAGTTTAAAAAATGGTAAAAATAGGAAAATGTTTGAAAATTTTAAAAAATGATTACATAAAAATAGAATAAAATAAAATGATTAAAGTAAAATAGAATTTAAAAATTTACAAAAAATATAGTAGAAAAAATTAAAGAAAAATCTTTCTTATAAAAACAGAAAATAAAAATAATTTTTCTCTTTCTGTATTCAACAATAAGAAAATAGAAGAAAAAGAAAAAGAAAAAAATTGAATAGATGGACCAGCAAACAAAATGAAATACAATTGAAATTACATCCAGTTTCCCCTAGAAGTCATACTATGAAGCACTTTATAGTCAGTAAACTAAGCAGGCGGAGAGACCTGTGATGTGCCTCTAGAGTGCAGTTGGTGCAGTTGAATTGCGCTTTGTGTAACAGCTCCATTCTCCATTAGAAGGCGATGCTTAGATTACTGGAGTGGATTGTTGTGACACGTCTACATGTGTATGTGCATGTGCATGTGCATAAGAGATGAAAATGGTGTCACCCAGCTACCCAGTCTCTAACATCAGAACTCTGTGCTCTTGCCAACTGTCAATCAAGCACCCCTCCTTTGTCTCCAGCTTCCGTCTGCTCCCTGCTTCTAGGTTGTCTGGGATAAAGCTGTCAGCCTGCCAGGCAGCACATCCCTCCCAAATTTTATCTCAGATGGGGCTGTGTTTCCAAACCCCTTACTTCTGAGGGCCCTTCAGCTTTGACCCATCCTGACCCTCTGGGGGAGATTCTCACAGAGCAATGGCCAGGTGTTGGCCCACCCCCAGGAATGTTCTGGCAATCACACTGCTGCAGATGACCAGAGATTGCCACTAGGTGCCAGCCCATCCCAGGAAAAGTTTGTGTGATAGTGTAGCATCAGCATTTCAGGGATTATGGTAAATCACAACACACATCTGGCACCAGGGTTCACTGCCCCCTAACGTCCTTGTCCTAACACCAGCAAACGTGGCTGTTCTCTGGGGCCCACTGGGACCTTTGCCTATGGGGAGGCCACACGGCCTCTACCAAATGTCCTCTCACCAGCAGAACTGCCTCTCCTCATGTAGCCCAAGCACCTTAGGACCTTGCTGTCTGCTCCTGGGGATTCACCTTTCCCATGAGAGCTCTGCCAGGTATGGAGCTGCAGAGTTTCAGTCTCTGTGCTCCCATGTTTGTAGACTTCTAATGGTATTTACAGTCTCTCCTTTCTCCTTCTTCCCTTTCTTGTTCAAGCCCTTATAGGTATTTCTACTCTTTCTCTTTCTCTCCAGATGCTCTCAGAGGGAGTGCTTTTCCTGTACTCTCCCCCCGTCTCCATCCTCTCTCTGCAGCAAAAGCAGCTCCCTACCCTCTGCGGCTTCTCTCTCCCCCAATTCACCTCTCTGCACCAAGTACCTGCCAAATTTTGTGACTCAAGTTATACAGATTATTGTGCTAATCCTCAGATCAATTTTCTAGGTTTGCAAGATGGTTTGGTGTTGAATTAGCTGCATTTCAGTGATGAGAGAAGCAGAAAACTTCCAGGCTGCTCCCTAGAATTTTTTAGGTATAGACTCATTCAATAAATTTTTCATCCCTCTGGAAAAAATGTTTTAAACTGTTCATATGTCATTAACTCCTCAGGGTAACAGGTACCATTTATTGACAAAATAGAACTTGCACTTCAAACACTTAGTAGAAAAGGGTTAAAAAAGCAAGATTAATATACATTAGGTGAGTCATTTAGTTTCTTATATAGCTTTAGTAATGGCATAATTTCTTACATTCTGTTTGGCAAACCAGGAAAACATTGAGAAAATTCATAATTTCCTTTTTTTCTTTTTTTTTTGCAACAAAGATATCTTGAACGGCTCAAATTCCAAATGTACTCCTGAGGACAAAAAAAAAAAAAAAAAAAAGGATTTTGATATTTCACTACGCTAGATAGATAACACTGGAAATCATCTCTAATTAACAAATGATAAAATCTTAGATTCATTGAAATCCTCATTTTGCCTTGTGCATTTATACACACATCATGGAAAGTACACATAAAAATCATTCACCTTAATAATATTTTATAGTGCTTAATTAATTCATTGATTATTTGATCCATCCATGCATTCAACAAATATGGATTGATAGATTATTTTGAGCAACAATTTACAATGGCAGATGTGAAGTACAAAAGGCATGCCTTGTCTTCAAGAATTAACAATCTAGATGGGTGATTGGTATATATACCCTTAACCATAAGTTTTTTGTATGGTGATATCTAAGCCAGTAATGAAAAGATTGTATTAACAGGCATACTGACAATTTTGACTATTCAAAAATTAACAATATCCATCATAAAAATGTATGTCAAGACCCAGAAAAGATGATCAGAACCTAAGGATTCATCTCCAGTGAGTCTTCTTTTCCATCTAGTTCCTTCTGTTACTCTTTTCATAATTCAGTTAACTCTTAAAGGACACATGTAAAAATTGTGGCCCATTTGCTTCTTTGCCATGTCTCAGTTGCCAAAACATTTATATGAATTTTATAAATTTTGTGAGATATATTTTTACTCTTAGGAAATTCTCTTTTTTTTTTTTTTGTATCTAACACTAACATTTACTGCTGTAATCGTTTTATTATTATTTTTATTCTTTTTACTGACAATGAAAAATTGTTGCTCATCACTTTTTTATCCTTTTTAAAGAACAGGAGAAAAATGTGCATGTGTTTGAAGATTTACGCTAAGATAATCCCTCAGTTTTATGTGTTTAATGGTCATAATTGCTCTTTCTCACTCCTGTCTTCTCACTATTGTTAAAGATTTCCACCTATTTCATAAGTCCTAAAAAAATTAGAAGATAATTTTAAGAGATTGTTTCAATTCCAATAGAATTACATACATTATCTCATATTATTATGCTCATGCTGCATATGGAAAAGACTTGGAAAGGCTGTTACTTGTCCAAAGTCCTGAAGATAAAAGTTTCAGGGACAGGTCAGGGAGTAAAGTGTTGTTGGTTGGCTTTGGAAATTGTGCTCTCACTCCTTATGTAAACATCTCACTACAGATGTTTGGTTGGTTGACTTTTACTGTTCTCTTGTCTGCTTTTGACCATAGTCAAGTGAATGTTTCCAATTATCAGCATTGTCCTTCATTCTAGACTTTTAATCCAACATTTTCATTCTCATAACTTTCTCTCATATGTTACAGAAAAAAAAATGGAGCTACTAGCCATGAACTGCTACCTTCTGTGGTTTCCCATTATTCAAAGCTACACTTTGGTACAAATGACTCATGTTTACATCCTCACACCTACCTCAGAAAAGAGACAAAGATTGACACTCCTGTGATAGATAATGTCTACTCATGACCTCCAGGCCTCATTTCATCATTATGTTCCTCTCTGATGAATGTTCATTTTTTCCCTTTCTACACACTTCTGCTATTCCTAAAATAGTCAAATATCTCCACCCAAAGTTCCCTCTTTAAAACATGACCCCTTAAGTGATTACCCTTATTTCTCTTTCCTTCACCAAGAAACTTCTTGAAACATTACTATATATTTTGCTTCACTCTGTTGAAAAAGGTTCTCTATTTAAAGTTGCCATTAAAATCCAATATCCTGTGCTTTCAATCTTGTAGAATTGATTTTTCTGGAGTGGTCTGTGACCAACTGCAAATTAATTGCTCAGCCCACTTTTCAAACGCTATCTTCTTTGGCCTTGGTGACATGCTTTCTCATGTCTTTCTTCCTCTCCAAGTATTCCTCACCTACAGTTTCTGCTTTTTCTTAGAATTCTTTTCTGTTTCTACCATGCACATTTTCCCTACTTGACCTCATAGTTTTCTGTGACTCTACCACTTGTATGATACTGAACCCCAAATAAATATATTCAGTTTCTCTCCTTTCCCTTGAACTCCAGACTCACATTTCCAGATACCTATTAGATAGTGATGCTTGACTGTCTCCTGTCAGTTCAATTTCAATATGCTCCAGACTAAACACAGCACCTTTCTTTCCTCATTCCAAATCTATTCTTCCCCATCCTGGTTATGGGTGCCAGGTTTTTATTTCTCAAGACACACTCCCTGGACTTAATTACTCATTTTGTACATTTTGGCTGAACTGTAACTTCCAATTCCACATCCTCCATCCCCATGCTTTTACATTTGAAAACTTCTATTTGACATGGAACATTAAAAAATTATCTCTTCTATTACATTTCTCAGGAACTTCATAGCACACAGTGGCTTTATATTCAGCATTATTTTCAGAACTCAAATAAGAATTTTACCAAGTTATGTTATACGCATATTTACATGTTTAGCTTGCTCTGCTGAGCTGTGAGTTTCTCAGCGGAGGTAACTGTCAAGTTCATTTGTTACCACTAGCATCAGGCACATAGGAGGCACTCAATAAATATTTTGTACAATCAACTGATGACGTATCTCATTATTGGGCTCCATGTTCCCAAATCTCCATTACTAGAGCTCACTTCATTTGCATTCTCTCCCCTACTAAGTTAGAATTCTTCAGATAGTGTTGCAAAAACCTTTGGTGGTTCTCCATTGCCCTCAATATAAGAACCAAATTGCTTAGCATGACATAGAGTCATCACCATTAGCTCATGCTAGTTCATGGTCTCCCTGCTTCCTATCCCTAGAAGACAATAAAACAATCCTTGCCACTGGTGTGTTATGCCTTTGTGTGTCTCTGAGTATTGCCCAAGCTATTTTTTTTCCTTTTCCTTTTTTTTTAATCTTCTGTGCCTGAACACATTTTCTCCTCCACAGTCTTGCTGTATGTCAGCTCCACAACACAACCTATTCTTGTGAGCCTTCAAAGAACATATGCCTCCCTTTTTCTTGCCTCCATACGCATACCATACGTATTTTGCTCTAGTACTTTTGTTATGATTTCTGTTATATGTCTCCATTTCTTTTTGTTTGCATGTTATGTATGGAGTTCTCTCTTCAATGATCAATGAGCCATTTGATGTCAGAAGATAGGTCTTATTTATCTTTGATCCTTGGTACAACATACATTTGCTGAAAAATGATACACACTAAGTGCATGTTTATAATTAAATTGATTAGTGAGTATAATTTTGGATAAAATAGTAAAGTGGTAAATGAATATTTGCCTTTCTATGAAACAAAGTACTGTTCTTTTTATTTTTCCAAAAAAAAGTCATCAGAAATATGCTGGCAGATTCTTTACCCTGTGATTGAGAATGTGCTCGTCCCCTTTCTTTAGATAGAAAGAAAAATAAGGACGAAGTAGAACAGTCACGGCACACCTGTGTTGGCAAGCTGTCAAACCCTCCATCCCTGACATTAATTGGATCATCCACTGAATGGGGAAACTGATGGAAAATGCAATGAGAAGAGATGACTGGGGAGAATAAATGTTATCCTGCCTATCAACAGTGATGAAAGTGACACCTGAAGAGTTATCTTTTATTCCACGCAAACAGATGGCTTCAAACGACACATGCTACATGCTGCCAGATTTCTTATGCTCACCTCTAAGCATTTAGGCCAGCTTGAACAATCAAAAATTAAAATCTAAACAACAAAGAACACTTCCTGGTGGGGTGAGTCACTAAAGCTGAAAGCAATTATCAACTGATTTTAAGTGTCTGCCTGCTGTTTTGTTAAATGACCTGCTATATGAAAGGAATTTTATGATGAGGACTTAGCCAAACATTAGAAAGAAAAAGTCCCTGATTTCTGTTTTCCACTGGTTAACAAAAGAAAGAGAAAAGAAAAAATAAATAAGGCAAATAAAAAGCCACATCCAGTGATTGTATCCACCCTCCTACTGCAAGGGAAAATGAATGTCCAAGGAAACTTCTCTTCAAAATTATGGGTCATATTAGAGAAAAATAACTAAAACCTTGTCATCCAGTGTTTATGTGAGATGACATAAATCTAGGATAAGGAATAGAAGTGGTCAAACAATTAAAAAATATATATTATCCCCCATTTTACAGAGCAATCAGATTCAACACATGTTATGAATTTTACCCTTCTCTAATTTGGAATTTCATTCAATTTTATTCTAAAAACATCAAATTATACTCAGACAAGTAAACACCTATCTTAGTTTGCAATGCTTAAGGGATATTTAAATTGGGCAAATGTGTTTTGTGAGTTCTCCTCGTTCATATAATGCAAAGTTGTTGCTAGTTTGGTTTCCAGATTACAGCAATTTAGAATCAGGAGAAGATGGGACAAAAAGGGGTATGCATGGTAGGTATCAAAAAGGCAAAATTGTTCTATACCAAATAAGCTTAAAGGGAGGAGGCAGGTGTTTCAAGTGGAATAAATATATTTAAATGGATAGAAATGGTTTGAAGATGTGGAAGACCAAGGTAAGGATGAATGGGAAAGAGAGGCATGGGATTTGAGAAATGTAGCTCCGTTATGAACTAAATCCCTTTCATTTTCCTCTAAGAGATTCAGGTAGAGGATAGCATAGATGCCATTTTATTGTTTTTGTGCTTCTGTACTGTGCTTCTGTGCATCATGCAACTCCTTGAGCAGACTGAGTGGCAAGGAGCCTCAGCATTTGCTAAGGTTATAAGGGACAAAATGATGGTGTTGGGAAATGGCTGACTTCTGCCTGGATAACAGTTTGTGAGGGGATCTTCCAGTAAACTTCTACTTCCTATAGACAACCTAATTCTTTGTTATTAATCTACTAAATACATATTAATTTTTGTTTCAGATAAGATGCTATTTTAATTGACATAAAAATTAATGCACGTTGGCACTGCTTTCTAAAACTATACAGTCTATAAGGAAAGATTCAGTCAAGAAAACTGAATTGATAAATAAGATAGAGTATGAGTATGGATGAGGGGGAAATGAATTCTCACTGATGATAGTGGAGAGACAAAAACAGAATTTACAGAGGAAGAAACATTTCAGCTGGGTCTTTAAAGAAGAATAGGCACTCATCTGGCAGAGCAATAAAAGACAGATCATTGAAACAGAAGAGTTTATACAAAGGAATGGTAACATTAAAGACAGAAATATGTCCAGGCCACAGAAAAGTACATTGTGCATGAGCATAAAGTGTATTCCAGGGGAGGGAAATGATGCTGAGAAGGTAGATTGGAAGACTTGTAAGGTACTTTGCATGTCCTTCTAAGGAGTGATCTTATGCAGCAACATGATGCCACCAGATTTCCCTGGTGATAATATGAGGACAACAGATTGAAGTAGAAAGACATGGAGGATGAGACCAGCTTGTACATTATTTACAATGGCCCACATGATAGCTGATGATAACCAGAACCAAGACAGAGGAAGTGCAGGTGGAGAAAATGGTGTCAGTTCCTAAGGTGTTTAGGAGTAAAAATAGAACTGGTGCCAACTTGTGTGTAGACAACTAACAGAAGTAAAGTCAGTAATAAATGAAGTGTCTTGATTGGATGCTTTTTATTTATGGCAGTAGTGCTTTTATGCAAGAGAAAACTGGAGGGAGAGTTGGCTTGTAGTGAATCTGGAAGGTGGTGAACTCATATTAGGACAGGCTGATTTTCAGCTGTGGAACATTAGGGAAAGATACAGTTCTTGGGGATGCCTGGGTGGCTCAATGGGTTAAACGTCTGACTTATGATTCAGGCTCAGGTCATGATCTCGAGGTCCTGAGATCAAGTCCTATGTTGGGCTCCACGTTGAATGCGGGGCCTGCCTAAGATGCTCCTTCTCTCTCCCTCTGCTGCTCTCCTCTGCTTGTGCAGCTCTCTTTCTCTCTTTCCTTAAAAAAAGTTAAAAAAAAAGATGCAGGTCTTGAACCAAGACACGGTCAGGCTATAAATGTATATATGACTCTATCATCTTGGTGTAGATATGGATACAAAGTCCAAGAAGACATAACTTCTCATATCTTAGTTGTTGCTTCATATCTCCCTTCTTCCAACTTTCCCATCAAATTCTGACACAATAGAGAGTTTTTTTTAAAAGATCTGTCTTTTCTACCCCAAAGTTTTCATACGGGCTGATATGGCTGCCCTGCATACATTTAAATTTGGCTTTTGTATGGCTGACTCCTTCACATCCTTTCAGCGTCTTCTTGTATGAATATACTGAGAAATGGCTCCCTTGGCCATCCCCACTCCAGCCTGTTCGTCTCTGCATTGTTCATTTCCTCCAAAGCACTTATCTCAATGAACTTCCTGTTTGCTTAGTCATTTACTGCTTATCTTTCTCCTCTGACTGTCAGCTCTAGGGAGATGGGGGCTGCATCTATTCACCCACCAATTTATACCCTGTCTCTGGCACACGGTAATGCTGAATTAATAATAGTTGAGTTAAACAGTAGATTTGAAGAGGAAGGAAATTAAACAAAGCTACTTTGGAGATGGGAATTTTACTCACTTAGTGCTATTAAGAGGCACATGAAAAATTAATCTCTGTGAATCACAAATATGGTGAATCTATATTTGAGGATGTTAAAAAGGCTATGTAAAATAAGAAAGGCAAAATGGAATTCTAGAGATGTGTGCTTATCAGAAGGTGTGAGTGTAACATAGAAAGGAGAAGCAGTAGAATAAGGAAATTGAGGATATTAAGTGAGGTTAATAAGGATGGAAACATAAGGGGAAGGTATTTGTACAGAAACATGCTAGAAATTAGGAAATGTGCACTCTATCTTCTTTGCAGAAACTAAGTAATGCTTGTTCATAAGTTAGATATTTATATTAGCATGTTAGTTCATACTAACTTTAGTGTATACTAACTATATAGGTATATAGTATATAAATTGTATATAGCTATATAGTTATATGGTATATATTGACTATATGCTAAATATAAATATAATTATATTAAGGAAGGGATACTTAAAACATCCCATACTTGTGACCCACAGTGAAAAACTACTTCTCTATCCAGGAGTCCCTAAGTGATGAGTATTCTGACATTCTTGTTTTACCAGTTAGGAAACTAAAAATCAGACATTTTAAATTAGAATGTAATATGTGCACTGACCTACATCTCTAAGCTACAGGTAAGTGTTCAAACTATTATTATCTTGCTGAAGGAGAACTTGGACCTTAAATGTGTCTTACAGAGTTTTCATCATGTGGAGCACCTGGGTGGCTCAGTCAGTTAAGCATCCAACTTTGGCTCAGATCATAATCTCACAGTTTATGGGTTTGAGCCTTGGCAGTGTGGAGCCTGCTTGGGATTCTCTCTCTCTCTCTCTCTCTCTCTCTCTCTCTCTCTCTCTCTCTCCCCCCTCCCCCACTTCCACGCTCTCTCTTTCAAAATAAATAAGCTTAAAAAAGAAACAGTTTTCATCCTGTATCTGTCCTAAGTCCTGACCCTTTAAGGAAACTCTGGACTAAATAATTTCTCCAAACATGTGCTTGTCCTGATTTCCATACTTGTACCAAGTAGCCTTGGAAATCACCCCAAGATTCTATGCATGGAGATAACCAGATCAGGTAGGAGCCTAGGAACCTCACCATATTTGTGTTGCCCATTGCTGTAATTCCAGAATCTTTGATGGTGCCTAGCACCTAGCAATCACTACATATGACTGAATAAATGAATCTTTGTGTTTCTTAAAAAGACCCCCCTAAACTGATTCAATAATCTATCTCACTGTTTCAAATTATAAAAAGAAATGCTCTCTGCCATAAAAAGTTAGAAATGACATTACTGTTTCCATAGCTATAATTAGGCAATACTTTACCAAAAGCATTTTGGTAAATAATATTTTCCTCTGTTATTTTCTGTCAACAATTCATTTTTCTTCAATAATCATAATTTTAAAATAATCTCATATTTTTTGTTTTTGTTTATCTCCTCTACTAGAGTGCTGGCATGACTCATTTATTTAATTCATCCATTATATATATATATAGAGAGAGAGAGAGAGAGAGAGAGAGAGAGCAACAATTACATGCTAAGTGTTATTCTAAGTGCTATGGAAATGAGTAAGCAATGGACAAGATAAAAAGAGCCTGAACTCATACAGTTCACATTTTAGTAGGAAAGAAAGTGATTAATTTTTTAATGTTTATTCATTTTTTTGAGAGACAGAGAGAATAGAGCATGAGCTGGGATGGGGCAGAGAGAGAGGGAGACAGAATCCAAAGCAGGCTCCAGGCTCTGAGCTGTAAGCATAGAGTCTGACACAGGGCTCAAACTCACTGACCTGATCATGACCTGAGTCAAAGTCGGACATTTAACTGAGCCAACAGGCACCTGAAAAGGAATAATAGGTATCTTATTTTCCATAGTATCACTAGAACCCATCATAGTATCTGATGTTCAATATATATTTATTGAATGAATTAATAAATAAATATTACATGCTAGACACCATATGCAGACTGAGGACACAACCCTTATCCTTTTGAAGCATACTGTCTATGCTATTTTTAAGTAATTAGAATTGCTTTTGGCTTAATGGTACAAGAATAATAATCTACCATAGCCACTCTTATGCCTAATTTTAAGAAATTATAATTGAAAAGCAGTTTTGCAGAAATTGTTCATTAAGGCAAAGTTGAATAATTTTATTAAGGGCGATCTCTAAATAATTGCAGCAAGTTATAAATTATTTGTTTAAAATATTTAGATAAGAGGTTTAATGAGGAAGTCGAAATGAATGACTTCTAACTTTCCATATTTTTTACATTGAACCAAAGAAACAATGAGAGATGAAGACATTAAAATAAATTTTAAAATGACTTTTATAATATAAAGAAAATCAACAGACAATAGCATAGCATATTTTATAGTATAACTAATCACTATTTTTTTAGCCAATTCAGGGAAGAAACTATGAGTCATATGCATTTTCAGCCACTTTTGTCCACTAAGGAAACTGTTATACCATTAGATTCATTAAGAAGACCAAAAATGAAATTTTTTTATTAGTGACTTTTTTTTGCTTCTAGAATAATGAAGACCTACATATTAGATTGCAACTTTGCTGTAACTGGCAATGAGAAAGTGCTTTGTATAGTAGAAACTGCTGAACAACAATAACCACACACACACACAAATTATTCCACACTTTAAGTGTCCCCTGTGAAGATACCATCCCAGCATTCTGTCAGGTAACATGTGTGTTTCTGAAAGTTTTGTTCTGACCCCAGGGGGCATGCCCAATCATATTTACACATTATAGTATATACATTACAGAAAATGCCAAAAAAGAGAGTGAACACAGAAGAGGCTTTGCAGTCAGGTCTTATCCAGATGGTAATAAGCATATTTAGAGATAATGAGATTGAAATAATGAAGTGTTTCAGTAAAAACTCCATTCAGCAAAACACCAGGTGTGCAGAACAAAGGGCCAAGTGACACACAAGCACATCCTTCCTCTTCTGTGGGATCATGAGCTTCAGGGAACTGAAGAGCTCTCTGGCAGACTCTCTGGGACAGAATGGATGATCAGCCTCTCCACAGTTGAACCAGCTCTAGCTTTGAAGAGTTAGTGCTGTTTCACATGGTTAAGTTGAATTAAAGAGAATTTGGCCATTCATCTCCACCTGAAACTGAAGATTATCTACATGGGATAGAGAGTGCTGTTTAGGTCCTGGGCTGGGGTGGCAGCAGGCAAGGTTGTGGCCTGGGAGGCATGACCAGTGTTCCCTATCAATCTCAGGTGGCTTCTAGAAGGTGCAGATGGCTCCTGCTGGGAATAGTCATCAGCTGGCTGAGAAATGCTGAAATAACGTGTTGCCGAGCTGCCTGAGTGGAGTGGTATGATGAATGCAGTGCTTCTCAAATATTAATGTGCGGGAGAATCACTTGGGGGGGGGGTGTTAAAATACAAGTCCTGATACAACATGTCTGGGGAGGGCCCAAGACCCTGCATTTCTAACAAACTCCCAGAGGATTACCTCTTTGAGGAGCCCTTCTGGACCACTCTTTGAGGAGCAAATTATCAGAAAGCCCCTGATAACAGCAGCAGAACATAAAGGCTCATCAATCCTCTCTACCATTTGTTTGAAATGTGACCACATATATAAGCCACTTGAATTCCATGACACAACTCCTCAGCTATCAAATGGAAACAGAAACAACTATAGTGAAGTATTTTCATTATGATTAAAATAAATACATGCAGTAAAACAGTGCTTCCTAGCTGTATGTCCTTGGAAATGATAGGTAACCTCTCTGAGTCTTCTTTACTTCATCTACAAAATGGGCATTGTATCACATCTCTCTTTTGAAATCTTTAATGTTTTATTTAGTTTTTTGAGAGACATAGAGTGTGAGCAGGGAGGGACAGAGAGAGAGGGGGACAAAGAATCTGAAGTAGGTTCCAGGCTCCAAGCTGTCAGCACAGAGCCCAACGTGGGACTTGAACTCACAAACTGTGAGATTATGACCTGAGCCAAAGTCGAATGCTTAACAACTAAGCCACCCAGATGCCCCTGTATCACATCACTTGATGAAGGTTCCATGAGACAGTTGTACCAAGTATCTAGACCCTTGCCTGGCACATGGTAGCTTCTGAAGAAATGTGAGCTCTCTGCTTATTATCTGTGAGTTACAATATGATGCTGATCCCATGACTCAGAATATGAAAATACATATGTCACAGCAGTGACTTGCTGAGACATCCTTCTCAGGCCTCTGAGTTCAAAGCAAAACAATTGCATTTGCTTTTTTTTTCTCTTCTTTTTTAGAGTGTTTGCAGCACCTTGGGAGAATGTCCTTTATTTTACCTGGAGGAAAGTACTATTTTTAATATTAGCAGTGAAAAATATTCCCATGTTGTACCAGAATTGCTGTGTCTGTCACTGTGTCACTGTGTTGTACCAGAATTGCTGTGTCTGTCTGTTGCTGCATTTCAATGTTCTGTATTTTGTGCTTGTTTTCACAGATGATAATGTGCACCAATACAAAATACTAGCGGAAAGCACACCTTCAGTTGCTCTAAATATACTCTGAGGTAAAATCGAAATTTTCTTCAAGGAAAAACTGCCCTTCTGAGAAGATAGCTGAGCTTTGGAAATGCATGTTTTGCCCTCCTTTAAAAACTAGTGAGCAATTATTTTTACCTCAAAAATTCATTAATGATACATACTATGAATATTTGCTATCTCCTGCCATTCTCTGTCAGAACACACATAAAGGAATCACTTGAACTCTAAGACAGCCTGTTTCCTAATCTGCAAAAAAAGGACGCAAAACAACTCTCCTGTTCCCCTGAAGTGCCTCTGTGTGGATCATACAAGATAAATCAACACAAAAGAGTCCAATGCAGTGTTCACACAACATCAATGCTTTTTGCTTGGTCACTGTATCAAGAGAAACATTTCTTAAAGGACTCATGGAATTTTTAAAAACTTACTACCTAAGTTTCTGGATTAAAAAATCAAAATCAAAAACAACAACCATTCACAGGGCACGTTTCCTAAGTAACCTGATTTTAAGAGTCATTATGAGGATGGTGTGAGTTGATGTTTGTCAAAGCCTTGGACAGCAGCTCTCTGTGAGTGGCTGTTAAAGAAGCCAAGCCAACAAAACTTGGCTTTCCAGGGGAATCTCCGTAGGACATCTTTCAGGTTGGGACATTCTCATGGACAAAAGTATTATAGACCAGGCCTGGTATGTATCTTAAAATGTGCCTCCCCCATACCTATGGCCACGTGGGTCCTAGATCCTGTGGGAAGGTTGTTCATCAAATGGAGTGCTTGAAGGCTTCCTAAAATAGTCATGTTTGAGGGAAAACATAACTAGTAGTCACCTAACAGACCAAGACAAGGGGAGAAATTCTAAGTGTAACATGGAGTCTTCTTCTCAGATTTTTCCTGACCCAGTACCCACTGGACTTGATATGGAGTAGAGATCTGAATGGATTTTGTCAGTGATTTTTAAAAGACAATTATTTAGGACTTATTATTTATTGTTAATATATTAGTTTGTCTTAGTAAAACTTATAAAACACTGGATGTTGAGCAGTATAAAGAGTCACTTAATATGTTCAAGGCAGAATTTGCAAAAATTAATCTGGAAAGTGTGTGAACATATCAATTAGCAGAGCACCTCTAATGACAAATTTCAATTTTCCCACTATGGACGAAAGCAATAATACCAATTTTGAAATAAGGAACTTAAAAATTCATCTGCACAGTCGTCTGTTTCTTTGTAAAGAGACTAATCTTCAAAATATTGCCATTCCATCCTTAAGACAATCATTTGATAGTATTATCCCCATTAGTCAGTTAGTAAGAGTTGTCACAGGGAATCATGGAGAGAACTTGCTACAAGAAAAAGAGCATAAAGCTTATCAAAAAGAACTGTCCTGCTCTGCATGGAGCTGGGACTGCAAATTTCTTGATCTTTTGATCTGACACATACTTTCTCTGTTGACAGAGTAATTTTCTTTTCTTTACAACTAGGGTAAAAAGTGGGTAGTGTATGCCTAGATACTGCACTTATCAAGAGGTCAACTGTTTTCTACCACTATTAATATTGATTGTTTTTAATATCTGTGAAGAATAAAAAGCTGCTAATTGGCAAATGCCTTTAAGTATTAAAGGATGCATTTCTATAATGAAAAGTTCAGCTGAATCTTACATGTATCACAGACAAGGTACTGAAAACTTACTGCATAAATCAGTTTTTGATAGCAAGGCATCATATTTTTTAAAATATCACTACGTTTTTTTCCTTATAAGAAATATCAGAGTAGATTATTTCTGATGGAGATAAACTTGGTTTTTTTTTTTTGAGGATTAGACAATTTTTATGCCAACTATTTTTACCATGACGTACCCAGAATTATTATTAATCTAATCACTCCATTTCAGTATGCACACTTCCTTCTTTACAAACCATTCTTGTTCTTTAAAAAAGGAGTGTTAAAAGTTAAATATGTACAGTACATTAGCAATACTTCATTCCTAAGTTCTGTAGGAGTCCATATGGATATTATCAACCTAGCTACAAAGCCATGTAAAATTTAAAGTGGTGGCATTCTCAGAAGACAGAAAATAGCAATAAACAAAAGGCAGTTCAACCCTGTTACAGGTTATCTTTTCTTATTTTATTTGTTTTAGTGTTTATTTTTTTTTTTTTGAGAGACAGATAGAGTGCAAGTGGGAGAGGGGCAGAAAGAGAAAGAGACACAGAATTTAAAGCAGGCTCCAGGCTCTGAGCTGTCAGTGTAGAGCCTGATGTGGGGCTTGAACCCAGAAACCATGAGATCATGACCTGAATTGAAGTCAGATGTTTAACTGACTGAATCATCCAGGAACCCCTCTTTCTATTACTTTAACTGTGTGCCCCAAATGGAACATGAAACGGAACATGGATTTATTTTTACCACTTTTCTAATCTAGATTGATATTCCTAAAGAACAGATATAAGTAGAGTTAATTTTTTGATAAAACAACTTCAAGACCCTTGATTGGTTCAAAAACCATAAATTCTCCATTCGTGCCCTTGCATATTCCTTGAAATTTCCTCATGCTCACATGTCATGATTCTATCCACCTCTGAGAAAAGCAGAATCCTTTTCTGGTTTTTCCAATTCTCCCTCTTATGAATAACCCCTACTTTACATTTTGGGTACTGATCTGGCTCTACTTTGGAGTAGAGTTATGCATTTATTTTTCTACTTTCTATAAACTAGAAGCTTTTTTCAAATAGAATTGATGACTATCTTAACATTTTTCTGCAATATTGCACATATTCCTGTGCATATAGGAACTCTATAATGAATCAGCACTGATCCTGATGGTAGCCTGGAGAACTGACTCAGCCATGGTCTTGTAAATTTTACTTTCAATCTATTTGCATCTTTGAGTCTAAAAAGTGTGTCTTACAGAAAAGGTATAGTGGGATCACATATTTTTTAAATCTAGTCTGACAATCTCTGTCTTTTGATTGGATGGTTTGAGACATTTACATTTAATATTATTACTGGTATAAATGATTTATAGCTGCCATTTAAATTTCTTTGCTGTATGTCTCATTTTTTGTTCTTCTGCTGCTCCTTTAACTGTTTTATTCTGCAGCTAGTGAATATTTTCTAATGTAGATGTAGATTTTCTGAGTGAATTTTAAACTATATTTTTTACTTATTTTTTAGCAGTTGTTCTAGAATTTCCCATATATATCATTACTTACCAGAATAAATACTTATTTCAGATATATGCTAATTTAATTCTGGTAAGATATATAAATGTTACTTCTATACAGTTCTGGTCTCTTTTTCCCCTTTTTGTGGTAATCTTGTTATACATATTACTTCTCTTTATGTTGAAAGCCCAATAATACACAGTTACAATTATTATTTTATCATCTATAGTGTTCTTAGCCAAATACAGCTCTGCTGCCACTCATCTCCTTTGTGTTGTTTTTGGCAAATATAGTATACATATATTTCTATGTGATATAGACCCAATATGACAATTGTACATATTATATTATGCAATTATTTTTAAGATCAGTTATGAGAAAAATTGAAAAAATATACACTATTACTGTTTTTTATGATTACATAACTATTTTTACCTGTGCTTTTTGTTTTTTCATGTGGATTCAAACTACTGTCTAGAGTTAGTATTACTTGTTTTCAGCCTGAAGAATTAACATTTTTTACTTAGTATAATTTTCTAAAGCAAGTCAAATAGCAACATATTTAGTGCTTGTTTACCTGGTAAAGTCATTATTTCACCTTCAATTCTGAAAGATAGCATTGCTGGATAGAGAGTTTTGGGTTGACAGTTTTCCTTTGAGCACACTGAATGAATATATCATCCCACTGCCTTCTAGACTATATTCTTCTGCTGACAAATCAGTGAGAATCTTATTGCAGTGACTTGTAGGTGAGGAATTATTTTTCTCTTTGTGCTTTCAAGATTTTCTCCTTGTTTTTGACTTCGAACGTTTTTACCATGATTTGTGGATCTCTTTGAGTTTATCCCATGCGGAACTAATTGAATCTATTGTTTTCCAATAAATTGGGGAAGTTTTCTGCCATTATTCCTTCAAATAGTTTATCTGCTTTTTTTTTTGTCTCTCTTTTCTCTCTTTTCTCTCTTTCTGTGTATGTTGGTGCAGTTGGTGTCTCACATTTCTTTGGGGCTCTCTTCATTTTTTTTCTCTTTTTGGTTTTCAGATTATACATTCTTTATCAATCTTCTTCAAGTTCACTAATTCTTTCATCTGCCAGTTCAAATCTACTCTTGAGCCCTTCTAGTGAATTTTTGCTACTACATTTTTTTACTTAAGATCATTTCTATTTGATTATTTTTTATACATTCTCTTAATTGATATTTTCTATTTGATAAAACATTGTCATATATCCCTTCAATTTTTAAGAACTGCTTTCCTTTAGTTGAGACATATTTATAACGGCTATTTTGAACTCTTTTTGTGTTAAATCTGACACTGGTTGAGTTCCTAACTGTTTTGTGGGTTTTGTTTACTTATTTGGTTTGTTTGTTTGTTAGTTTTTGTTTTTGTCTTCTGGCATAAGGATCATACTTCCCTGTTTTGCATGCATGCGTTGTATTTTTTGTTCAAAATTGGACATTTTAGATATTAAATTGTGTTAATTCTGGGTAGTGTATCCCTCATCTTTCAGGGTTTATTATTGTTATTTGCTTTTTTATTTGTTTAGTAACTGGCTGAATTATTCAGTAAAGCTTAGTCTTCATGTCCCAATAGTCTGAAACCTCTGATGTTACTCCTTAGCATGCTCAGAGTAACCGTGTAATAACCGTGTTATTGGTGGAGTTGGCTTTCTCTCTTTCCTCAGATTTTGAACTCCACTAATTGCTGGTTAACTGCTTTACTGTTTTCAGAAATGCCTTGGGGCATAAATTGCTCTGTAAACTAATCCAACTAAATAGTGCCACCTTTAAAGGAATAGCTTCTAAAGTCTATGTTTGGAATTTTTTATGACTCTAGGAGAGCTCTCTCCAATTGTCTTATTCTCTGGTTCTATCTTCTAAACTAGCCAGCATACAGTCTTTCCAATTGCCTTTCACTGCAACCACCAATGTTCTTGAGAATGTCCTTAGGTTTTAACCTCCCTGTGCTCTGTTGTAAATGAGGTCAGTTCTGTCAGGAAAAGATTGGGAGCAATTTTATGGGATGATTTTCCCTGGCCCCCTAGCAAAATGAATCTGAGTCAAGACTCTGGAGCTGAAGTGGAGACAATGGCACACTTCTTTTCTGGGTGACATCCTTGCTTTAGGGGCTGTACAGTCAGTCATGGGAAGAAAGAAGCTGCCTAAAGTCCTCTTGACTTGCCTTTCCTGGCATGTAAAGATCACCTCACAAGCCTGGGAAAGTGCAATTGGGCCACAATACTACACTGCATTGTACCCAAGGTAGAGCCTCAATCCAATGACTGGGGTGGGGAAGAAGAATGGTGCCCTGCCGTTTCCCTCGACTGAGACTCAGCTGATAGGATGAGAAAAGCTGAAGTCCTGCTCCTTCTGAGGAGAAATACCTCTGACTTGGATCTGGTGGGAAAGTAAATCCTGTGTTCTTAACTATAGCAATCTTGGATGAGGTCTCAGTCTGGCTGAGGTGAGAGAGAAGGAGGAAGCAATTGTACACCAAATACCACAATATGCTTGCCTTTCCTAACGAATTTTTATGACATATTTTTTCAAAATATGAAGTTTATTGTCAAATTGGTTTCCATACAACACCCAGTGCTCATCCCAAAAGGTGCCCTACTCAATACCCATCACCCACCCTCTGCTCCCTCCCACCCCCCATCAACCCTCAGTTTGTTCTCAGTTTTTAAGAGTCTCTTATGCTTTGACTCTCTCCCACTCTAAGCTCTTTTTTTTTCCTTCCCCTCCTCCATGGGTTTCTGTTAAGTTTCTCAGGATCCACATAAGAGTGAAACCATAAGGTATCTGTCTTTCTCTGTATGGCTTATTTCACTTAGCATCACACTCTCCAGATCCATCCATGTTGCTACAAAGGGCCATATTTCATTCTTTCTCATTGCCACGTAGTACTCCATTGTGTATATAAACCACAATTTTTTTTATCCATTCATCAGTTGATGGACATTTAGGCTCTTTCCATAATTTGGCTATTGTTGAGAGTGCTGCTATGAACATTGGGGTACAAGTGCCACTATGCATCAGCACTCCTGTATCCCTTGGGTAAATTCCTAGCAGTGCTATTGCTGGGTCATAGGGTAGGTCTATTTTTAATTTTCTGAGGAACCTCCACACTGTTTTCCAGAGTGGCTGCACCAGTTTGCATTCCCACCAACAGTGCAAGAGGGTTCCCATTTCTCCACATCCTCATCAGCATGTATAGTCTCCTGATTTGTCATTTTGGCCACTCTGACTGGCATGAGGTAATATCTGAGTGTGGTTTTGATTTGTATTTCCCTGATGAGGAGCGAAGTTGAGCATCTTTTCATGTGCCTGTTGACCATCCAGATGTCTTCTTTCGAGAAGTGTCTATTCATGTTTTCTGCCCATTTCTTCACTGGGTTATTTGTTTTTTGGGTGTGGAGATTGGTGAGCTCCTTATAGATTTTGGATACTAGCCCTTTGTCCGACATGTCATTTGGAAATATCTTTTCCCATTCCGTTGGTTGCCTTTTAGTTTTGTTGGTTGTTTCCTTTGCTGTGCAGAAGCTTTTTATCTTCATGAGGTCCCAGTAATTCACTTTTGCTTTTAATTCCCTTGCCTTTGGGGATGTGTCAAGGAAGGAATTGCTACGGCTGAGGTCAGAGAGGTCTTTTCCTGCTTTCTCCTCTAGGGTTTTGATGGTTTCCTGTCTCACATTCAGGTCCTTTATCCATTTTGAGTTTATTTTTGTGAATGGTGTGAGAAAGTGGTCTAGTTTCAACCTTCTGCATGTTGCTGTCCAGTTCTCCCAGCACTATTTGCTAAAGAGACTGTCTTTTTTCCATTGGATGTTCTTTCCTGCTTTGTCAAAGATGAGTTGGCCATACATTTGTGGGTCTAGTTCTGGGGTTTCTATTCTATTCCATTGGTCTATGTGTCTGTTTTTGTGCCAATACCATGCTGTCTTGATGATGACAGCTTTGCAGTAGAGGCTAAAGCCTGGGATTGTGATGCCTCCTGCTTTGGTCTTCTTCTTCAAAATTACTTTGGCTATTTGGGGTCTTTGGTGGTTCCACATGAATTTTAGGATTGCTTGTTCTAGTTTCGAGAAGAATGCTGGTGCAATTTTGATTGGGATTGCATTGAATGTGTAGATAGCTTTGGGTAGTATTGACATGTTTACAATATTTATTCTTCCAATCCATGAGCAG